>NW_020450685.1:382639-423947 GCF_003343035.1 Apteryx rowi | reverse complement strand
TGCCCGCTCCCCCTGCGCCCGGGCGGGCGTCAGCCGCTGCGCGCCCAAAGCCGCCCGGCCCTGCCCGGCCCCGAGCGTGGGACCGCTGCGCTGCTCAAAAGCCAAGGCTGTCATTTTGTTCCGGGCTTCATGCTGTCCCTGTTGACTTAAAGCATAAAATCAGGTGAGAGCGCCCGAGACAGCACGTAAAAGTGGAGTCACGTGCAATGAGAAGAGTATAGATATCATAACCTGCGTGTGAAGGAAAGGAGAACGAGGTTATGATCATTGTCTAAGGACATCTGTTCAAACACTCTAATAGAAAGATGCCCCCTTTAAATAAACATTAAACTTTTGCTGGAGTGTTATAATTTACAGCTCCAGCATGATCTTTGGAGATGGTGTGAATACATTTAATATAGAGATGTCTATTAAGCCTCCCAAACGCGAGTCCTATCCTGCGCCACAAAATCTGTAACTACTTTTTTTAATCCATAGCTCATAAGTATTCATTGAAAGATACGTTCATATTATAACTGCAAAACTTAGGGGAGTATCACCACAACTGTAATAAAATCAACATTTACCTTTGAGCCTTTTCTTGAAATTGGCAAAATAATGGGACTTTGAAAGGCATTTTTAATTTAATACAAGAGAAAAATTTGGAAATACGCTATACAAACTACTACCAAATCTTTCACACAATCAACCCAGAGAAATCTGTTCAGAAAGCAAAGAAAAACTGTGCTCCAGGAGCCAGGTCCGTCGCATGCATATGCAAATGACAGGAGGGAAACTTCACCGCTGAGTCTTCCCTTTGCAAAGAGCCGCCTAGCCCCGACCCTCGGACCCACAGCCTGCTTCTCCCGCTGGCCATCCCCTGCCTCTGCTGCTGGTTTTGTGCGGGTTGTCTGAGGATTCAGGTTATCTGGTCACCTATTTTCAAAGAAAAATGGTTTTTTAAGGGTGAAAGCTCTTCTTTTTATGTGTGAAAATATTTTGATTACCATTAAAGAAATGACTGCACAAAGCCTAGATATAATTTAAAGAAGGGATATATTCTTAGATACGCTTATTGGTGTGCTTGCCTGAACATGAAAACATATCATTTTCATCAAGATGTATTTTGTGGTTAAAATAATGCACATTTTCTCCAAAGTCATTTCTATTTAATTTATTGCCCCCAAAATACATTAATTTTGTTTCCAGTTTTTAATAATATGTTGCACAAGCCAAAAAAAGTAGACCCTAAAAGGACAAAATAATTGACATATTGCATATAAAGCTGGATACCAAAGTTCTGCAAATATGGACAGACTTAGAAGATCATGCTTTATTACTAATTTTAACTCAGTAATTTGCAATTCATACAAATCTCTCAACATACAACAGTTATTATAGTGACTATTTTTTAATAGAAAGATGTGAAGGTAAATGGAGGCAGGAGGCCAAGGTTGTTAAAGGAATTATGGGAATGGACTGATACTTTCTTGACAGTGTCAGCTAAGGAAGAAAAGTGCCATCTGCCCAAAATAAAATCCTCAAGCCTAATATCCCAGTATTTGGGGATATTTTTCTTCCATTGTTAAACCTTGACTCACTATCCCATGCAAAATAACCCTTGACAGTAAGATGGAAGTCCTACCTTAGACTAACCTAACTCCAGCTAGGAGTCTTTCCTCAGTCCCCGGTTCAGATCCCTGCACCCAGAGACGTTTAATTACTTACACAAGACAGACCCACGTAGGAAGAGGTCATGGCGGGCAGCCCCTGTCCCAGCCTTCAGGGTCAGGAGCACTCCAGGAGCAAAGCACGGAGGTCCGAGTCTCCCCGGGGAGAGGAGAGAATTGAACTCACCCTTCCCTCACTCTATATTTGGGCTAGTAAGTTAAAAAAAAAAAAAAAAGACATGCCATCCCTTTCTTCCTCATTTATTTCTTCTTTTCTTCTCTCCCAACCCTCTTAAAAATTTCCAGCCAGACTATTCAAATACTTTATCTTAATTCTGAAGTCACTGCAAGATGATCAAAATGCAGTTTTTGGCTAATTGCCTACTTTCAAAAACAGTTCACTCTGATCTGTTCAAGACTGCCTAGTACATGTTACTGGGAGCTCTCCTAGTATTGAACAAAATAATTTGAGTTTTTAAGTCTGGCCCCATACCTACCCAAGTAGCCCCCTCTTCCCATGTGCCAGGCTTTGTGCTGCCCAACTCAATTTGGCTGGTGTGATGGATTTCTCCACTGCTTCAGAGTGTTGTTATTGTGAAAAGAGTCAACTGTATCCCTTGTAACTTTAAATATAAGAAGTGATTTCTGAGGGTGACTTATGCCAACAAGCGTGTTCTAGAGCGACAATCATCTGGCAGCACTATATCACCAATTAGGCCAGGAATTTTGCCTCAGTTTCATACTGTTTTCCATATCACTCTGTGTGCAGTTCATTGCAAAGGAGTGTCTTCATGCATTGGGTATTTTCCTTGTAGCTGCATTGTCCAAATGATTTGTCACTTGAATGATATATTTTCCCGACGGAATAAAATGAAAATATATGGTACCACAATAATTGACATAGTCCAGGATTTTGCTGCATTGTCATGTATTATAACTGTATATTTCATATTCTGCCCATGCAACTTATTCTAACATTTGGATTTTTTTTTAAAAAAAAAAAGGGGAAGGAAAAGAAGATGAGAGGAAACAATCTTATGTTTTAACCTTTTTCCTGCTTCCTCCTCTTCTCCCCCCAGAGCTAAGAGCTTATCTCCCATGGTGGGAACTCAGACTGGGTCGTTGCATGGTACTATGGGGCACAGCTAGACCGCAAATAGGGGCGGTGGGGACTTCAAGAGCTGGCTACTAGCTATGCTAATCTGCACACATGGTACATTTTGGCTCTGGGCACTTGGTGACTACTATCTGCATTATTTAACTACATAGTAGGAATTTGGTTAAACTGAAGAAAACAAAATCCTGATGTGCATTATGGGTAGTGCTTTTGGTTTGTTGGCTTCTTTACAGTTTCAGCCAGACTTGAGGGAAGTGATTATCCTTTAATAGATAGATTTTTGGAGCAGATTTTGGAGGGATTTGCAGAAATCTTTTAAGTGTGAACGTGATGTTGGCCACAAATTCAGGCATGGATTTGGATTTAAATTTTCCCAACGCATGGGAGGTAGGATGTTGGTTTGGGTCTGGAACTCATTCAAGCTGAGCTTGATTCAGGCTCCTTTAACAGACCACTCCTGTCTCCTGAATTTCAGCAACTGGCTTCAGTATGTCTGTCCTGGGTCTCCTGAACCAAACTGAACCTGAGTCACGGGCAGTAATGACAGATGTCCTCCAGTAACAAAGGTGTGGCCACCAAATTGAGTTTCATATTTGCTCCAGAATATCAGCACTGAAGGCCTGCGTTTATGGCCAGTGTGTTGACCCAACATGTAGTCTCCTCTTCTGTTTAGCGTGAAGCCTTCTGCTTTTTCCAGAGCCTGTGAGACTGTAGGTTGTATGTACCAGGAGAGCACTGAACAGAGCTGACTGGAAAGCTATGGTCATCTACAACATGATTGTAACACTGCCTTCCCCTCATTTGTTCCCACACGCTTTTTTGCAAAACAGGATCTTTGAAATTCTCTTTTCAGATCAATAAAACTCTTTAATCTGCAAAAAAAGAGCTCTTAAATCCTAACCACTTTATATGACTATAAATATATACTAACCTCTCTGGATTTCTATCTTCTTTCTTTTTTGTTTTTTGCAAGTGTATTGCTCAGAAATCGTCAGGTTAGCAGAAGCATAAAGACTGGCACTGTTTACTGACAAGGAAATTTAGCGTGAGTAAGAGCATCACGAAACTCCCTTCAGGGCATGTGGAGGGATGGCGGTGAGGAGTGCACGGCCTCCAGTCCCGTTGGCTCCTCAGCTCCCTGGCTGAAATGGCTGTTGCCTAACGGGGTGATGGGTTTGGGGAGGGTTAGGGGGTTTTTTTGTTGTTTTTTAACTTGGAAACCTGCCTGCTAAAAACTGGCTGGCGCGTGCCACCCAGGCTGCTGAGCTCGCGTGGGCCGCAGAGCAGGCGTCGCAGGGCAGCGATACGCGCGGTACCTGCGACAGCTTCAAACCGGCAGCGCAGAGGCAAACATCTCCGCGATCGGATTAACTGCCCTGTGAGTCAGGTAGGCCAGCAGACAGCCTCTCGCCATAATTGTTCGTCCTCTGTCACTAATTAAAGACGGACTGGCAAATAAGCCCCGCACTCCCAAGTTTTCGATGTGTTCACAGTTCGGAGCTGGCAATTCTTCTCCACCAGCTCCTTAATAGATACCATCCAGAGGAGTTTTGTGCGTAATTTCTGTGCAGACCCACTTCCATCTGTGCTTGGAGTACAGTTTCCAGCTGTTCCGCTTGAATTTGTGTGAAGAGCAAAAGATATTTATGAAGCTTTAGCAGCAGTTTATAAATAGTCCCACGATAAACAGTGGGTTGTTCTGTGCGCAAGAAATTCAGCAGAGCGCCGTCGCCACAGAATATATCATTGCTTACGATGAACTAAAGGGGGCCTCAAGAACATTTCCCGGCACGGCAGCTTTCTGCGGACCTTCACCTTCCACAAGCAGGCAGGAGAACGGTGCATCTCCGTTGCGTTGCGTCGTTCCCAGCGGGAAGAGCGGCGGCCTGGGGCCGTGCCGACGGGAGGTCCGTGCTGGCTCGACGTGGGGACGGAGGCAAGGAGGGCCGCGGGGCGGCAGGAGGGAGACCTCGCTCCGAGGGGGTGGTCGGTGCCGCCGCGCGGGGGGCGATGGGTGCGCAGGGAACCGCTCGGCGCCCGGCACCTTCGCTCCGCCGTTCAGCCTGCCCCTCTGCTCCGGAGGGGCCGCAGCCGTGCCGGTCGGTCCGATGAGCCCGCGGCCCGTCCCGCGCTGAGCCTTTCCGGAGGCCGCAGGGAGATTTCCTTCCTCCTCGGTGCCAGCTGTCTTGGGGACACTGAATTTAGACCGCAAAATCTTTTTCACATAGGCCAGCAAACAGCCATCATCTGGTAGCAATGAGAGCTGCCAGAAAGGGGGGAAGGGAGCCGGCCAAATTGCGAACGCTGGTTTTAGAGCTGATCTAAATCCAGGAAACACTTTTTATGAAAATTTTGCCCTGAAAAAAACAAACTTCATTAGCTGGAAATGAATGCTTAGTCTATTGAGATGTGTCTGGTGCCCAGAGAGCAACAGAGCGGGGACAGGTGACCTATTTTCCTTGGAGAGGAGGGAGACGTTTTTCTCTCTATTGATCCCACCCTTCCTGTATCAAGTTTATATATTAGGTTCTCTTGCCTGTGGAGGAAGCAGCTAGTAATGGAATGAATCATTCACAATGAATAAATCATCTGACTAATTTAGCTTGTTTTTCTGCTCATGGCTGTTCCACGAACAGATCACCATTTCCCCAAATTTATTCATTATTCAGATTTATCTTGCAGTTTTGGGGGTCTTTTTTTTTCCCCCTCTGGATTTCACTGCTGCAAGTCAGAAAAAGCAGCTATTAGCTCAGATGTGATGGGACAGATTAGTTGCATGAGGCTCTTTCTAGCCCTGGACTGGATGAGCTCAGCACGTTTGCCGCAGATATCTGTGTCAACAAACAGAAACAAAAATTGAATTCTATAAACTGCTTAAGCCAGCAGAGACCAAAATTCAGTTTCTACAGGCACACATGTCCTTCAGGGCAGAACCTCCCAATATTTCTGTAACACAGACACCCACAGTGACAGCACAACTGAAAGGCAAACATAAGATTGTTAAGATTAGTGTAAATATTTTTTGCTGCATTTGTAGATTTTAAAGCCAGAAGGAACCATTAGATCATCTGGTCCAACCTCCAGCACAGCTCAGGCCATAAAATTTCCTCCAGTCGCTCCTGTATTGAGCCTGATGACTTGTATTTACCCAAAGCAGATCTAAATCAATCTAGATCGTATTCTGGCTAGCAGCAATCTCAATGAGCAGCGTATGTGGGGTGATGTCACCTAGAGAATCACTTGGCTCTTGCTAAAAATATAATGGTAAAAAATGAAGGAAAAGCTCTGGTGCTGGATCAGGGCAAGGTCTCCCGGATCTGGACACCAGGAAGGTGGCTCTGCTTATGGCAGGGCAGTATGATGAGGAGGATGAAAACTTTGCTGGCTTCAGGCCCCAGTTTGTCTCAGCGCAAGCCTGTATTTCCTTCAACTTATGCATGTTTATATTTCTTTTGCTTGCTCTACCTGAGGGTTCTGCACCCTTTCATGAGTGATTTGCAGTACACAAAAGAACAAGCCAGGAAGCAAACGCATGGCAAACACAGCCCAAACTCGAGCACCACCTGCAGCACAAAAATACCAAGCAACTCCCACATGCATCTTCCCCGACCCGCCACATCAATAAGGAGCCAAGATGTAGAGGAGGGTGCCCTGTCCATTGACAAGTCCTGACACTCGGGTGTTGTGCAGAGAAAATTCCCAACTCCATAGAAATCAGGGGAAAGTGCATGTCCTTCCACCACAGGAGCTCCAGCTTGAGTACCTCCCCAGCAGTTTCTGCAAAGAGGACTAAGAAAAGAAACAGTATCCAGCAATGCCAGATCTCAAGCTAAGCTGTCTTTATGAGTCAAATTTCACGTGCAAGCTAATTGCAGGCCGATGCAAGCTGTGGCAGAGTGGTGTAATGCTTCTCTGCGTGAAGAACTGCTGCAGACACACACACCCATGTTCTGCACAGCCTCCAGTCGCTGAACAAGTGCAGCCTCTCGTCAAAGCTTTCAATTTCCATACCAATCTGGGCTCAAAATGTGACGGCTGTGAAAAATGGATGCAAGAATCAAATCGGTGGAAGGCTGGGCTCCTCCTGCCAAGTTCTGGGGAACTGCCTGACAGCCAGATAATACTCAAAAGTAGACGTGACCCCCCTCCTCTCTTCTCCAACTACCAACAAACTAAGTGTCCAGTGCACTTACTTGATCGAGAAGGTTAATATCATCATGGTAAGGCCATGCAGTCCTCTGGGTTTACCCTTCTTCCAAGCTCCCTTTCAGTAAGGGGCCAAACAAACAGTTGATATTTCTTATCCAAGTATAATCAGGACTCATGGATGCAACGTGGAGGTAAGAACGGGATGCAGCTCAAAACGAATACAGATGAGTAGATTAAAAGCTACCCTAATTTACACTGCTAATTGCAGCAGCAGCTTAGGCAAGGTAATGGAAACCGTAGTGTAGCTGTGCCACCTGCAGTGCGACCAGCAGCAGCTGCCCCAGACTGAGAACAGATTTACCTCGGTGCACCTAAAAGCTTGACTGCAAATGGGAATATTCTGGAAGAGTGGCGTGCCAGTTGTCCTGGGCTGAAATGAGAGAGCTTTCTTCCCAGTGTGAGGGAAAAAAGAGAATTCTTTTTCTAGAACAAGATCACACACACATGCGCGCGCGCGCGCACACACACACACACACATATACACACACACACACACACACACACTTATATATATACACTATATATACACACATATATATACATATACACACACGCACATATATATACATACATATATATATGAAGTTAATCCTAAATAAGTCTTCTGCTTTACAGTTAGACCTTTTGTTATTTCAAACTGTCTTGTGTAGACAAGCCCTGAGAATAAACCAACAGAATCCAGAAGTCTAACCCTATTCCTGACACTTTCTTTACATCTTTTGACAAATCATTTCACCTGGTTGCACCTCTGTTCCTCCACTTTCAATCACTTGCAATCTGCCATTTAACCATCCTTTATCTTTTTCCTATAGGAATACTGTTAATTTTTTTCCATAAAAACAAATTCCTGTGCTTGTTTACTTCTTTTCCTCATTGCAGTTTAACTTTTCCTTTTGTTGCTTCTGGCCTTAGAAGTTGGGAACCATCCTATTAAGGGAGAATAAATGACAAACCCAGAGCACAGGACCAGATGTGTTCCTGCAGTGCGAAGGGGATGGGCATATGAAGAACAAGCTACCACTGCAGCATTGCAGCAGACCACAGCAATTGCCCATCTGCATGGCCTTATTCCACAGTAAATGCTAGATTACTGAAGGTAGTTTAGCCTTCAAAGAAAGGGTAGATTTAAGATGAGTCTAGGGCTCTGCATAACTTAAGACTTGCTGTGTCTCTCTGTGTTTTCTTGGAATGCTGACAGAAAGCTGAAAAGCAGGGGGAAATCCTGAAGATTCCGAATTAAAATGTATTTTTAAAGATTTTTTAAATTCAAATAGTTTAGTTTTTAAATTTTTGTTTCGGAGGAAGCAGCTGAAGATTGCTATGCAACTGTTTAGCCATGTCTAATTTGGCAGTACATTAGAAAGACTTTCAGCCTAATACTCTTGAGTCTATTGTAAATACTCAAACATTCCAGGCAACCAGACTGATAAAAACAATTTAACGGGGCTATTGGCAAGAGTGATCTCAGATTTGCTAAAAGTCATGTCTATGTTCATGCATGCAAAGCAGCTCATTTTCACTTACTAGTCTGACTGGTGAAAATCTTAATGCAAAACAAAGCTACTGACATACGTTGCGAGTGTGAGCGTGTTCTTGATTGGGTCTGGTAGGCACAAAGAGTACCTTAAAATTCTGAAGACATTTTTGAAATGTTCTCATAAGTTTTTCATATGACATGATTGAAAGAAGGGTCAGTCATGGTTACAAAATGAGTCCTTCAAAGTATCTTTGAGGATTTTGTGAGGTAAAACTAAGCTTGGATTTTCGGGTGCCTTATGGTGGAAATGAAGTGCTGTGTTATTTGGGGTATACTGGAAATCAATGAAAGCCAAAGAGGCACTTAAGACTGCAGTAGCTTTAAAAAATTTATATTGAAATGTTTAAGCGCGGGTTAGTTGTAAGATCTGAGACATTTGGAGATGGGGATAGCTTGTTATTTTTTCTGTGATCTGTTCAGAATATTTCCTACCTTTTCCCTATGCTTTTATCTATGCTTTTGGTGATATATGGTAATTCTTGTCTTGTATAGTATAAGTGGATATGATGCTTCTGGTAATGTGTTGTTTCTGATTGTGTGGGTGAAATTCAAACTATTAGAGAAAAAAGACCATGAATTTGTGAAATTTATGCAAAGAATAAAAAATTTAGGAAAATAGTTGCACAAAGACTGATAAAAGAGCATTTCTACCAATTTCTAGCTGCCTACGTGTTCAGTTAGAGCGGAAGTTATGGCATTATTTAAAACTACTTTTCTTGTAAAACCTCCTTATTACTAGCACAGGTTTGGCTTTAACTTTCTTAGCAAACTTAGGGTCATGCAATGTTCAGCTCTCTATCCCTAGAAGCCATTTCTACCACTAGTTTAATTAGATGTATTTTGGACAAATCTAATTGACGTTAATCTGGACATAGCTGTTGGAACTGAACAGTTATCTATACTAGATTTCTAACTCCAGTACAATTGTGAAAACTTTATTAAGATCACTAGAGTTACACACCTACAGAAGAAAAAGAAATTTTCTAGTTTACTGTTAACATAAATTTAGGATGCCCTGAATATCCAGTATTATGTACCAAGCAGATATCCATCTCATAGCTGGCTGTAACATGATATGTCAGAGACTTGCTTTTTGAGTTCAAAGAGAGGACAGATTTCATTACTGATGTCCAGAGATTCAGCTTATGATGGTTTTACAACATGACTAACTTGAATAAATTAAGGGCTTGAAATATAATGTGCTTTGGTGGCTGTAAACCTTCTGGAAATACACTCCAAGTGTGTTCAATGATACTGTGAAATCTTCCTGGTGAACAAAGTCATCTGATGGCTTGGGTCACCTCCACCTTGACTTTCACTAGCAGGTTTTTCACAAGCTGTTTCTTCTGTTTATTTGCTTGGGTAAATATCATCACGACAGTGAATGGTGACAAGACAGAAGTCATATGTACTCATATGTATTCATTAGATCTTTAGTATTTGAGATGTGAGAGTGTAGGTGACTTATGCATTACAGAAATGATTAGTTGTATACAGTCTTTGGTGGACAAAATCCTACTTATCTTGACCTGAGCCTTTATTCCCATGTGTCCCAATGAAGGTATACAGTTTTCAACCGGTGTGCCTCAAGTCGCACACATCCCATACATCTTTTGCCTGTCCAGACTGTCAGCACCAGCTGGCTTCCTGTGGGACATCCTGATGGCTGACAGATTTGTTTCTCCCTGGGCCAACAGGTATTCGTGGAGATCTTTTGAACCTCAACTCCTAGCTCTGCCAGTGACCAAAGCAGGCTGGATGTGATTGAATAGGGTTATGTTTCAGATAATTCTCCCTCACTGCCATGCCCTGACAGATATAATCCGTATGCAGCAGGGGTCCAAGAAGCAGCCCTTGGTCAGATGTCACTCACATACCTGTAACTTCAGCATGCCCACCTGTGTATTACCTCTCTGTAGGAGATCATATAAAATTGGTTAATGTGCCTGAGGTTTTCTTAAGGATTGCTCTTTCTAGTGCTAAGACTTCTATTTATTCTCAACATTTTTTAGCCCTGCATGATTCTTTGATAGCTCCATATTTGAGATTTGCAAAGGGGAAGATAATAGTCTCAGCTGGTTCTAACCAAAATACTTCAGTAGCAGATATGATGTCTTCAGCTGGCTTATGCTTTGCCATCTATGGGACACCAGGTGAATTTGGGCCATAGTACTCTGTGCTGGTTTAACTGCAGCCCCAGACTTCCCACCATAGGTTTCATCCACTGCCTTTTGCGAAACACACCTTGAGCCAACAGAATAGGCTTAGGGAGTGACTGAACGCCTCCTCCTTTGAGGAACATTAATACAGGTCAGTAGTATTTCTCTTTTGACCAGCTTTATCTTTCAGTAAGCAGATGTAGCCTCCAGAATAGTGAAAAAATGAGCAGCAGCATCCCATTTACTCATTTCATCATTGCATATCAGCTTTGGGCAAACAAGCCCATTTGCCTAGTGTCCATCGGCTCTGAGTCTGGGAATAGGTTCAGTTCTCTTATGCATGGTTTCTCCATTCCCATCTTAGTCGTCATTCTTCATAATTAAGTTTTCACTCTCCATAAGTTTTGAAGACTCAAAGTCTTCCTTGTCTTGTTGATTTGGATATTTTCTTATGCATTTCTCTGCTAATTGTTTTACAGAATCATATGATCTATTCTACTATCCACTTAGATATCTCTCAAGAAATTGCCTTAGTGAAATTAATGTCCTTAATTAGGCCATCTAGTTTGGAAAACATTAGTGACATTGGAACGGGGTGTTTCTGACTGATTATATTAGTTAGATCAACTTAGGAAGCAAGAGCAATATGAAACCACACTCTGTGCTGGTAGAAGGAAACTGAGAAGAGGGGGAGCATCTAAATTTGCCTGCTAATGTTTCCACTGCTGGGTATGCTGACATGCTGTTGTGCATGTATCTCACACCAGCAGTGACTCCGCTCTGTAAAGAAACAGCTGTGATGGCTTTAGAGATGTTAAATTGATAAAGCACTTTGGGGGATCTATCATCAAATGGAAACAGTCTAGTAATAGCTCTTCCTTCAGCTTGTTAGCTGCAAATGAACCAGTTGTTTCGTTCCTCCTTTCTACTAGCATTACAAGATCAGATATACTGTACTTGGGCTAGTCACCTTCCCCAATGTATTATTTTGGATTTCTCAATAGTACCGTAATGCTTTTTGATGTTTCTGATACTGCTGTCATTTTACTAGATACATAGGCTCCCCCCTCCATCTTATCCCATGCACTCCCTTTCTTTCTATATTTGCATTGTGCCTTTATTTATTCGCGTGGCAAATAAAGCCAGCACGCTGTAATGTCATGGTCTCAAGATCTTCTTTTTAAATATGGTTCAGCCATGGTGTCCTTTTTAAGCATTGATTTTAGCCAAGCTTCTTCCCAATTTTAGTAAACATAAACTACTTCTTTTCAAAACAGATCAGCTTCTTGATTTGTAAACTATTCTGCAAGTGTTATTGAATTTGTCCAAACAACGAGTCCCATATTATTTCATCCTCCCTGCTCAATACACAGTCTTTTAGCCAACAAATCTATTCTGAACAAACGCTTTGGTGATTTAGGTCAGTAGAGTTCAGCACACATCTTTGCTGCTGCTGCTGCTACACAGACACTTCCATAACGAAGTCAGCCACAATGAGCAGTGCAGCCTTCCCCCAAACCCGCACCGCTTGCAGCCCTGCTGCGGAAAGCACTGGCACTATGTGAGCATCACCTCTGCTGGCCTCAGAGGACAGTAGACTGGGAGGAGATGGGTCATCTTCTCCGTGTCACTGTGCAACATACACAACACAGCTGAATCTCTTTATAAAACCTAAGTGTATCCAAGGAGAGAGCTTTTACTATCGCCCCCAGGTCCGTCACCTTTGCCTGCCAAGCGGGGAGGTGCGTCTTTCCACCTGCCCATCTCCTCCCATGGCCAAGCAAGCTCAGTGCTGCAGGCAGCAGCAGATAAGGGACAGCTTTGCTGCTGTTCGCAATGGTAGGAGCAAGAGCACACTTCTGGAGCATGGTGCCCAGACTGCCTGGAGGATTTGGGGAGCAGAAGACAAAGCAGCTTGCACCCTTGTACCACCTTCCCGTGCCAAATGAGACAGGCTGAACACCATCTTTGTGGCAAAGCATCTGCTTTGACCACATTCATGCAAATACAGCTAAAAACTCATTTTCAGATCATTCAACCCCGAGGGAAGTGAGAAAAGAGATTCCTTTTTTATCCTAAGTATACCTAGAAGATAAAAACAAGGCATTGACTGTTCAAAGAAGGCTGAAGCAATGCACTGCATATTACTGTACAAGGCAGGCTCACAAGTGGTTATAAATTCTAAAACAACCTGGCAAGGTTTAGTTTGAAGATTGAAAGCTCCTCTACCCAGAGATTGCGCTTCTCCCTTCTCTAAGAGGATTTCTTAAAAAAAACAAAAACAAAAAACCTTGACGAAAGCAGCTGTCGGATAATGTAACACACAGCACCACTGTAAGAATGGATCTCTTAGCCCTGGTAAAACCGCAGTCCTTGTCAGTACCTATGAATGAAACTGTCCCAGGGACTCTACAGAGCAAGGCTGCGTATTGAGGAAGCTCAAAAGAGAGTCAAAACAAAACCGAGTGTAGCAGGAAAAGCAACCCAGGCACGTCAAAGGGCTGCCCCCGTGGCTCAACCCGCGGCAGACCTAACGCCACCGCCACACAATTGCCTCTGAAGTTCACAAAGGAGCCAGATGCTCCTGTTGGAATTATACCTTCCGCGGATCAACATGGGAAACCTGCCACTACCCTCCCTAACAGGAAGGGAATTGATAGCGTTTTCTTGTCTAAAATAATATCTTTTCACTGAGTTAGCTGAAGAAAGAACAAGAGCTGTTTGCTTTATTTATATTTCCAAGCATGTCATCCCCACAAAAGATCCTTCTCTCACCCTACTTTCATGTGACCCTGGAAACAAATATCTGGTGGATACGATCAGTCTGGCTCCGCATCTCCAAACAAGGCGAGGGAGCTGGTGGCAAATGTGATTCTTCTGTTGCTCTGAGCTAATAGATATTAGGAAGAAAAATGCAATTCTTGTCTTGGCTGGCTTTGAAATGTACTTAACTTTTCATTCACATCATGCTTTTTATATCCACAAAGCTCAACAAGGCAGTGAATATCATTGACCTGTTTTAGAGACGGGGAAGTCAAGATGGTGGGAAATGACTTGCCCAAGGTCACACCACAAACAGGCCTGCTGGACGGCGAAGCTGAACCTCAGCCCCTTCCCACAACCGCTGGGCCACATCACCTCTGTCCCTTGAATTTCTCTCCATGGCATCTTAAAGGCTGATCAAAATTTAAGTTAGTAGAGGGCGTGCCTGGATCAGGTTATAGTTTCACAGCTCGTCCTGGTTCCCCAATTAATTGTTCCAAGTAGTTACTCCACAGTTAAATATATATTGACTCCTTCTTCATTGTAGACTTGGGGCCAAGGATGATTCAGAAAAATAATCTGCTGTGACTTCCTCCTGAAATTTGCCACCCAATTAAATTGTAAACATCAGAGCTCAACTCCCAGTTCATAACACAGGGAAGCAGACTAGCTTAGGTTTTCATCTCCATTTTTTAATTTTAACATAGGGCCATCTTAATAAAGCGTATAAAATTCTGCATATTACAGCTCGTGGAACTGCATTTTCTGCAGCCATGTTGAGTCTGTTCAAATTTAAGGACGGGTACAGGAAGAGCTGTTGCCAACTCCTCCATGGTGTAAATCAGCCTCACCTTCTCGGAGACGGGAAAGTCAAGTGAACTTGAGACTGGCCTAGGAAATTTAACTGGAACAAAAAATTTCAAATGCAAAACTCAGACTTATACACTCTAATTCACATAGGAAAGGAGATTTTTGGCACAAACTCATTTCAACTCTTCTTTACATTTTTAATGATTTTTCAAGCCCAAAAGTGTTCACTGGGGGAAAACTCAGTAGTCAGTAAATATAATATCTCCCATATAGTATGCTTTGTGCATGTACTAACTATAGATTCAATTGCATGTACAGTGCATCTACCTCATCTCTGTTATTAAAGTGTGTATAATTTAATAGATATTAATGACAGTGTCACTTTATGAGCTCTGTTACGTGCTTTAACAATTACTGTAACTCAGGAGGGTTTGTAACTGCTTGCTCTGATACACAACTGCACCTTGCCTTCCAAAGGGCTTTACACTTGCCAGAACTGCAGTTAATTCTCAAAATGTGAATGAGACATTAACTGTCCAATTACACGTCCTGAAATAACTACATGAAATGTTAATTGTGTCTTGACAAACATATAAATGTTTGATGAAGTAACAATGAGATTTTGATGAAAAACATTGATGAATAGAAAGAAATACAAAAAAAAAAAAAGCAAGTGAAATAAAACATACGGCAATCCACCGTTGCTATGAATGTTTATCTCACATTGGGTTTATTTCTGTGATCCTTTTGTACTCATGCTGTGGTGTTTTCTTGTGCTATCAATAGTGAATCTGATGTTTTAGAGGCTAAACAAATGCTAAAATTTGAACTGGTTTCAGTAGAGGTGTATTTGAGCTTGTCAGATTTGACCTCAGATGGTCATTACCTTGCAAATTATGTGCCTGAAAAAATTAATCCCTAAATTTAGATTGAAATTTAGGAGGAAAAAAATCTCTTATATCTTTTCATTCAATATCTCTGCATTAATAACCTTCTAATAATTTCAAAGACTATCGCTAGAGCTCTTATTAACTGAAATTGCCCACTCTCAGTTGATCATGTAATTTTTTTCAGGTTTTTATCTTCAAAAAAGCTGTGGAGAAATTTACTTGGAAAGGTATTGTGTAATGAAAACAGTGTATGGGCACTTGTAAGAACAAAAAGCTTTCAGTCAAGCTTCATATGTGTTGGGAAGGATCTCTGTTAATTAAAAACAAATCCAGAAAATTACAGCTGAACTGAAGAGAGTCTTGCAAATGCTTTTCATTTCAAAATCTGTTGATAATTACAACACAACTGCAGTTCAGTTGTAAGGGAAGGACAGACAAACAGCACGACTGCCGGATGGTGGACACGTAGGTAGACAGATAGCTAAAGATGAGGAAGTTATCCCCAGCGGAGGTAAACAGGAGCAGATCAGAATTCAGGTATTTCAACAGAAGCTATGCATCTAAATACATTTTTCCAATCTTAACTCTCTCCTGCCTCAACATAGTCTATCAACTTTTCTACACAATTTATTTGCAGGAATAAGGTCTTCCAAACTATCTGCCCGAGTAAGATGTAAGGGATTTAGGCAGAAGTGTGTAGCTCCCTTAGTTTAGTTTTTATCCATAGGTCTCATCCATGCTACTTTTAATCTTGTTTAGTAGTTGCTAATGATTTCTGTAGAAAAAACTTATCCCCTAATGATTTGCTAAGCGGTCCGCCACACATAATGCAAAAAGAGCATGTTGTAGATGGCTCTTTCTCTGTATTTTTCTGCTCAGTCCTTTTTTTAATGTGACGTAGAGGGGAGGGGGGCGTGCTTGTGTGCGTGTGTGTGTGTGTGTGTGTGTGTGCGTGTGTGTTTGCATGCACGGGAGCGTTTGCGCGACGGACAGAGCACCACTGAGGCCGAGCCACGGGAAAGCCAGCCCGTGGCACAAACACAGCGTCACTACCACTGCCCGCCGTCTCTTTTGCTGCTCTCGCAGACATTATTTACCTACGTCCGCCAAAGTAATGCAAGTTTATGCAGTTTCGTAGACTCCCGTTCACATTCTATATTAACTTAGCATTTTATTGATCATTTGGGAGCAGAATGAATGCTAATCATTACGTTTATATGGATGTTTCCATTACATGAAGCCTTATAACACACGTGCTGAGTTAAGGGATGTTGCCTATGTAAATGAAAGATAATTCCACATTAAAAAGACATTTTCTGGAGCATCTTTATTCAGTTACATTTCAGCTGATCTAAAGGACTCCTATCAGCACTAACGCAGAGGGGTAAAGCTCAGGAATGTAAGTAAGTGTAGATAATAGTTTGCTAGGCCAGGATACTATTTCTCTGCAATGGATTTCAGAGAGACTTACTGTACATACTGGTTCTGGCATTTGAAACTCCAGGCTTAGCTGGGGGATGGGGAAAGACAGAGGAATAAAGCATTTAATATGAACAAACCATTATTTGTGAAAGGCAAATTCCTTTTTGTTTCCATGTGCCATCCAGTCAGTATTTTTTGAGTCTTTGCTGACGTTCTCACACAAGCAAAGTGACTCTTGAAAATACACCATTACAACTTAATATATCCAGTATGTAATTTGTACTTAACAGAAAGATATTTAGGGCCATTTGCCTCAGCCATAAGACTTTCAGCTGCACAGTGGGAGGTAGTGCTTCAATGAAACCTTTGTTTTTAATCTTCTGATACAGTCGCTAAGGCAGTTGGCTGGCTTTAAAATTACATCAGTCTTCTTTTTAATCTCGGGTTTGCAAGCAGTAGTTTGGGGCATCCACCAAAGCATATCATTTTATGGGCAAAACTGCCACCCTTTTTTCCCTCTGTTGTGTAGCAAGCGCTGAAATCAAGGCTTAAAAACAAGGAAGGAAAAATAAGAGAAAAGTTGCCCCACGAGCACACATTTTCCTGGAGACCTGGTCTCAGCCTCCCTTACAGTGCAGCACAATTCAGTCACGTTTACTTGGCTTCCTCTTCCTAAAATTAGATTATGGTTCCCCAAGCGAGCACAATGATGCCGAAACTGGGCAACCCCGGACTTTAATCACTTCAAAGCAGCCCCCTATTTCGCCTGAACATCAAGCGTCCGGAGCAGCGCTGCAGAAAGCGCATTTCTCCGCGTAGCGAGTTGGGTGGCAGCGGGTCCATAATATAAAACTGTTGCCTAGTGTTCCCCTAAGCTCTGCCCTCCTCTGAAAAAAATCCCTCGTAATTCAGGCAACAGCTGGAAAGCTTAGCTTAATGGTCTGTGCTTAAATGTGGAAGGTCACAGGGTGCTGATCTAAGGAGCGGAGAAGTCTTGCTCAGCCGACTGTTGACACTCAGTAAACGGAGGAGGAGGGGACCGTGTGTGCATCTGAGAAAGCCATACCCCAGCCGGCAAAGAATAGGAAGCAACTTCTATTCAGGATTTGCAGGGGTCCTGGACCCAGTGGGGAAAAGCAACAAGGCCCTTCACTGCCTCTAAGTTACCTTGTATTATAACAGGATTAAAGTACATTTAGCTTCTCTATTAGCATACTTTAGCCCCATTTAGGCTTACTTGATGTTTCCGATGGCCTTTGATCAGCCTTGCATGGTGCTGGTCAGCTTCAGGACACAGCAGTCAAAAAGCGAGACTGTGAAATTATCCTGATGTTGAATCTCACAGGAGATATTTCTGGCCGTTTGCATTCACTCGTCCCCAATATTCCAGTTTCTTTCTCTCTCACTCTCCCCCTTGCTCAGGAAAATAATTTACACATTGTTAAAAAAGCGGGGGAAAGAGAGAGAGAAAGAGAGAGATATTAAACGAAAAAGGTAGCTTAGTGACCGGCAATAATTAGCTCCTTGTTTGAAATCAATGCTGGCTTGTGTGCCGGTGCTGAAGCATCTATGAAAAATACTATAATTTCTACAGTGTCTGGCTTTTTATTGCTTACATTTGCATATAAATTAAATCCATATTGTAGCTTTAAGGCAAGCTAGGCTTAGAACGCCGTACAGCTTAGGGTCCTATTGTTTTACATCTACTTTCTATACTGTGGTTAAATGAAAAGGGAGGAGAAAGTAAAGGAGGGAGAAAGTCAGCTTTGTAGCATTTTTAATTGCTTCTCTGCCAATTATGGCCAAATTAATATTTAAACTTTGTAGTGCTTTGAGAAATTGTTTACGAAAGCCACTTCCTGGTGTTCAGTGCTCCCTGTGCCTACAGCAATATCTATATTGGAATCTTTTGTTGAAGAAAATGAAAAATAATTACAGATAAATTCTTTCTTTTAAAATATTTTACAGAAACTAATGCTGCTAAATGAATTGTAAATATTTCAAATGTAGGCATGATCGCTATTCCAAATAGCAGTCTGGAAAGCTATACCCCTCCACACTTTTTCACCTGATTCAGTTTATGCACATGAAAAGATTCTGTACTGTATAGTTCGCTTGATCTTATTTTTGCCTCCCTCTTCTTAAATCTTCTCTGCCTTATGTTGCAGTCTCTGCTAGAATGACTTTAGGTTGGCCTTTCTGAGTTTCTGTTTGCGCGCGTCTCAGAAATCCGCAGGCTGCTAGTGCTAACACATCAGGACAGAGCCTGGGAAGACAAGAGACATTTGCAAAGATGAGTAACAAGAAGCAAATGGCGCCTCAGAGTCTCCGTTTAAAAATTCTTTAATGAGATACAGTACTTTTTTTTTTTCATTCTTTTCTTGGGCTAATGCCTAGTATGTACCAACCACTGGGCCGCATTTTTAGGAAACATCTAAATCAAAAGTCAGAAGATTACACAGGGACATAAGAAAATCTTAGATGGCAGGAGGCCAGGAAGCCCAGCTAGGCCTACCCTTTCCTAGACTTAACAGTTGTTCTCCATAATATAGTGTTTTTCTCCCCCTCTCTCTCCATATGCTTCTTGCTCTATTTGAAATCTGGTCAGATTGGTTGCTTCTAGAGCAGCATCTGGTAGCTTATAATATATACCCTCTGGAAAAAAAAAACGTATTACATTTGTACAGTGCAAGACCTCACTGGAGTCATGTCCCTCATTCTCATATTTGACATTAGCTCTAATAACTGCAGCATTGCTCCCTGCGATTCCCCCCAGAGCTCTCTGCAGCTCAGTGAGGTCCCCTCTTAATCTTTTCTCTTTTCGAGGGATACAGACCTAGTTTCACTAACCATTTTGGAGCCTCCAATCTCGAAGTCATTATGGGACTTTGTTGTACTATTTCCATTTCTGTAATATTCCTTCCGTAATTAGGTAATCAAGACTGTGCATCTTTCCCATGTGGCCCTTCGAAGTCGTTTTTATTTATCAGCTTATTTATACCTTATTATGCATTTTAAAAATAATGGTTGTAATACCATTAACTGGGCACATTGGTAGTCTTCGCAGCTGTCTGCTTTCTCTAGTAATTTCCTTTTTCCTCTTTCCCATCATCCACTTGCTTGTTCTATCTAAAATTTGCATCTATTGCTATTAACAACTGATGTTTCAATTGCTTATATGCGTGCTGAATTTTATGCCCCTGAATAGTCTCCTACAGAAGCCAATGAGAGCATCTCATGAGCTTACATTGGGGTGAAGATGTTTGTGGGACTGGTTCATAACGTGAGTTCTAGGCAGAGATTGTCCCCTGTAACGCGATTAGATGATACCTCGCTCAGAGAAGTCCTGCTGCTGCTTGAGTATGTCAGCACTACTACAATAGTGTTGTCGTACAGGTGATTTCATATACAGAAGGACCTGGCTTGCCGTATCTACATTAGCGCTACAAATATTTTTTTCCGAGTCTATCATCACCTGGACTGTGCTGCCACAACAGAAGTCTTGCTGATCGTTTCCGCTGCAGTAAAATAATTGTCTTCAACTCACAGATTTCCATCTGTACATTCAGAGCTTTCTTATCAGCTACAAAACAACACTCTTAAACCCAGTCTCTCCTTACTCTTTTGAGAAGTGCAGCTAATTGCTGAGATAAAGCTCCATTTGTGTTTTTTACCTATCAAAATGATTGCCATCTTTTGTTTTGCCATGAGCCCCTGCCTGATTGCCTCGTGGGCCTTTCCTTTACTTCAGGGCACTTTGGGTCAAGCTCAAGCTCTAACCTTAGTTTATAGTGAATTTCTTCATTATATCTTTCCTTTCTTTTGTTCAACACTGTTAATGTATTAACTGCCATGTTCTCATTTCAGAGATGGCTATATGGTTGCTGGTAGCCCTCGTTTCAATGACATTTTGATACAGGATCATTCTGGGCCATGTTCAGCCCCCATGGCACCCCACTGGCTGCAGTATATAGCCCTAAGATAAAATAAGATTTGAGTTCCCTAGTGCCTTCCCACTGGAGATCCTGACACGTTTCACAGACGGGAATATATTCTGCTCACGAAAAGTCTGGGGATAAGTAAGGGATTGTATACGGGGGCCATTTCACAGCTGGAGGAAAGCAAGACAGAGAAGACTAAAGGGAATGGGATGGGAGGAAGCGACACTGCACTGAGTCGCTGAGCACCTCAACCCGGGACACAATCCTCTTGACGTCCCATGGGGCCCAAGAATCACAAGCCCAGCTTCCTGAAGGGGGAAAATGTCCCAAACTCTGGCTTTCCTTGTAGTCCAGTCTGTCAGACGTCATTTGCAAACAGACCTTTTCTTTGTCACCCAAGGTTGCCTGTTTCGGAGTTAATTCTTTTCCCTTGTGTATTGTGGTAATGGACCTTGTA
Source organism: Apteryx rowi (assembly GCF_003343035.1). Lineage (NCBI taxonomy): Eukaryota > Metazoa > Chordata > Aves > Apterygiformes > Apterygidae > Apteryx > Apteryx rowi. The sequence continues at coordinate 402,993 of NW_020450685.1, read as the reverse complement.
GTCTAGTATTACCAAGTTGTAAGTCTGTGCAGGTACTGTAACTAAATATTTGAGACATTTTATCTGTCTTTTATAGCTATTTGTTTATAAATTCCTGGTCCTATGCTTGATGCAATGCCCATCATATTAATGCAAAGGTGACTGTGAAAGTGGGGTTTTATTAAACTTTTTTAGTGGATTGATGGTCTCTTTAAATTATGTGAGTTTAAGCTTTTCTCTCCCTGTTTCCAAAAAGGGGTCGTGAATGAGAGAATAAGGACTCTTGGCAATGCTGATGTAAGCTTCAACCACAGCTAAGCAGAGCTTATTTTGAGGCTTGAAAAAGTTTGGTTCCTTGTTTGCCATTATCTTTGCTCCTCCAGTGTTTCGCCTGCCTGCTCGCAGTGGGCTAATTCTGAGCACGGAAGCTCCACGTTTTGCAATACAACCTGAAGGAGGAGCTGCACAAAACTACCCATTCTTGGGAAATTTTCAGTCTACACCTGTTGACCCAGGAGATTTAAGCAACTCAAACAGGCAGCTGCACTTTACAAGGGCAAAATAAATGGAGTCCAAACTCCGCAGCATTTTCTATTCCCCTATGAGTGGCTTTCTTCAGTGTTTGTTAGTCCTTCACATTTTAGCTTTGTATGTTACAAACCCCGTCTTCTGGCAGTTTATCAGGTGTCTCCAGTATTACTTTCAAAATAGATACTAAATACTGCTCTTGCACCTTGTAGCTGCAATGATTTTCAAATGTATTGAACAGCTTCTCTGCTCTTCAGCCGTCAAAGATTATACACTGAGAATAAATTACTCAGCTGGGTGCATTGTTTGTAGGCAAACCCGGTACGTGACAGTACAGGGACAGTAGTCCCTGTGTTTAAAAGCATGTAAACACTTTCTCTTCTTCTGTGCTTTCCATTGTGATTCTGGAAAAATTGGCTCAGCTAAGTTCTCCGCACGAACAAGGTCTGGTTGCCGGCAAAGACGTCTTTGAGGTCTCACCATTGTCAGCCCAACTTCTAATGATTAATGCAGAGGATGAGCCCAGACCTGCGCCGGGTTTTGGACGCGATAACGCATTGGGAGGGCTGCAGAGCTGCTGAAGGAAGCTGAGCTCATCCTCGCCATCTCGCTCCGGCGTGGGCCCTGCTGTGGTCCTGCTTCGCTGTGTTGGCAGCACACGTGTCTTCATGGGAGCAGGTCACTCTCACCGCTCTCCGGCACCGGCAAGTGAGCCTCACTGGGGTGCAAGTGCTCTGTCTTGTCTCAGTCCTCTGCCAACATCTGGCCGACAGCCCTGCTGCCATTCGGACATAGCTGGACAAGCAATTCTCTCATTTCTCCAGGACGTGGATGCCATTTGAAAGGTCTCTTCCTTCCATCTGGACTGGCTTCCAGCGGGGATTTTCTGGGGATTTTTGTTTTTTTTTTTTCTTTTTGTTTTTTTTTTTAAGAAAAGATGTGCTTGGTGGGTATTGATAAACATTTGCAGCATCAGCCAGCTTTCTGAGGTTTGCCTAACTTATTTTGTTTCCTTTATTTAAATTTCTTATTACAAGACTTAATTTCCGATGTTTCCCACTGCATCAGTGTATCACATCCTTGGAGGACAGCATCACATTTCCCCAGACTTGCTGAATTCTCTAAGAATGTATTCACAGACCCTTCACCAAAGTAGAAACCAGACTAGGAATTTGTTTTACTGATTATCTTTCCTTCCCACAACCCATGCTTCTTAAAAGGTATTCATAAAAATGTTCATGAACAGTGAATTTGGCCTTAAAATTGTAATCCATTTAGTCAAGAGCTGAAATTTATTTGGGACCAAAGCAGCAATAGTTCATAAGTACTAAATCAGCTTGTTGAGGACCAAAAATGGTATTTGAATTGATGTTACTGCTCACAAAATATCTCACATTGTCTTTAGCCAGTTAAAATTTAGGCTCTAGGTCTGCAAGGGTTTTTCTATAGGGAATAGAAAGAGATAGGTACTTCCAAAGGGAATTCACTCCTTCCTCATCCTCATAGGATGTATCACCTTTCTGAGATACCTATTTCTCTCCATTTGACAATGGGAGGAGCTCAGAAGAATAATTTAGGTATACCCCCAACTCTTAGCTAGCTACAGCAAATATCTTGCTATGGACGACTGACAAATAATCCGTAATTCAAATATGTTTGCGGAAACAATTTGTCTAACCATTCTGACAGAATAAATTTGAAGGGAAAAAAATCTGCTTGCAGAAAAACTGCAAGCATAAAAGATGACTAAATTCCTTTAATTAAAAAATCAGTGTAAACAGTGCTCTTGCTGATATTAAGTATGTTTGTGAAGCAGAAATAGTTTAAATCGAACTTTACATATTATAAATACAGGAACAGGCTTCTCACTGTGCATATGATGCCTTCATTATTGCTAAATGTAATGCTGATCTGCATTCATCTTTGACTAGTAAGGACTGGAGAACTTTTTTTTAAATCTTTGTTCTTAGAGTCAAGCAACAAGGTTTTTCTTCTCCTGTTTTGCTTTGTTTCTGGATATTTCACGAGTCCTTTGGATTCTCTTGATTCTGCCTGATATACATGACAATCTTGCAGGGTAAACCAGGGAGAGATGTTGCATGTTCATTTGTTCTTGTCCTCTCATATAATAGCTCTCATCCCCAGTTATTTTATCATCTGCTCCAGATTAGAAGCAGAAACGACTGTCTGACATGACATGCTGCACATTGTCTGGTAGATCAGGCATACAGATAAGAAAACTCGTTTTCTTCCCCCAAAAAAGTTTTTTCTCTGTAGGCTGCTTTCTGAATTTCTTGAGGACAAAAACTCTTCTTCTAGGTCTTTCGTGTCTGCGTTACTCAGTGGTAACTACAGCTTCTTGGAGAGGGGTACGAACATTTTAAGGGAAAGAAATGCAAATATCTGCTAATAGTTTGCCCTATTCTAGTTGTTACCCTTGTAGTTCAACCTAAGTAGAGACTCAGTATTCCATCACTGTCATGCAAATGCCTTAACTTGTCTCAAATTTAAAGCAAAGGGAGACCCATGATAGGATTGTGGCTCCAGCACTCTGTATTAGTTTTTTCTGACTAATACGAATATTGGAGATGTAAGGAGTGAAATCCCTCAAAATAAAGACAGTCAAGAAGAGAGAGTCCCAAGAGATGTTTCAAAAATAGATGCTGTCATTTTTATTAGCAAAGTACAGAAGCAAAGGGGAAAAAACAAGTTTAGAAAAATCTTTCAGTTCATCAAACACTATTGAGAAACTTGCTAAGAGAGTCCTAAGCTTAAATTACAGAGCATCGTTTAAGATTTTTTGAAACCATACATGGCAGAACAAATTCTCTTTCCCATACTAATGGCTGTCTCTGTCTGTCTGTCAGCTCAGAGTTCAATCACGTATTCACAATAAAGTATGGGTCAAGTCCTAGAGTGTCTGTGTCTTATAGTCTTATTCTTGGCTGACAAGTGCTACATCTAAATCAGTGTATGGCATTAAGTTATAGCCTGAAAGCAGGCTAGAGTGGTAAAACCAGTTCGGATGACAAATGCTTCTGGCTCCCCCCAGCCCTCAACCTCGCTTTGGCCACTGCTGCTTTAAGACACAACTTCCAGCATCACTTATCTAATTGTAATTCTACAAAGTGAACATAGCTCAATAATAATACCTTATTGGCCATGTTTGGGCAAGTTCCTATCTGGTCTGGGTCAAAAGATTACACACCAGTAATAGAATTTTATTCAGAGCAAAGATATCCTGGTATAATAAGATCATATTGCTTCACATAATTACAATTCATGCATCCAGAGACAGCTGTCTGTCAGATATATTGTAGTAGCTGGCTTTGATTTCTATAATGAGTTTTATTAGTATATTTATGAGGAAGAATAGTGACATATAAAGCAGTTATGAATAAGTTATTATGCATCCAGAACCAACATCTGTGATCTTCTAAATCTTGCAGAGAAGCCAAAGTCTGAATTGTCACAGTCTGAAATACTCTCTGTGTCCAAAAGATGATCTATGCAGACCTGTTTCATAATACACTGGTGAGACACTGTCAGCACTACCCACTGTTTTCTTTCACAACCATAAAATAATTGGATTTATGCAAACAAGAAATCTAAACAAAATCTGAAAAACAGAAAGTGAACAAGAAGGTCAAGGCTTAACCTATCTTTGACATTAGCTCGATGGGGCGTAGAAGGATCTTTCTTCAAATACAAGAACTAATACTATTTGTCCTTATTTCCCAGGTACAAGAGAATTTAGGCTATGCTGGACACGATACACTGACTGTCCAAGAGAGTCACCAGGTAAAAATCCTCGGTTGAGCTGCGAAGCTGGCCAACCTCGCCTGGATCTACCCTCGCTTGCAACTCCATCAAGCACTTCTAAAACCTGTATCTATACATTGAACATCTTGTTTCGCTGACATTAGCTGATCATGTTCATTGTGGCAATTGCTAAGGGTCAGGAGGGAGTGTGACGTTTAGATCTCAGAACTGTCCTCTGCAGTTCTGGCCAAAAATGCCATGTTGACAGAAGAAGATTTCAGCACCGAAGAACAGCTTGGTTTCACCGAGCAAGTTCACCTATTGCCTAGCCGCCAGGCTAACCTATTGGTATAAATAAGAAACGGAGCAGAGCCAAAAGTGATCCAATTTATTTTGCTGCAATCTTCTCAAAAGTCTTCCTTCAATCTGAGAATATTCAAGGAGGTGAGGAAAGGTGGTTTCTTTAAAAAAGACTTTAGGAACTGCTTCTCTGAAAGAAGAAGATGGCATCTTGCCCTCACTTTAAGAAATCACCGGCAAGCAGTGGGTCTGTCAGGTCACTTGCATGGGGCTCAGATAAGGTTGGGATAATATGGATCTTATTCATAGAGAGTAGCCTCAGTATCCAAGTATTTCCTGACCTCTAGCAAGATGTATGGTCTGAAATTCTGGTAAAGATTGTATTTGACCCTCAAGAACTTATTCCACTTCCAGAAAGAAAGTAAAAATCAGCCTGGTTCTGAATGATCTTATCAGGACAGTAATTGGAAAAATCCCCACAGTAAGAGACACTCAACTGTCACTGTGTGCGAACAGCCTTGATTAGCCAGGTTGTTTACTGCTCCGAACCGTTCAGCTATTCACAGCTTTGCTGACACTGTGGTGAAGGGCAAGGCAGCCGCTCTTGGCCTCGTTCCTAAACTCAGCGTATTGTTCCCAGAGCCCTTTATTCTACCATCAGTCCAATTAGGAGCTGGAGTTCCTCCACAAGTGCTCTGTCCTCCCACTTCGTCAGACAGAGATGATCTGAATACCACAGAAACCTTTGAGAAGGGGAAAATCGCAGAAGAGGGTATTTAGGGATCATAATGCCAATGAGCGGCAAGAACAGATGATTACTGAACTTCATAAATTTTAATCAAAGTATCAAAAGAGCATACTGTCAATGCAAGATTCTTCTAATGGGAGAACAAACTAAAGTAGTAGCTTTATAACATCCTTTGATGCCCTAGGATAGCAGGACCCCCAGAGCGTCCCACAATAGTTCGTTAGTATTGAGACTCCTAACCCCCTTGGATCTGCGTATTGGCTTCTAAGATCTGGCTCCTGAATAGCCAGAAACCTCAGAGTGCTTTTTGCCGCATACTTCCTCACTTTGGACATTTAACGCCACACATTTAAAAATAACACATGCCTTTGCCATAGCGAAGGAAAAGGAATAACGGTATTACCATTTAGCAAAATATTATTAGCATCGGGTCAGGCAAAGATCCCAGTCCCCAAATCATCTTTCACATTACTGATCTCTCATAACTATGGAAGAAATACGACTATATTAAAGTTCAAATTAAAGAAAGGAGTGATGGAGGTTAGGTCCTCTGCTTCTGGGCATGTATTTTACTCAAAATGGAATTTTATGACTCATCCTCTTCTAATCAAGACTCTTGAACAGATAAGGATTTCCCATAAGTGGTTATGAAGGGAGCATCCGTTGTGTTAGAAAAGTTAAATAACTCCACTGTCTTATGAAGTAGATTTAAAAAAAAAAAAAAAACAAAGCAGATTAACTCTCTGCTACATCTGCAGAGAGTTGTCAAGTACCCAACCTAGAAACTAGTACCAGTAAAAACACACCTATCCAACCACCCAGTCCCTGCAGGCTCTTTAGTTTTGCCTCACGCTCCTCTTTCTTTTCCCCATCCCTAGCAATGTCATCTGATGTCCATCACTCCCACACTCAGTGTGTGCCCCCAGCCCCTAGACACCACCCTCTTCCTTCACCCTGGGAAACACTGCCCAGAAAACCTCCAGTACTCAATATCTACATACAGCTTTGTCACCAGAAGGAGTGGTGAGATTTGAGCGAGTCCCAGATTGAAAACATCGCCTTTGACATTACATTGCGAGAAAGAACCTTTGGGTGCTTTAAATAAGTACTTCCATCAAGAAGTGCTAAATGACCTATGCAGGGATATATTTTCCATTTTAATACATTGTAATTCAGTGTGATCTGCATTTGTATTGGACATGTTATTAACCAACATATGTTTGTTATCAAAACACTTGGAGCCAAAATTTATCATTAGCCCATAGAAACCCACTGACTTCAACAAAGTTGAAAGAGGAATTAACTTGCCCTTCTCTTTTTTTTACCATAAAAGCTCTCAGTCCCCTCAGCTAAGGAGGGAATGAGGAACCAAACTAATTTGTCCCTTAAAACCAGGACACAGCAATACACTTGGAAGAGAAGATGGGAAAGGGAAGGGTTAACCAGGTTTATAATTGTTTCCAGAGAGCAATTATTCAGTCCCTAAAAATGCTGGTGGAAGAACAAGATGGAAAATGAACATGGTCCCAGCAGATTAATGAGTAATATTTAGGAAAGGATCATAGCAGGTTTTGATCCAAAAGGAAAGGAGAAGAGTGTTTTAATGAGATTGGCACTCAGACTATTCGGGCTGATTGGATTTGGGTTTTACTACTTTATCAAAAATGAGGGATATTTTCCCATTCTGTCCACGCTTCCTTCGAAGACAGGGTTCTCTGTTTGCTTTCACTTTATCAGAATTTGGGTTTGCAAAGAGGTACACACCCAAGTGTCATGAACCCTGACAGCCTTGTGATACCAGAGCAGAAATATCGCCTGCGACAAGAGCCAGGCAAATAGCTGAGAATGCAACATTTAGCTGATTAACAGTGCCAGAGATTTTTTTGTAAGGAGAATGTTGTTTTCCTTTCATTTTTCATTCATTCTGCAGCTTTCCTCAGAACAATATCTGCGAGTAATCCCTGCTCTCTCGCTGGTTCGGGTGCAGTTCCCTGCAAGGAGCTAATATTGGCACGTTGACATTTTAGCTGTTTTCGCTGGCCAAGAGCAGGTGCAGAGCCCAACCCTCCGGAATGGCACCAGCGGTCCCTGCAAGGAGCAGGAGGCAGCGGCGGGGAGGGAGCTGCCCCTGCTCGGGAGGCTGGAGGCATTTCAGCCCGTCTTCGGACAGAGAGCCCCTGCACGCGCCTTTCGCATTGGGTTTGTGTTTAATAAAGTTGTGGCCTCTTGGCTTTCACCACAGCACAGTTTCCAGTTTTATTTCCCAAGGGTTCATAGCAACAGTAACACACAGTAGTTATAATGTGTCATAAAATAAATATTAGCAAAAGCAGACGAGAATCGCAGCCAGTTTGGAATTTGCTTGGGATCACGACTCCTCTACTGCACGGCTCCAAAAACAAAAGTTGCCTGCTGATGTAGACGCTTTGTTTGTTTTGCTAAGTTTGGGTTTTTCTCAGTCAGCTGAGCTTACGCCACCTGCTCCGGCTCAGTGTCACAGCTAAGAGAGGTGAGTACGGATACAGCGCTACCTTTCGCACTGCTCTAATCGCATCGCTCTTCAGTCTGTCAGCAGCGCTTCTGCTGTAAACCCGTATTGCGAGAGCTTAGTAACTCCGCTGTGAACAAAACAAAATTACTTCTCGACTTAAACCCAGCGTGCAAGACTTCTGCCTATAGGGCCAAATGTTATCTGCTGCGGGGAATATAAAGAACGTGCCCCAAATGGTTAAATAGATTAAATACACGAACCAGCATGCACACAGAAACACGGTGTGTCTGCTTGTACGCACACATGCACACGTGTCTGCATGTATGTGCACACGTGTGTAAGTGATCGCCATGTAGCGTATTTTGCATTCCTACCTACGGTATTTGCATAGCCTGGAAATAAGTTCATCAGGAGCCTCTGACTGCCTCGCAACAACCAATTTCCTCAGGTTTTAGACTGACATCAGTCTCTATTTCTTTTCTGCATGCTTTTCCACCTTCCCAGGAATCATAAATTCACACTCACCCACCACAAATTACCCTGGCCTGAAGCTGAGGCAGTGGTAAAACTCCATCCTGAAGCAGTAGCGGTTGTTTTATGTATCAAAATGTCCCGTCTTTGAAGTTGAGCCTTAATAATGTCTTGCAGGGAAGCCCCAGGGCAGTTCCTTTCTCTGCCACAGACTCCTTGTACAACTTTGGGCAAATCATTTAGCTCTCTATTCCTTGGCTCCACAGTTATAAAATGGGAATAATTAAATTCCCTTACCTCATCAAACAGCTGTGATGATAAATACACTATGAAATGCTCTGAAATGTCTACGATGGAGATGATCTGCTAGATGGATAGGTACAGAGCTAGAAAGGGAAAACTTTATGGTATTTTTAAGTCCAAAAGTGCTACTCTAAGTCAGTTATAAAGTTTATTCACTTTTAAAAAAGGGATAAGATAGATTCTTCTATAAAAGCACTACTCAGTAGGGTTTTTTCTATCAAAAAAATAGTGTAGACTGAATATATGGTGTATGTATGATATACACGTTTGTCATCACTGCTTGGGGTGTCCAGGCCGCTAACCCTGACGCTGTTAGGGTTTACGTGCCGGATCTGAATGGCTCCAGTGGAGCTGTTTTGCTCCGTCAGGTCAGAATCACCCTTCCTCAAAACCTGCAACCCAGACTCCTCTGCCGCGTCCCGTTACGGATTTATTGTGATTACCGAGAGGAAGAAGCCTTTCGATCACCAAGGCTGGGGAAGCGAGGCAGGAGGAGTCTGCCTAAATCACGAGTCTGGAGGAAACTCAAGGCACGTGTCTCTTCTCATCCCTCTGTACCAGCCCTAGCTCCCTTCGTCTTTAGTTCCCTTTCGCCATCCATTGAACTAGCCACAACGCTGGGGCCAACCACGAAATCAGCAACCGGGTTTGGTGACACACAGGGCTGGGCAGCCACATCCCGAGTATCTGCCGGGCTGGCCAGCATCAGCCGGGGAAGCCGGGGCGCCTGGGAGCAGGGTGTCCCGGGACGTTGTTCCTATAGGAGTCCTGCACCCATCAATCCTAGAGCAGCATGCCGTCACGGGTAAACGGCAGCTGTTGCAGTAAGCTCATCGGATAGCATGTACATATGTTAAGGTACCTTTAACACACTTACTACAACATATATTTAGCTAGGGAAAATAATCTTGCCCTGCTTGGAAAAGTCATCGTTTGCCTTTATAAATAACTCAAGGAAGCCTGTACGTATCAGAGAAAATGGTAAAACTGTGCATGCTCACTCTCCTTCTCCAAAAAGATCTCCAGATAAAATATAAACGCACTAAAATGTAAGGAACAGTTTGGTGAAGATAACGAAATGTAGCGAAGCCAGTAATTTACTCGGTAAATCATATAGCTGCTTCTTCCTCGCAGTTGCCTGCTCTGATTTGCATGGTGAACCTTGTTGCTGAGCTTCTCCCCTCTTCGTTCCAAGCCGGAGCACAGACTGCAGGCTCCCGAAGGCAGGGTGCCGTCGCGGGCGGCAAGCCCAGGCGCTTTCCCCTTTCAAACGTCCCGCTCCAAATGCGCCACTTGAGCTCAATATGCTGCTTCTGCTTCCCAGAGCCTTCCCAGGTCTTCCCAAGACGGGAGGGAAAGGCAGGCCTCCCAAAACGCCTGTTCTACCCACGTTTATGTTGTTAGGGCAGCCCGGGATGGGGGATGCGGAGGGGGTCTGAGCACTGCCGTGGGGCAGCGGGACAGAGCACCCCGTCCCGCCCTGCCCCCGGAGCCTTTGGCACCCCAGTCTGCCCAGTGTCCCCAGTACACCCACGCTGCCTCCTGCCGGGGAGCAGCCAGGCCGTTTCCACCTGCATCCCTGGCGTCAGGCCTTCTTCCATTAGCACGGCAAGATTTCAAACTCTTCCGCTTTCATATATCGTGCAGAATATCTTAAGAAGGCACCGAAAATAATTGGATAACGTTGCCTCAAAAACGCCGCTGCGTACACTTGAGTGAATGAAAATCTGGAGTATCACTGACCACTGGGGCAGACCGACGGTCCTGCGTGCCGCTGCACAAGGCTTGGCCCTACCCTAATTTCTTATTCCTTCCTCTTCTTTAATTCGAAACGCTCCGAGGTGACGATATATCTCCTTGAGTTCAAGTGGGTCTGTCTCACCGTATGTGCGTGCGTGTTAGACAGGCACATTATGTGCACGTGTCTCCATGCCTGGGTCCATACAGGAGCAGGGACCGCAGGAAAAAAGTCTGTCCAGATGAGTCTTTACGAGGCGTGTTCTTTCAGTTTTAACATCTCTTCAGGCTTTGTATATCTGGTAACGTTGCTCTCGTTTTGAATTCTCTGAGTAATAATTTTAAGAGCAAAATTCTTTGTGACAACTGCTGCTGATTTAAAACTAATGTTTAGCCACTAATGGGTAATTGTATTAGACTAAGAAAACCTGCTGTAAAGCTGACCCAGCCTGATTTTTAATTTACTGCATCATCAGCTACTTTTATGATACTATTTAATCTGCTGAAATAAAACTATTCCTCTATGAATATCTCTAACATTCAAGAAAGATTGTTTTTTAGCTGTTCTGCTCTTGGGGGCGAAGAGTTGTTAATTATTATATGAATAATCCCCCTGAATACATTTATTTATATTTGTTTTAGGTGTCACAATCCTCAGCAAAGTGATGTGTGGTATTTTCACCGTAAACTTCTACCCGTTAAACACAGAAAGGGAAAAGGCACGGCGGGATGCAGTTCTCCTTCCGAGCTCTGGAAATGCAGCCTGCAAGGCCGCGCGATTAGATGCCGGAGCAAATCCCCTTTATTTTCCCGCGTGAGGACGCGCGTCCCCTGCAGCCGGGGGGCTCGCTCGGGGCGGGGGGGGCCCCTTCGCCGCCGCGGAGCCGCGCGGGGGCCTGATCCCGCTCTCCCGCCGCGAGCTGCGCCCGGCTCCAGCGGCGAGGGATCAGGCGCGAAGGGCCCGTGCCGAAGCCCACCGGGGGCCTCCGGCGGCTCCCACCGAGGCGGGGGGGCGCCGGATCGGTCCCTGCGGCGCCCGCCCCGGCGTGTGCAGCACGGCCTTGCCAGCACCCTTCCCACCAGCCGGGAAAAGCAACGTGCTTGCACACACGCGGCTCGGCCGGTCTTCTTTGCCTATTAACTTCCTACAGAAGCACCGCGAATCCGGGGCGCGCAAACCAGCTTTCTGCCTCTCTTTGTACGGGGCTCCACGGCCCTCCTTGACACAGCGCCCCGACCGCGCGCCACGGTCAGGCAGCAACAGAACTGTAGCGCTGCGCGTCCGGGATGGGGAGAAAAAATTACAGAAAAAAGAATTACATCACACAATAAGTAATCTGCCGGAAAAAAACAGACCTAGTAAAAAAAACAGATTTTTGTTTATTTGCTACTCCTCTTAATAAGCAGCAGGCACTCATAGCGGTTACCTGTGAAAGAAATGGATGTGCTGGTAGAAAAAAGACCCACGGTGTCACCAAAAGCGTGTATCTGTGGCATGTGAGTTGTCGTTTTTTAACATTCTCAGTACATTTATATGGTAGCTTTAGGTTTATTTACCCTGATAAATACTAGATTACCTGCCTGCGACAACTGTGGGAGAGGGCTGTTGCTGAATCTATTGTAATATGATCAAGGGATGGTTACACGATAAAGTAAGGTAAAACAAATAATGCTTAATGCTGTGCAACCACCTATTATTTTATCCAAACAACTTCTCTTCTTGTTATCTCCTTATGGTCGAACGCCTATTCCCTAGAAACAGAGGAGAAGTCTCTTTTTACCTCAGTAATTAGCTTGTTTGAAAGCTTCCACAAATTCTTCCTATCATAAATTTTGCATTGCTCTATGCACAATAATGCACATAAAATTAAATAAACAATTTAATTAATTTAATTAAAATTAAATATTAAACATATTGTGTATAAGAAGCCCATGTCTTTGATTTAATTGGGCAGGAGTACCCAAAGCAGTTTGGGTAACAGTGAAAAATAATTAAAAACAACAAGTACGGTAGCCTCTGGGTACGAAGAGTAGTTGGGAGCTTTCTCCTGAGAAAGGTTTATTTAATTAAAACTAAACTAATCTTTGGAAAACACTTGATAAGCATTTCATAATACAAATCATAATCCAAAAATGAACCTTACACTTCGTCTACATGATACAGGAAAATAATATTAAATAATTCAAATCTGCCATGAGCTACTTCCTTAGCGCACACAGAATAATTCAGCAGACAGCATGTTTACCACCTTCAAATTTTCTGTAACATTTAGCTCATCTAGATAAATATTAGTAAATGATATAGAGGCATAATGGATCCATAAGTTATAAGGCTGGGAATTAATGCTTTATTGAGACTGCTGATTGCTTCTTGTAGATATAATACTAGCCAAGGAAAGCACAGCTAAGTTATTTAGGAGGCAAGCTGTGCCTGGGCTGGCAGGTGAGCCGTTTGGCTGGGCTCGTCTTTCAGTATAAGGTCTGCGCTGCATTTCTGCCCCATTCCTCGATGCCTCGCCTTCATAATAAAGCATATTATTTCCAGGATCTCGTACCACTGGAGGAGGAATAGATTATTTATAGGGTGGTGTCTCTATCAATGCTTCATGTTGCCAAACGCGAGTGTTTCTATACCGTACAGAGATCATTTCGGCTCCCTGAAAAACTTGGATCCCTCCCAAGGTGGCAAACTCTCTGCCCGGACGTCAAACAGCCTGCTCCGCACAGCCGCTCTCGAGCCGGATCGCAAGCGCTGACAGGCTTTATAGGTCATTTCAAAAACAAACGCTGCTTTTTAACACCTAGACTGCGGCAGCCACTACGACAAGCTGCTCATGCCAACTGGCTTTTTAAAAAGTGAACGTATCGAAAGAGATCCTAATTGGCACTTCCAGGCAAGTGCCCAGCGTAACCGAATATTACTCAGGCTTCTGGAGGGCGGTTTTTAAGTGACCGTATAATTTCACTGACCCTTGATTATAATTTAAAACGCTACTGTAGCGCCCGTTCCTCTCCCGCTGAATGGCTCCCGTCAATGGCAAAATTCCCACTGAAGTTAAGGAGAAAAGGATCAAGCGCTTCCACTAGCGGAGCCCATTGAATTATCCAGGTTGCCTTTTTGTGGGAGGGTTTTTGACGCATTCTTGGGGAGATCCTGTTAACTCCCTCGAAATGACTTTGGTTCCTACCATACCCTCGGCCTTTTAGCAGAGCCCCCGGGGGTTCGGAGCGATTGCTGCCCCGCAGGGGTACAACAGGGCCCTTTGCAGCGCGCGGGGATCTGATTAACTTCGCTCTGTACAAGACCGTAGGCCAAACCCTTCGGTCCTCCCGCAGACAACAGTCCACGTCGACTTACCCCAAATCTCCCTGCAAACGCTCATTAAGGGCCGGGGCATTCTGCCTCCGGGGATTTGGCCCGGCGGCTGCCTTCAGGATCCGGCATTGCCAAGAGGAAGGGATCACAGCAACACCGAGCAGCGGCGGGGACTGAATTCGGGACCCCGGCGGCCTCCCCAGACCCCTGTCTTCCTTCCAGCCCCAATAACCCTCAGTAAAACGCTTTTACTGGTGCCCAGCCCAGTGCCCAGGAGCGGGATGCTCAGCACCACCTGGACTGGGATAAGGCCATTCCGCACCCGGGGCCTGACGGTGCAGGGACGGGGGCGCCGGATGGGGCAGCCACCGGGATTGGGACAAGGCTGCAGCTGGGTGCCAAGGCACGGCGGGGTCTGCGCGCGGAGGAGCCGGGTGCTCCGGTGGGATCCGCACATGGAGGGGCCCGGCCTCGCCGCTCACCCCGGGGCAGGCGGGAAGGAGCCAGGCTGCTCCCTGCGAACCCATGTGGCTCCTCGCCTCTGCTGTTAGCAAAAAAGTCCTGGCTTCCATCCCCTCCGGGACACGACAACCAGTAATTTAGCACCACCTTAGAGAAGGGTATGCCCATCCAGAAAATAATAGAAATATAACAAAAAAAAAGTGGGCTGGTTTTTATTTGTTTGCTTTAGCCATATCATAGCTCAGAGCCTCCTTGCCATTGTGGTTCAATATTTACTGATCGAAAATATAGACTAGCTACAAGTCACAGCATTTGCCAGAAAGAACGATTATCATCAGAAAGAAATGGGCATTAAAAGAATAGCTCTTCCATTTCCAGAATATAAAACAGACATTCAGAAGAACAAACAGAGCAGAGAAGAAATGATGGTCATTTGCAAGTAAAATATTACTAAACAATGTAACATTGGATTAACTGTTTCATGTATTTATTGTAAAAGAATATATAGAACTTTGCATGAGAAGCTACCAGTACAAGCAAGAAACAATGCAGCCTTTTTGACAGCCTGCTTTTAAGTTTAATGCTTCTGCGCGTAGAGTACGAGAGCTTGCTCCCGCTGACGCCTATGCAACAGCTCCCGTTCAGTTCAGTGGGGTCAGGATTGGGCCCCAAGGCTTTAAACTTTCATCACGTAATGTTCCTTTCAATGCTCCTATAAACACACCGATCTTAGTAACGTCAACGTGAGCCGGACACATTTATGGCTGCGGATGTGTAATATGGCAAGCAGGCGCCATCAGCTGCAGTTTGGGGTCTGATCCTGAAAGCTGCTGGGCGACTTTTCTTTCCACGCACATTTAAAAGGAGAAGGAAGGAAAGCGGGGAAGGATAAGGAAAAGGCAGGCGCCTACAGAGTCGTGCGGGCCCGGCCACCGAGGCCGCAGCGCGGCGGCGAGGGCCGACCGGACCGGACCAAACCTGACTCCCTCGATTGCCTTTTGTGGCGGAGCGCCAGGAACGCGGGAGCTCTGGTTATTGTGAGTTAGGGCCGACTCCGGCGATGCCTTTGTACGCCGGGACCTGTGGATTTCTGAAAACTGGTGCAGCTCTGATCTCTGGCCTTACAGCTTTCTTCCTTCTAGGGCTATTTAAAATATTCACATAATTTCAGTCACTCGGTGGCAAACAATAAATTATGTGAATGTATAATTAGTTCACAACTCTTACATAAGCTCAGATATGATGCATTTGATAATCCCCTACCCAAAATACTGCTCAGAGGAAGTGCCTGGGACAGATTTGGTATACAGGTCTATTCCAGCACTTCTCTTGGTTTATCCAGAAGTCTTTCTAAAAATACTTGCCATTGAATGCACTGAGAAAAATGAGTACAAAGTGAATTCTACTATTTAACTAGAGAGTAAAGATTTACTGGTTCAAATGACCACTGAAATTCAAGCACAGCCATATTAATATATGTATTTTTTTAATTTAACTGACCAGGAAACTCATTTAACAGGTGACCATTTACTTGGGGCTTGCACAAAATGGAAGCAACGTAAAAAGGACTGCAGTGATGCAGCTGATCCCTGCCTTCCCGGCAACACAATAGCTGCCTTTTGAGATAACTACAGCCCCTGGAGACGTATAAGATAAGGATAGAGAAGTTTATGGCTGGATTAGGGCGACCTTTCCTCTGCTCGATGCCAAGGGCTGGGCCAGCGGCCTCTGGAAGTTGTCTCCAACTCCACCTTCCTCGATTCTGTGCACAGGGACTAGTTGTGTTTATTTTTAGCACTTGAACTCGCATCGCAAGTGCACTCCATCCGAATTAAGTAAACGTCTAGCACTCTTCGGAATTGCTGGCAACCAGACTCCGAAGCCCTGATTTACTTTTAGCTTCGTACATGCAAAATTCCTACTGATTTCACGGACAGTGTTGCCAGACACACAGAAACGAAAGGTCAGACTCTGAGAAGCTCGGCGGCTGCAAGGGTGGATTTGCCGGAGTAGGAGGAACCTGAAATAAAGGAGCCTTTAAAAAAAACCACAGACAGGATTTGGCCCCTCGTATGTGGTAATAACAATAATGATGTCATTCATGTTCAGTCATGTACAAGTTTTCATAAATCATTTTTAATAATTTATTGGATATAAAGAAGAGCTTGAAGTGTGACAATCTCCTGTAATTTTAAATAAAGCCTTCAACCAACTTCTCAAGCTCAGGGTAGTGGAACTCAGTGACTGAGTAATGCGTATCTAAATACCAAAATCCACGGCAGCGGCATAAGCCGTGTTGAAAGGCAGAAGCACGGGCCCGATGCTGCGCTCGCCTCTTCACGCGGAGCCACCGCCGCCGCAGGGACGTAGCTGCATTTGCCGGTGCAAACCAGCATATCTCCAAAGGGAGCCTGCGCTGTCTGCACTGACCCTGCTGCACAGCACCGAAACCAGCGGAGCTAAATCGCTTCAACCCAGCTTCGGGTTTCGGCCACTGGCTTCAAAACCAGTTCAGTGAGAGATGGGGGGGATGGCGAGGGGAGCAGCCCTGGTCGAGAGCCAGCGAGCTAAAGGGGGCCCGCGGGTTTCCGAAGCTTTCCACAGCACCCTGGCTTTTACTCCTTCGAGGAAAAAACTTTCCTCGGTGACGCTAAAGTCCCTGGGAAGTTGGCGCCTGCTGCGAACCCTGGCCCTTCCCCTGCGACGGCGACGGCGTTGCACCGAAGCCAGTTTCCGCTCGCCCGGGATTCACACCAGGCTCAGAAATAGCCGCAGGTGGAATGATTAAGCGCTTGGCACCGCCGACTTTACTTGTGCGTTCACCTGTACAGTCAGAAGGAAACGATATGCCAGGCACCGAGGAATGCTTCGCTTCCAGCCGGCACTGGGATATGCCTGCTATTTTTGCCAAGAGGCTGTTTTATCCTATCTGCAGCAATATACGGCCCATTAATCTACTGTTGTAGTTCAGGCAATGCCGATATTCATTTTTAAATTAAACCTCAGGTGAAAGCTGGCAGATCTGCGCGCGTGTATGTTTTGCCTCTGCTCGCAATCTCGCGTGCACGCGCCTTAGCGCGGCGCGGCTCCCCTGACCTTTGGGTGCTGGGGTTTTATTCCTGGCAGGCTATATGTGAATAAAATCATATGTAGCTATGTTTTTACAGTTCAGCCCTCGGAGTCCTATCCTGCTGCCATTGAAATCAACGGCAAAACTCCCAGCTTCTCTAGTCGTATCAGATTAGCTTTGTTCCATGGGCTGAAACAAAGTAATAGATACCAGGTGTCCCTGATAGAGCTTGTGTGGTCTACAAGTAAGTGGAACATATTTTAAAAAGTGAAATATGAAACAGCTACATCACAGAACCTGTAATAACCCCAAACTGATATTATTATCTATGGAGGACATGATCAGTATCTAAAATGTGACTCAATATATATTTATATGATGCATCCTATAATAGACATGTTCTGGGGTAAATTCAGCTGCATGTCAAACCGCTACAGAAATGGATCCATATTTATGCTCGTTTCCACAAGAAAGCGTGGCTCTCGTGTGTTTTTACTTAAGGGAGAGAGCCCCAAATAACCTTAAATTAATCCAGAAATCCACTTTAAATATATGACTCTTCATGTAAAAAAAACCTACAGAAGTAAAAGGCTGCATGGTAAATCTCTAGGCTGCTGCTCTAACATTTAGCTCCAAGCTGTGAACCTCCACTACAAAACTCCCTACCTGTTTTCCCCACAGTCACGGAGCCTCACCAGCCCTCCCAGTAGCGCGGACCAGAGGGAGATGACCCAGTGCCATCAATACCCGCACCTGGGCTGCACTAACACATCCACCACTGCGGCATGGGTGTAACTGGGAAATGTGTGAGGAGTTTCCCGGTATGTTGGTTTGGAGATGGCCCAGAAGCATTGCCTGGCTCAGGCGACGCTCTCAGTGCCCTGCTCGGCTCAGAGGTGAGCCGGAATCATCCTGCCCACCCCAGGGGGCTGATCCCAGTTCGCAGCACCTGAGGGGAGGCACCTCGGGGAAGGTCTGGGTTGTGTCGCCTGGGGGAGGACCAGAGCTTCCAACCCAAGATGCATCACACGGGCACAGCCAGGTCATTAACCTAGAAACAGGCAGAAGGGGAGAGTCCAAGGAAAAATCCAGCCCTCCGCTAGGGGACAAAAAAAAAGGAAAAGCAGTGATCGCTTTTTCAACCCAGTTAAAGGTCTTCAAGTGTGGTGAGGACTGCCCTGGTTCCTAGCCAGAAGGCTGTCTCCTGGGGTCAGCTCTTGGGTCTGTTTGCATGCTGGTGCCTGAGTCTTTTCCTGCCCTGCTTTCACCTTGCAATACCGTGTCTTGGGCCAGCAGCCTCTGATGCCCGTGACCATCACGGTGACCCAGCGCTCAGCACTTCTGCCTGGTGCCCTGGTGGGCAGCACCAGCCCCTAATGGTGGGAAGCTGCATTCAAGGAGGCTTCGAGTCTCTCGTTCTCCCTCCCAGCTAAGGAAGCAGGAGCAACCTCATATCGAGCCTCTCGTTCCTATCCAAAGCACTGCCTGTTGTCTCCTAAGCGTTCATGGGAAGAGCACGCTTGTATCCAGCCTGGCCTGATGGGAACCACCTTCTCGGCTGGGGCACCCGGTGCAGGTGAAAGACCCCCCGGAGAAGAGGCAGCACTGCGGTAGCTGCCGCGCGGCGCGATGCTCGCAGGCAGCGTTGCAGGCAGCTAAAGCTGCACAGGGCAAGGCCCCGGCTGACAGTCCTGCAGGCAAAACTGTTGCTGGAGTCAGTGCCCAGCTCCTGCAGCTGAAAGGGTCCGCGGTGAAATAAGGAAAGCTGCCCTGGGCTTCAGGAAAACACCACTGTCCCGTTAAAGAGGCTTGATCCAATTAGTATTTCGTTTGGTATCTAAAAGTCTAGTGCTATCTCTAGCCTTATCTTTAACAGCCATCCTCGTTCATTATGGATTCGTCTCCTTAAGAGGCTTAAATACTTGTTCTTTTCCAATAAAGATCTTGCAAAGTACGTTCGAGGGTAGCTTATTTTAACATTAATCACATTTAACAAGACTTTTAGCAGAGCAGAGAGAACGCGTAACTAATTGTTGGAAGAGCTGGTCAAGTTTATTGTAATGGGTAACTGTCAAGCAATTATGATTTATTTATTCGGAGGGAGATAAGGGACACATTGTTGTCTGGGAAAAAAAAAATAGGGCTGATCTTAAAGTTACTATCAGTTATTTTCCATGCTGTCTTCAATCTTTTCATAACCGAGGGGACCCACTAGAGCACATTCTTCCCGGGCTCCCTTCACATCAGTTTTCCGTTGTTAACCCTAACCCGGGCTGGTTCGTGGCCTGGAGGGGCAGTGCAGGTGTGTCGCCTCCTCTACGTGCCTCGTAGCGAGCCGATTGCCGGGGCCGGGCTCTGCCTGCCCCCGGGGGCCGGTTCCCCGCAGGGCCCGGGGGTCCCTCCCGGCCTCCCGCTGCCCACGGGCCCTGCCCGCCCCGTCCCAGGCAGCCCCCGGCCCCCCGAGGGAGCCCGCGGCGCGCCGGAAAGCTGGGGTGCGGGGAGGGTGGTGGGGATTAAAAGGCGGGGGGGGGGAATGTCTTTAATCTAGCAATCAAGAAGAAAAAGAGAGGGGGAAAAGGGAAAAGGAAAATGCCCCATCACTGCCACTGTTCCGCGGGGCCCCGCGGTGCTTTTTCGGGAAACAACTCGCCCCCTCGAGCCGAGAAACGCCGGGGCTGGAGGGTGCGGGGAGCCCGGCACCGGCCGCAGCCCCGTCCCGCACCGCCCCCGCGCAGCCCCTTCCCCAGGCTGGGGGGTCGCCGTGCCGCGCGTGGCTGCGGCGGGGCCGGCGGCAGCATTGCCCCCCGCTGCCCCGGCACCGGCCCGGCGTGGGGCTGCCTGTGCTCCTGGCGTCACCCCAGCTCTTCCCCCAGCCCTGCGGCTCCGAAGAGCCCAGCAGAGAACGAAAAATGAATTAAAAGACAATAATAAAATAGAGTAAAATAAAATAAAGTAAATAATTAAAATAAAATAAAATAAAATAAAATAAAACAAAACAAAATAAACGGTGCACTCGCCCACGCTCTCTGCCTGGCCCTGCCCCGAGTGCCACCGCGCCTTCCCCGGCCCCCGAGCAAAGCGGCCGCTCGCAGCCCCGCGGGGCCGAGCCCCGACCCCGGGCCGCCGTGGGGCACCGCCAGCGGCGCCTCCACGGGCAGAAGGGGCCGGTGCCCGGCGTCCGCCCCGG
>NW_020450685.1:381100-382419 GCF_003343035.1 Apteryx rowi | reverse complement strand
CGCTTCCCGCCCGCCTCGGCCGCCGCTGCAGCCGGCAAAGTTGTGCTTCGCGGCCGTGTTACCGCCACACTGGCAAAGTGACCCAGAACAAGCAAACAAAACTCTTTTTTTTAATGCAAGGGTTGCTCACCTGGTGCAGTACAGGTCAGATCTCAGAGCAAATGACTTCTACTTCCAGCAAAGTCTGGCTCACCGACTTACTCAACCGGAAGAAAGAGCTCCGTTAGCTAGTTTACATACCCTCTTTTAAACCTGTTTCAAAGGCATTTGATGGAGAACATAAAGATGCACCTTGTGCGCTGCTGTCAACAGCCAGCCCGAGAGCGTGGCTCGGGCGCTGCCTGTCCAGCTCCCCGGCAGAAGGAAAGTTAGAGGTTTTTTTCTAAACCCAGAATTTACAGCCTTTTCTCCAAATTTCAGCCCTTTTCCGCGTGGCAAAGCTTTTTCAGAACGGTTTTAGATTTAATCGGAAACCGTTTCGCGGATCATTCGAGTGGTGTTTTGATCTGCCCGTTGCCCCGCGTTTATTTGGTGTGAAACAACCCGGCTTCGGTGAAAGCCGTTTCCGGCGGCGACAAGCGGGAGAAGCCCGCGGGCTGCCGAGCGCCGGGGGGGCAGCGCCCGCCTCGCCCCCGCGGGGCTCTGCCGCCGCTCTGGGCGCCGCTCTGCGCCCGGGGGGGCCCGACCGTACAAGCAGCCGGGCGAGCGGAGCTCCTGCCTCCCCTTAGTCACTTGTTAGCGCTGCCCCGGACTTTACCCGACGGGGAGGGAGAGGTGCGCCGCTTGCTGATATTCACTGTAAAACCCGGGGGACTCGCTCTGTTCCGGCGCGGCCTCGGCCCCCGGGGGCGGCGGAGGTTTTAACTTCGCACTGGGGGTGCCCGGGGGCCTTGCACATCCTCCCTCCTCCTCGGAGAGCGGCCCGGTGCCGGCGGCCGGAGCCCCTCGCTGCTCCCGGGGCCGCGGGCCGGAGCCTGCGCCGGGAGCCGGGACAGAGCCTCTCCGCGGGCTGGAGCCGACCCGAGGGCCCCCCGCACCCCCGGCCCCCGAAGCAAAGCGGAGGGAGAGGAGCCCGGCTCGTAACGCTCCCGGCCGCCGGAGCCCTCAAGATAAACATCATTAGAAATCATTGTAATTGGGATTGTGAAATCTGACCTCTGACCCGCCGGGCTACGTGCCACAACCGTGTCCGCTTTGATTCCTCGAAGGGCGGCACAAAGGAACAAGCTCCCCGACAGGAGGCAGCGGCATCCGCGCCCGGCCCGAGGGGGCGGACGGGGGCACCACGCGCCCCCCCCCTCCCCCCGCGCCGCACTTGC
>NW_020450685.1:375858-378451 GCF_003343035.1 Apteryx rowi | reverse complement strand
AAAAGAAAGACTAATCAAGCCACTGAAATGGCACCAAAAAAAAAAAAAAAAAAAAAAAAAGAGAGGAAAAAAATCGGAGGGATCGGACAGGATTTAAAACAGGGGACGATCGGTTTAAAAATTGCTGTACTGATCCATCGAAAAGAAAGACTAATCAAGCCACTGAAATGGCACCACATAAACAGCGTATTGTGTGTGTGTATATATATATAAATATAAAATACGTATATATATATATATACACACAAACATGTATACACTAAAATAAAGAATTACAGTCAGCCTGGATCCTGAACACAGTCTACACTTTATTTCAGACTACAGATTTCTGAACATAATAAAATCTTTGGCTTGTAGCGGCGGGTTCAGTCTCGCAGTCTGTGGATCAGATTTTTTTTTCCTCGGGAAAAAAAAAGAGACAGAAATTCACACAAAAAATAAAATCAAACGAAAGATCAAGAAAGTCGGACATTTACTGTAAAGCAAGAGCAACGGACATCGAAAAAGAAAGGAAAGCAAACAAAACAAACAAACGAACAAAAGAGAGGAGAAGAGAGAACGGGAGAGAGAAACTGTCCAGCAAATAGAGATCGCTACACATATTTCTTACCTGAAATTAAATATATACAAGGTCATATGCTGTTTGGCTATATAGAGATAATTTTTTTTTGTAAGTGTTCATATTATTATTATTTTTTTTTAAAGTGGAGTCCTTATACTATGGATAGACAATAGATCTGGTTTTAAATAGCACCTGTGCGCGTCCCCGCCGGCGCGCAGGGCTCCGCGGGGCGCCGCGCCGCCTACTCGCTCTCCTCTTTGTCCTGCACCGTGGTGGTGGAGTGGTTGTAGAGTCCCTGGGCCATGAGGTGCAGCGCCAGGCCGTTCTTGATGCCCGTGGCCTTCTTGATCTTGGCGCGCTTGTTCTGGAACCAGATCTTGATCTGGGACTCGTTGAGGCTGAGCTCCTGCGCCAGGCTCTGCCGCCGCTGCTCCGTGATGTACCGGTTGGCCTGAAACTCCGCCTTGAGCCGCTGCAGCTGCTCGGCCGTGAAGGCGGTGCGCGGCCGCTTGTCCTCCTTCTCGCTCTTCTTCTTCTTCAGCTTCCTGGTGCGCGGGCCTGCGGGCAGGGCACACACACGCCGCTGGGCAGGGCCGCGCACCGCTCCGCGCACCGCGCACCGCTCCGCGCAACATGGCCGGATCGCGGCCCCGCCGCCCGCCCCCTCGGCCGGGCACGTCGGGGCCGGCCCTGCCCAGCAGCCCCGGCTCGCTTTTTTGGGGGGGGGGGGAGCGGGGCCCCCGCGCAACGCCTGCGCGGCCGCGGGGCTCCGGGCCGCAGCTCTCCGCCAGCACCCGCGGCCCGAGCGCTTCCCCGCCGCCGCCGCCGGCAGCAGCCCGGAGGCCCAGCGGCTGCTCCGCGAGCAGGCGGCTCCGGCCCCGCCGCCACCCGCGGGGCCCCTCAGAGAAAGGGGGCTGCCAAAACACCCTGGCAGCTGCGGCGGGGCTCCGCGCCCCCCCGCCCCCCCCCCCGGCGAGCAGCAGCCGCCCCGGCAGGGCTCCCCGCTCCGAGCAGGCCGAAAGCCCCTCTGCCGCGCCTCCGGGCGGCTCTGCCCCAGCTCGGCGGCGCTTGCCGCGGGGCGCCCCCGGGCTCCGCCAGCCCCTCGGGGGCCACGAGGAACAAACCGGGGCGCCCCGGCAGCCGGTAGCGGCGTGTCGCTCCCCGCCGCAGCCCCGCTCGGGGCCGGGGCCGGGGCCGGCGGAGGCAGCGCCGGCAGGTCCGGCACAACAAAGAGCAGCGCAGCCTCTCCCTCTGCCTGCTCCCCCTCCGCGGGCTGGGGGGCTTCGGGGGCGAGATGGAGGCTCGTAAAGGACATGCAAAAAATAATCCTCTGCCCGGAGAAAGGGGAGGAAAGGAAACCAAGGCGCAAGTGCGGAACGCTCGGCGCGCGGCGGCCCTGGGAATCGGTAATAAAATCGCTGCCCCGGCCGGGCCGGGAGCGAGGGCCGCGCGGGCTGACAGCTCTATCACTCAATCAATCACTTTAGTCAATCAAAGTGGCTTTTCTCAGCTTCAAGTAGCTGGACGTGTCAATAACGGCGATGGAGACGGCTCGGGCTGCGAGCGCCGCACTGACCGGCGGCCCGGAGCAGCCCGGCGGGCGAGCGCAGCGCCCGGGGTCGGGCCGGGGCTGGGAGCGGGGCCGGGGCCGGGGCCGGCACCGAGCCGGGCTGGGCTGGAACCGGGACCGGGACCGGGCCGGGCAGCGCCGCGTCCCCCGGGTCCCGGCACGCCCGGCCTGCGCTAGCCCGGCCCGGCGGAGCTCGGCCCTGGCTCCCGCCGGCGGGTCGCTTGCTGCTGGCCTGTCATTTGGGGAGCCGCCTTTTCTCCCTCTCTCTCTCTTTTTTTTTAAATTAGAATTAAAAATAGTAGCGGTGATAAAATAAAGGACTGAGGGGGTGACCCGAGGGGGACGGGCGAGTGCAAACAGCGCGGAGAAGAGGCAGCACAAGGGGCCGGGCGGCCCCGGAGCTGGAAGGGCAGCGCGGCGGCTCGCCCGGGGCCGCCGCGGGGGGCGAGACCCCCCCGGGC
>NW_020450685.1:371468-374591 GCF_003343035.1 Apteryx rowi | reverse complement strand
CGGGCACGCTCTCGCCATCGCTGCCGCTGCCGCTGCTGCTGCTGCTCGCCGTGCTGCTCGCCGAGTCTCGCTGGCTCTGCCCCTCCGGCTGCTCTTCCATGCTCGGCCCCCGCCACGGAGATCGCTGCCTTTCTCCCTCCCCCCCCCCTCCCCACACCCCGCTTTATGCCCACCCCACTTTGCCGGTGGGTGGTGGGGTGGAAAAGGGGGAGGAAAAAAAAAGGAAGAAAAAAAGGAAAAAGAATAAAATCCACTTGTTGGGTTGGAGCTGAGATTTTTTTCCCCCTCGCACGGACGGATCCAAAAAAATGGGGAGCCGCTCGAGAGCTTCTTTCCCCCTTCTACCGATCAGCTTATATTTCCACCACCACCACGAAAAAAAAAAATGTATGCAACAGCAACGCGGCCCCCCCAAAAACCCTCCCCCCTAAAAACAAAAAATTCCCTTTAAAATCTACCCATCTTCCTACAAATGCTGTAGGTCTGGGTTCCCCCAAGTGTCATGCTCCGCTTTGCCCACAGATCGGGCTTGGCAGAGCCTTTAATCGCCAGCTTGCACGGCGCCCGGGTTAATTTTTTTTTTTAATTTTTTTTTTTAAAGCAAATCTCTGACAGCTCCGATCTTTGCAACAAACTCTCCCTAAAAAATCCCTCAGCCACACTTTTTTCATTCGCACCGGAAGCACGTGAGGCTGGCCCGCACGTGGAGGCAGCCAATGGGGCGCCGCCGCGGCCGCTGACACCCCTGACGCCGGCCAATGGGCGGCCGCGGAGCTGCGCGGATAAATAACGCGTGGGGCCGGGGCGGGCGGTGGGAGTGCGCCGCTGCGCTGCGCCGCCGCGCCCCCCGCGCACCGCGCACCGCACCGCGCGCAGCACCCCGCGCAGCACCCCGCGCCGCGCCGCGCACGCACACCACCCCCGGCCCGCTCCGTCCACCCCCGCGCAAATCTCCGCGGCGCTCTGAGCGCCCGCGCAGGCCTGCGCGGCGGCGGCGGCCGGCCCCGCTTCGGCCACCAGCCCGCTTCCTTCCTCCCCCCCTCCAAAAAACAACAAAAACATCGTCTCCCCTCTCTCCCCGCAGACGGTTGTTGGCCCCGGTGCTCGTGCGGCCGGGCTGGGCAGGGAAGGGAAGGGGAGGTTGCGTGTGTGTCTGAGGCGTGGGGGGTTTGCCCGGAATTGAAACTTTGGTGGAAGAATAAAAACGAAAAAATAAAAAATCGCAGGAGCTACTGCGAGGGTGAGTTGGGCTTAAAGTTGCAATTGCTGTGCTGGTTTATTTTATTGCTTTCCGAGTATGAAGCAGATCAAACGCTAGTTTACAGATGGATTCGTATCGTGTTTCCTTGTCTTTTTTCTTTTTGTCTGTTTGTTTATTTGTTTGTTTTGGTTCAGTTTGGGTTTTTATTCTTTTTTCCCTAGCCTTTTTTCCTCCCAGCAGAGAGCGAGCACCTCAGGCCGTGTGTTGAGGCAGAAGTGAATTTTAAATATTTCAAAGGAAGAGGAGAACGAGCCACTTCTTCAGCTCTGCTGCGGCTTTCTAAAAATTAATTGACGAAAAACTTAAACTCAGCTTTTGCATTTGTTTGAACGCCATGGGGACAGGGCCCCTGGGAGTGGAAAAGCTGATGCAAAGTTTTCGCTAAGCTCTGCCTGTTTTTCCCCGCGGCCCGGGATACTTTTATAGACATTGCGCGCTCGGGTCGTTCCGCTTGGCAAAAGGGAAACGTAAATACTGAAGTGCAGGACGGGGCGGAGGTGGGCACGGTGCGGGGCGATGCCTGCCGGGGGCTCCTCCTGCCCCTCACTTTTTGCAGGGGCAATTGGTGCCCCCTGTCCCGGCGCGGGCCCCCGCGCAAACCCGCACCTGCTCCCGCGCAGCCTCCGCCAAACCCGCGCGCTCCTTCCCGCGGCCCCGCGAAGGGTCTTTCCCTGCGTTTTCTCCTCCTGACGTAACCGGGGACCCCACGTTTCCCCCCGCGCCCCGAGTGGGGCCGTCCCGAGGGGGCCGTGCGCTCCCGCGGCCGCGCCGCGCGGCCCTGCTCGCTCCCCCTGCGTGTCTGCGCGCCAGTAATAATAATAATAACAATAATAATAACAATAATAACAACAACAACAAAAATGCACCCCTTTGGTGGGGGACTTGCAATTTAGAAACCGACTTCAATATCTCGGTCCTCGCTCGCATCTCGGTGGAGTTTTATTCCTTCCCTGGTGCCCGGGAAGAAGGCGGATGCACTCCGGGTGCCCGGGCGTACACACACACACATACACACACTTCCGAGGCACACTCGGCTGTTTTCTGTACCGGGGAAACGTTACCAAATTGTTACCTCCAGCCACACAATAATCTTCTAAAATAATAGCTGGCATAACACAATCAGCCCTGGAATCAAGAGCTTCATCCGCAATTAAATGAATGTTAAACCCCCCCTGCATTCACAATATCATATCATTTACTCGCACCGAAATTGGGTTTATTTATATTTAAGTTAGCAAAATTGAAATCTTTATCCCAAAAGCGAGCGTGGGTACTTAATTAAATTCTAATTAGGACACTATCAATATCCCATTTAGCCACGTAGCCTTTGTGAGCCGCGGTCCCTTTCAGAGCTGTAAATGGGGGCTCGCTGCCTTATCTCTCCTGCAAGAGACGCCTTGAGAAGGGCTGCAAAAGATAATTTATAGGTTTTAATTACTCTTCATTCCGCCTGATCAGCTTGGCGTTCATCACAGGACGGCGAATAAAACCTGGTCAAAAGCACTGTCACTATTCCCTGGCAAGACGCTTAATCAAAGTAAGCAGGGCCATATTACACGCTGCGAGCTTCTTCACGTAATTTCCCAGCTGCTGATAAAGCTAGTTGAATAATGCTGCAGTCCTTCGGAGACACCATTTACAGAAATGACTTTATTGACGGCTTAACGTCGGTAATTCATTTTACCTTTCATGTATTGGGAGCCCGGATTTGTTACAGTAATAGGATGATAAATGTCCTGGCGGCCCTATAGCTTTTATTATTGAATACAATACACACACCCATCCTTAAATGTTCCAAAATTGGGTAACAAAAGGGAGAGAGAGAGAAATCGAAGCCTTTAACTATTTAATTTGCCTTCTTG
>NW_020450685.1:368343-371428 GCF_003343035.1 Apteryx rowi | reverse complement strand
GGCGAAGTGTGTGTGTGTATGTGTGTGTTTGTGTACGCGTGTGTGTACGGGGGGGGTTATTTCATCTGGAGTCCTCCCTTCTTTTGGAAACTGTTCTGGATTTTAAAGGCTTCTCTATAAATTGAGTAGGTTTGTGTATGGAAGGGGTGGGGGATCGGCTGGATGAATGAGGAGGGGTTAAAGGAAAAGACGAAGTATATTTTCAGGCTGGATATTTTTCCACCACGACCGTTCCTATCTAAATAGATAGATAAATATTACACCCCGGCTAGCAGATAGTTACAGTAATCGAGGTAATATGTCTACATCGTGTCTTAAGGACATAAGCTTTTCTAAAAAAAAAAAAAAAAAATCCCGTGTTAGGAAAAAGTTCCCTCCGCACCTTGCGGGTGCCGCTGGAGGCCGGCTGGGTGTCGGGGCGCCCGTCGGGGCCGCCCCGGCCCCGCGGAACCCTGCGGAGCGCCGCGGAGCGCCGCGGCCCGCTGCCGTCGGGGCCGCCGCGGCCCCGCGGAGCCGCCGGCGCCCCCAGGCGCGGCCGGAGCCTTTCCCAGGCCCCGAGGTGCCCCCGGAACACGGCTCTGCTGGCTGGGACCCGGGCTGGGGGCTCCCTGCCCCTCGGAAGTGCCCGCGGTTTGGTTTGGTTTGATTTGGTTTGGTTATTTCCCTTCCAGGCGCACGTCTTCAGGCGGGTCTTCGCGGAGGAGATGTTGGGAATGTGGTCCGCGATCCTGGCGTGGGGAAGGAGAAAAAAATCAAATCACGGAGGGAGAGATGCCCTGCTTGCAGCCGAGGGGCTGGGACCGCTCCGACGGGGCCGCGGCGCCTCGCCGTCGGGGCGCGGGCAGCGCGGCCGCATTGTCCCCGCCGCACAATGCCGGCCGCCGGGAGAGGTCGGGCGGCATCGTTTTGCCAATTTTGCTTTATTTCCTTTTTCTGTTTTCTTTTTGGAGAAGGCCACCGAAGGGAGGAGGATTTTAAGTTGAAATTAAAATTGAAATCGGATCAAAAATCCTTTGCATTTTTTTTTTTCTCGGCGCCCTTATAGGAAGGAGGAAGTATAGAAACGTGGTTAATATACGCTGTGGTAATCCTATTTCTAGGTCTAGATCAGATCTCATTGGGGCCTTTGCTGAAGGACATAAATGAGTTGTTCTAATACAATAGATTTCATCCTTCCTACAGGGACTGGCTGACCAGCGGTTTTGTTAAAAGTGAATGCGAATAGATTTCTGCTACAAGTGCAGCATTATTATTATGAGCTGTAAGGTCAGACTATACATTCCGGGTCCCCAAAGCCTATAGACCCTGGGAAATGCGCGGGATATACCACGTCATTGTACCTGACAGTCTCTTCAATAGACTAATTCAATTATCGCTTGGGGATTCAGTCTTCATTGAAAGCAATAATAGCAGTGTAATTCGTTGGTAAATAGGTATTGGAAACAGCCCGGCTCGAAACTTTTTCGGGGCACCGGTTTATATCTCGGGGATTCACCGTCTCTCTGCGCCCGAGTGAGGGGAGCGGGCAGGGAGGAAGGGGTTGTTTTTATTTAGCAGGAGGCCGGGCCGCGGGAGAGGCTGCGCGGCCGGTCCGCGCCCGGCGCCGCGCAGCCCGCGCCGAGCCTCCCGCACCCGCACCCGCGGCCGCCCCGCGCCCCGCAAGCGCCGCGCTGCTCCGGGGCACGGTTACGAATCAATTACGAGCCAGGACCACCCCCACCCCGGCAGCACAGCCCGGCTCTCAAGTCACAAGAACTTCAGCGAAGGGGAGAGATTTAATTTTATTTATTTCATTTGCTCTTCTCTCCCGCCCCCCCCCCCCCCACACCTCCCCACAAGGGATCGGAGACGAAAATATCCCGTGGAAGTTTCTGGGGAGGAGAGAGAAAACTGTCTTGGCTGTTCTTAGCAGTATTATTGGTTTGTTTCTTTTTTTAACAAGAAAAGCGAAAAAGAGAGAGAGAAAAAGAAAGGGAAAGGGAAAAGAAAAAGAAGAAAAGGAAAACGAAAAAGGAAAACAAAAAGAAAAGGGAAAATGAAATGGGAAAAGGAGAGAGAAACGAAAAAAATTAAAGGAAAAACAGGTAAAAAGGATAAAGCGAAAGAGACAAAAATGGAGAAGGAAAAGGAACAAGAAAAGAGGAAAAAAGAAAAAATAGAGAAAAAATAGGGAAAAAGAAAGAAAAAGAGAAAAGAAATGAAAAGAAATGAAGAGAAAAAGAAAAGTAAAGAGAGCAAAAGAAAAGAAAAAAGAAAAGAAGGGCGAAAAGAAGAGAAGAGAAAAGAAGGGAGAAAAGAAGAGGAGAAAAGAAGGGGAAAAGAAAAGAGAAAAGAAGAGAAGAGAAAGGGAAAAGAAGAGAACAGAACAAAACAGAAAAAAGAAGAGAAGAGAAGAGAGAAGAGAAGAGAAGAAGATAAAAAAGAGAATAGAAGAGAAGAGAAGAGAAGAAAAGAAAAGAAAAGAAAAGAAAGAAAAGAAAGAAAAGAAAGAAAAGGAAAGAAAAGGAAAGAAAAGAAAGAAAAGGACCTCGTTGATTTCCAGTGGCCTGGCTGCAACCCCCCTCCCCATCTGCTTCCCAAGCCCCCCCCCCACCTCCCACCCGCATCTGCAGCCCACCCTACCTCGCTGCAAACAGCACAAGTCACCTGGATCGGCTGCCTTAAAAAGTACCAGCTCGCGGAGATGTGTCTCTCTAGCTGCCTGCGGAAGGAATACATCCGAGAAGGGCAGCGACATCCTCTCGACAGGCGAACAGTCCAAATGGCTTTTTGCAGCCCCATCTGCCTCCCTGACAATCTGTTTTAGGTTACAGGGGATGTTTCTGAGAGCTGCTTTACCCCACTTTGGGTCAGCTACTCTTGTCCCCTCACCAAACGCACTACGAACACGGGCTGAAAGTTTGTAGCAGCGTTTCAAACTGCATCAATCTCTGCTTCATTAAGTTGATCCGGGCGTGCGCCTCGTTTTACCCTTTAAACAGTGTCAGGCTGGCTCGAACCCATTTACATTTTTAAATATGTTTCCAATTTCCTCCCGCTCTCCCTACCTACGTCTCGTTCTGCTTCTGTGTCTGCTAGGAAAAAA
>NW_020450685.1:366250-367347 GCF_003343035.1 Apteryx rowi | reverse complement strand
AGCGAAACCCTTTGTGCTGGTGCCCTCCTTTGTTCTGGAATTAACTTGACCAGCGGGGCCGGGAAGCTGCCACGATATCGATTTAAAAAAGCAGGGCGGAGGGGGGCCCTTTTGATCCTCGTCGGGGCAAACCGCGCTCGGGGAGGCGGCTGGAGGAGCGCGGACGGCGCTGCCGTCGCTCTGCGGCGGCTCGCCGCGAAATTTCGTTGAAGGCGCTATTTCTGCGCGGAGTGGGAACTTTCGGCGTTAATTAGCCATGTTGCTCCTACGAGCCGGTCTTGCTCCTCTCTGTTCATCCGTTCCCAGGGAGAGAAAACAGTGTGTGGAGGGCTAAAACGCGGCGAGACAAAATAATCAGCTTTAAAAGTATGTGTTGGCTTTGGGGTGGGGGGTGGGGGGGGCAGGGAAAGGGGCAGAGAGTAAAGCAAAATAAGTCTATTGCCTGGAGAAATGATGCAATGTTACTGCTGCCCAGTGGCAGTAACCGGAATTGGGTCATTTTAGGGACAAACGCCAGCAAAATTCAAGTCACGTCCACTTTTGATATAAGGATGTGTCCTCTTTAAAAATTGTTATGCAAAAGACTCTCGTACGTGATCTTCTTACGATAAAAAGCAGCAAGCCAAATATTGGAACCCAAGTCAATAATGTATGAACAGATTAAGAAACCTCTCTCCCAGGCAATTATTTCAGCAATTGAAAACCTCGCTCTCCCCAAATTTCGAAAATAATAATAATAATAATAATAGCAAAAGCAAATAAAGCCAAGCGCAACTGCTATGGTCTCTTGCTCTTCGCCCCGTGCTTAAGAAGGGTGGGCGGGTTTTTTTTTTTCCCCCAGCCAGGGAGAATAGCTGAAAAGGTATTTAAAACAGCAGAAGCAGCCTGAAAATCGCAACAATTCATAATAATCTATGGATCTCGGGACTAAACAGGCATATGAGGGGGCCACCGGCCTGCCTGTATTTATTTGTCTTTAAAGCCCTGGGTAAATTAAGTTTCCTGCTCTGTAATTCTAACAAAAGGTGATAGAAAGCGCACTGGGGGCGTAATAGGTGGTGGCATGAGGGGAAGCGGGTTTAACGCAGATTTACGCG
>NW_020450685.1:262459-366071 GCF_003343035.1 Apteryx rowi | reverse complement strand
GCGGCGCCGGAGCCGGAGCCGGAGCCGGAGCCGGAGCCGGAGCCGGAGCCGGAGCGCGGAGCGGGGCTGGCGGCGGCTCGCTGCTGCCGAGCGGCCGGGAGGAAACCCTCACGGGTGGCCGTGCAGTAGGTAGGGTTTCCTTTGTGCATTTACCTCTGGGTCCACCCTAAAAAACTCCCCCCCCCCCTTTTTTTTTTCACTCTCCAGTTCTGATCTTGGTCTTAAATTTGGTCGATGTGGCAACAGCTGGAAATGGAGCCGTTTTGGTTGCAAAAGGAGAGAGGAGATCTCCGACGAGCTAACAAAAGCAAAGAAACCGGACTTCCCACGGACATCCTGGAAGTGATTGGGGTCTGTCCCTTCCAGGAGAAACTGCGGTCCGTTTAGAAGTGAGGGGGACAGGACTTTGGACCCATTGGGGTGCAGCGGGAGGAAGATGTACAATGATTTGGAAGCAATGGTTCCTCCTGGTGCTTTGGGGAGCGAAGAGGTCCTGCAGGCGGGCTGAGGCGTATGCACATCCAGCACCCCAACCTGACTTGCCACGGCTGAGAGCCATTTCCAAGACATGCCACAGTACAATAGAAATATTCTGTAGTGTGGCACTTTACCTGCACACCCAGCCCTGCGGCCAAATCCCACAACCCTCTCCAGACAGCAGCCCCGCATTCCTGAGCTAGACAAATGATGAAAAAGTTCCAGTTCCCGTCTAATGAAAGGCCTCAATCTCCCTTCCCCCAGAGGTTTCCGATGCACATATAATTAGCTCTCAATATTTCATGAATATGGGGTTTTACTAATTCCTTTTCACTCAGGAGATTTTGCATTCGCAGTTTTCTGTCATTTTGCAGAAGGGTGGTTATGGCGTGGAGTGGATCCTTCTATCCAGACACACAACATCCCTCGGCTGCCTGAGGCCTCAGCCCAGACAACCTGAGAGACAGAAGTCCCGAATGAAGGACCACAGCCTTTTTCATGCAGAAAATTAAATATGCTGTGGGATTTCAGCCTTTTGGGGCAAAGACTTCCTTGGATAGGTAGCGTTTCAGGAGTAGGTCTTTGCTTCTGAAATACAGCATGTTTTGGAGGGAAATCAGTACTTTCTGACCAATAAGAGTGACTGTCTTAGGAAAACCAGGAGGTAGAAGTAGAGTCAAATGTCATCAAGAAATGCCCTACTAAATCTTGATATCTTTTGCAATTTTCTGTAATAATAACAGTTCCAAATCACCTGATTACTACTTAATCGTATTAGTAAGAACATCTCTCTATGCTCCCCTTGCGTGTAACCAAGGGCAAAACTGCCCCTGCATCATCTTCATTTTTGTTTTGCCTGGTTTGCTAGAAAGCAGCACTGTAAAAGTTACCACGTTCGTATTCCGAATGGAAAAAATATCGGGGTCTTATCTCCCTTCCCCAGCACCCGACTGCAGCTGCCTGGAGCCTCACGACGCAGGCGCTGAAGATGCCGTCCGCGTTCGAGGACTGACGTGCAGCTGGGTCTGCCTTCGAGCTGTCCTCGCCTTGCGGATGCCCTTGCGGAGCCGCCTGGGTGTCGCAGCGGGTCTCACCCCATCACCCACATGCAGTATGGGGATCCAGCACCCTCTTGTCTCTGCCTGCAAACAGTTTTGCTGCACAGAAATCTGCTGGCTTCTGTAGGAAAAAAAAAAACAAAAAAACTCAACCTTTAAAAGTTGTTCTTGGGAAACTGCAAGGAGGACTGTCAGCAGGTCAGACTTTGCTGGTCTGTCTGTACAACAATAGCTGCTCTTCCTCTAATCATGTCAGTAGATACTGACTACATTATTTTTCTTTTTTTTTAAATCATTTTTCATGCTGTTCGAATTGTATGTGCCTCAAACACGGCAATGTAACAATAGTTTAGTCCCAGGGGAGTTTTCCTAAATGCACTGTAAGAACAAAGTTTGGTCCTCCTCTCCCAATGGATTTAGACTAATGGGCTTTTCACCATATCGCCTTATTGCTAAACACTAGCATTTGTATTGCGGTGGATGAGTTTCTGTAAAGGCACCCCACAGCCAGAAATATCTCATTAAAAATCCCATTATCCCCATAACTTTGGTTATTATTAATTTAAATGACTGCCTTGTGATTTGTAAGAAGGAAAACAAATCCTGAAACAAATGATACTTAGGACCATTGAGCCTAGTGGGCAATGGGTTTTATGTGGTACACATTTTTAGTTGGACGTTAAAGAGGTTTTCCAATTTACAGTAACTGCTGTCTCTGTATGTGGTCCATTGAAAGATAGCTTTGTTTTCTCCTATTAAACTTTGTGAGTCACTAGTCACTGTGCTGGGTTCGTGCTCTGCCTATTTCTTAATAACAGCGTTAGACTTATATGGGCCTTTTCCACCCTGCAATTCCCCGGTTGTTTACTTGGAGACCGCGCAGAGCTGGCGAAATGGAGAGGAGTTCCCGAGCGGCTGACAGGGCTGCAGGATCGGGACCTGCCGGCGTTTCGCGGAGCTCTGAGGCACGTCCAGCAGGATTCTTCCCCGTGTCGGGACAGCGAGTTCATTCCCATGCCGTCCGTCGCTGGGTGCGCCACGTCAGGATTTTCCTGCACGCATGAACCCCTGCAGGTGACGGCACAGCCAGTGAAATCCCGTGGGAGTTGGCATATTTTGAGCCTGTAAACCCAGGCACGTTTTGAGGTTACAAACCCAGGCCTACGCTGCTTTTTTCAGGGTGCTCCGTGCCTACAAAGAGCCTCCCAGGAGGTGCAGAGTATCTCCTTCAGGACTCTCAGGAGTGACGTATGTTCTTTAATCTGGTTTTCAACATGTGCATTTCCCTGTTCTTCCAGCACCTTTAAAAGTCAGTAGTGTTTTTAATCCGTCGGTGGTTTGCTGATCCACGGTTCTCCTCCATGTCATGAGGAAACACCACGGGTGCGACCTCATGGTTGCCCCTCACCCAGGGCAAACGCTGATGGAGACGTGGTTTCGGGAAGGGGGCAGCCCTGTGCTACGAACCCAGGCTCGCACGAATGCACACGCGAGGGCCAGCTCTCGTTGCAGATGTAAACGGCCCAGCCCCTTTCCTGGGGTTATTAATGCCTTTTTTTTTCAAATGCTGGTTTCCAGAGACATCTTGTGGCTCTCGCCGGCTATCACAGCTGAGCTGTTCCACGCCTGGGCATGCTTCGCCTCCCGGATTTTTTTATAGCAAAGCTGCTTGATAAGATGCTTGTTGTTTGCACCCTTAATGCTGTTTTTAGATGTGGATTTTCAACTTTATAGGACTCTCCTCTCAGATATATCTCAGGCTAGGGTATGAGTCCAAGTAGCAGTACGGTAGGAGTGAAGACTTCCTCCAGCAACTTCTCAGCGGACGCGGGAGGGACAAACCCCACTGACTGTCTGAAAGGCGATCCTTTTCAGAAAGGGGATGGCGTGAGGCAAGGAGGAGGGGTGGGAGCCCGTGACCGTGAAGGTCCCATCTGTCCCCACGCTGGCTGCGCGGGCAGTGTCGCAGAGGCAGAGCCCTCTCTGACCACGGAGAGCAAGGCACTGCTGGGTTCTTCCAAACCTTTCCAGCACTGGTTAATTAGTAGTAAAGCGAGGGCATTAAAACCACTCGCTGGCAGTGGATTATTCCTGGACTCATTCGTAAACCGTGTGTTTAGGCAGGCAACCTCGTTGCTTTTCTGCGAGGGGCCCTTTCCCCGCAGCAAGCACACACCACCCCGCACACGGAGCACAGCCGGTCCTGCCACACAGCGCCTCGCTCCCGGCCGGGCCGCGAAGCAGGGAGCTTCGCAGGCTCCGGCAGTGCAGCTAAGGCGGCATCACAAGCCTCGGGCCCCCCAGGGATCTCAGCGGGGCCATGCTATGCACTGAGGGTGGCGGGATCTGTCTGCCCAACACCCACCTCTTGCCTTTCGATGGAAAGACAGCAGCTACCGCTGTGTTATCTAAGCTGGCGGATTACTCATCTCTGTCTAGCCAGGGATTCCCTTCATATTGCACAAAGAGAGCTACGCTGATGCGTTTTTTTTTAATGTGTATCCTGTATCCACACAGACTCTTGCTGGGACCAAGCCATATATGTAATCTACACTTTCCCACTGGTGTATAATTTTCTTGGCATCTTCCTTGCAACAGGTGGGCTGCAATGTAAGGCAACATAATGTGACTGCTTCACTGTTGACTATGAAGAAAGATTTACTGCAGAAGACACATTGCTTACAGTTTTATGGAGATTTCTTATCTAAAGCCATGTAACACCCTATGGCGGGGGTCCACAGACTCGAGAAAGTCTCAGAACATCCAAACAAATGTTTTCGAGCAGGAAAGGAGCCAAATTACCATTTCTGTGCACAAACCAGGACACTGTGATGGGAAATCTCGCTGAGATCAAATGGTGCTATAACCCCATTTCGCCTGTCTGTGATCCAAAGAATCTTACATAATTCATCCAGATCTGGATGAGAGCAACCATTTCCAATGAAAAATGACTTCCCAGGTGGCCAGGACAATGGCTGGCTGTGCTGGATCAGACAGCTTGCTGCCCTCAACGTCCTCAAGCTAATCGCTGGCATCTCCATGCGAGGAGTAGCTAAGCCCATAACACGGCTTCTGTAACGACGGCCACAGAGACGATGAAAGCCGCGCGTGAGGAGGTCTGTCCCACCACCTCCTAGAGACCGTGCACACCGCTTGGAGACTGCAGCCCCGCGACTTGCCTGCCGCCCCAGGCTGCGGTTCGGTACGCGGGAAGCGCCCGCGGTGGGGACCAGCCTCTCCACCACGGCCATGGGACTACAGCAGTGCTCCCATACTGCACATGCTTTACGAGTCGTGACCGCTGAACAGCAAGACAATACTAATAAATCTTAATATGAAGAGCGATAAACTGTAAAACACAACATAAAATAGGACGTGCGGGTTGGGACTGAGCCTGTGAGCCTCTGCTCTGTTCCCACTACGCTGAGTTGTTTTTACTGATGGAGCCCCAAGCAGGACAGCTGAATTTGCCCAGACTGGAGCCAGCCCCCATGGCTCTTACTGAAGTAATTCCTGCTTATTAATAACTTTTATTGTTGAGATATGGGGACTCAATGGCGTGTACTTTTTCAGCAAGGTTGAACCGTTCAATCACGTAAAACCTCGCCTAAGAGATCTTACTAGGTGAATCATTTAGGTTGATTGAGGGCTGTGTAAGTGATATACTAAAGATGTGCCAAGCAGCATTCCTTGATGGGGAAAATTATGTGTTTTCTGGCAGATTCATAAGCTAAGGAATTCATCTGTGGGTTGTTAAGGAGATTATTGTCTGGTATGTGTGTATATACATGGGAATGGGAATACCAGTCAGCCCAGTTTAATAGATATCCAAAGGAATCTGTTTTTGTTGAAATGAAACTGTCATCCCAGGCTGATGTTGTGTAAACTTTCAACTCATCAAATCAAACCGATTCTTGCTGTAGCTTTTACACCAAGGAGAAATTTGATCCATGGACTTCAGAGAGAGGGGCTGGGTGGGACATTACTGCCAGAGCAGACTGTGAACATACTTCCCTTTTCAGTCAAGAATATTGTTCTCTGAGAACCACCAAAAGAAAGACTAAACCTTGCTATACCTATAGCTAGGTTTAGGATCAAGCTAAAAGTGCAAGTTATTCTGTCAGCTTTAATTATTGGCATTCCTCTTATTTTGCTCGGTATATTAAAAAAACCCAACTCTTTCATTTAAGGTGTCCAAAGCTGGGACTTCAAGCCACCAGGCACCAAGGAGAAAAAATGAATTCTGACCTCACAAGAAATGTTTGATGTCTGTGATGCCGCATCAGGACAGGCCCAAATATCTCTGGCTTCTATCTCCAAATGTTCAATATGATCTCAGTTTGGATTTCCACTCAGTTCTTCAAATTATATTTTAAAGACAGTTGGTTTCAGTTTATGCAAATCTGTATCTCTGAGTAGAAATTTCAAATTTGAAACTTCTCATGACAGCACTCAAAACGGCAGTGTG
The DNA here is from genome assembly GCF_003343035.1 of Apteryx rowi. Classification (NCBI taxonomy): domain Eukaryota; kingdom Metazoa; phylum Chordata; class Aves; order Apterygiformes; family Apterygidae; genus Apteryx; species Apteryx rowi. The sequence continues at coordinate 360,068 of NW_020450685.1, read as the reverse complement.
CTGTACAACCTGAGCTTGTTATCTAGTATCACTTTCAAAGCAGAGTTGGTTTGTTAATTGTTGCATTTGTCTGTTTTGTAGAATTTCATAGTTTATAGTTCTCACTTTTCCATGCTTCCATATCATATTGTAATTTTATCATCCTCCCGTGAAAGATTTAAAATCACGGCTTGGTTTCCCCATCATTTCCACCACGCAGCGAGACCATGATGCAGTCCCCGACACCTTTCGATGGGAACCAACTGGAGAAGTGCAGCTGCTGGCCTGTCCCTAGCAGCTCACCTCGACACCCCACCGGCTCGGCTGCCCGCTTGTCCGGCACAGGCGTAGTGACCCCAGGAGGCCGCGCCCCTGGAAGGGGAGCCAGGGGCAGCTCCCACCCTCCTTGCCCCGGCCAGGCACCATGTCCTGAGAGCAGGTCCCACGTGGCCTCGCTCTCGCCTCCCTCCTCTCCGACGTGTCCATCAGGTGCTCGTCTGCTTTCACGCACAGCCCTCCAGCAGCGCGTGGAGGGGCAAAACCATCGTGGCATGTCTCTCCCGAATTTTTCGCCTCCCTGTTGCCCTCTGCTTCTCCCCGCCTGCTGCAGCTCACCTGAGGTGCTGGTCTCCGCTGGCCGCTCAGCCCCGCCAGCCCTCACTCCAGGAGCGCTCTTCTCCACGCGGACCGGAGAGACAATAATTAATATTATTAACAGTGTGTCATGGACAAACCCTGGTTAGAAAGAGCCTGTGGAGCCTACAAACAGGAGCTTATGGACACGTCAATCAGCCGAAGGAGCAAACGAGAGAGACAGGCTCTTAAGTCCATTTGCTTGAGCTCAGCAGAACTCAAGCACTTTGGCCATCTCTCCACGCTCTTTGTGAGATTACTGTGGCCATTACGTATCTCACCTTTGCATTATCCAGTATGGCTTTGAGAGATGTTTAAAGTGAACTTCAAAGAAAGTTTAGTGTTCCTTAATGCTGTGGAGAAAACTTGGCTTGGGCGAGGTTTAGTCTGCAGGGAAGGCGCCTGTGTTTGTGTACGATTCCCCGGCCAGTTGGCAGCACAGAGGTCTGCAGACCTCTCACCTTATGCCAGGAGGGTGGGAATGGTAAATTGCTCAGACAGGAAAAAAAAAATCCTAGTATAGATGCAGCTATGGCCGCTGAAGAGGAGTTTTTCTGGCTTACGTTATGGCAAGGATGAGTGCTGCAGTGAGATAAATTCCCTGTCAGACAACAGTGTTATATCTACATAGCTGCAATGGTATGTCTACATGGAGGGCTCTGCCAGCTGGTGGACAAGGCCTTAGGTGATGGATTTTTCTTCATGGCGATATAAGCGTAAATATACTGATTAAAGGCTTCGTGTTTGAAAGGCTGTGACTGTTTGAATGGCTTTCCAAGTGATACTTGGTGCTTTTCCACCACCGCGAGGGTGGTGATGCTGAGAATTTCTCCCTCCACCTTTCCTCCCAGCAGAACATAACCTCCAAAACAATCAAGGTCAATGAAAAATGTCAAACTGCCCAGGGTTTGCCTGGCTAAAGAAACTAGTTTATATAGTCCTAGTTAGTCTGCGAATGGCCTCCTCTGATCGCAAGAGCCTGAAGTCCTCAGCTGGCCAAAGCAGATAATATCTTTCAGCTACTTGTTGGGCGCACACATTCCTTGGGAAAGCTATGATAAACCCAACACTTAACAAGGCTCACAAACCAACTAAACAGCTGTGTGAGACATTTGGTGCATTCGACAGTAAAAACAGGAATGCTTTGAAGGCCGGGCTCGTAACGCAGCGCTCTGTCAGCTAGCCCCGGATGGACGCGGTGAGCGGCCAGGGCGGCTGGAATGACCTAACCCTTCATGATCCACGGCCCTGCGACTCCTCCGGGCGCCCGCGGGCGCACACATGGTGACTCCTGGCTGGGACGCCAGCGATTTATCCGGCGCACACCCACCGTCTGCTTCGCTCTTCGTGCTCCCTGCCTTTTCCAGGGCTCTGTTTCACATTAGCTAATCAGTGGGTTACAGAGTCAGCGCTCTCGGAGAGAAGCTCTTTAAGAGAGACCCTGCAGACTGTCATCTCATTACCGGGTCTGCTGCACAGCCAGGGAAAGAAACAGGAAGGAGGAGGTTGCCTCCTGCTTCTTCTAGCCATGATCTCCTCCATCCAGCAGATGAGAATAGCCTTCGTTCTTCGTTAAACTTCACAGTTTTAAGCAAGGAAGAAGAGCAAGAGAGAAAGAGGCTGTGGGCTAGCCAAGCTCACAGACAGCTTTATGTTTCTACTAATAGTTCATGTTGCTTGGAGGGTCCTAGACAGTAGTGGAAGAAATGCAGCCCTGCTGCCCCCAACACATCCATCTGCTGGGCTTCTGCCTGGCTCTGCTAGAGTCAGCAGATCCAGAAATACACCAACACTTTCACTTTTGCTTAACGAGAAACAACATTAAGCCACCTTTCCTCAAAGAATGAGGGCTGCAGCCATTTCGTCTCAGCGCAGTAGAAAGGACACAAAGTGACCAGGTTCCGTCCGCACGTCATTTCCTCCTTGCCAGGTTTCCACCTCCTCTGCTGGGAGGCGCTGGGCATTTTCCGGGCCCACGGCTGCCTGTGGGAAGTCGCTGGGAGCTTGCAGAGCCCTCAAGCGGTGAAGCTGGGCTCGAGTTGTCCTCCACCAGATGCTTGCAATGGCTGAACAATGTCCAGGTCTTTGAGAAGAATATCTGCTTGTCTCTGACCTGTTCCCCCTAAAAGGGAATCTTACACTATCACTTCATCGCAGATGATGGATTATCTCACTGAGCTGATCGGTAATCAGAGGATTTAGAAATATGTTTTTTCTGAAGATGAGTGACTACCCGCAGCACTAACTGAGGAGCCACAAATGGTTACGTCTTTTTCATTTGCAAAATACATTTTCAGCAAACCTCACAGATCACCTCCAAGATGCTTTCTCACAAAAGCAAGGAAAAAGGAGAACATTTTAGCAGATGTTTACTGGTCAGCTATGTAATGCCTCTGAGAATCCTTTAATGATATTTTGAATCTTCATAAAACTTACATTTAAGTATCAGAAATCCAGATTTCAGCTTTTCAGAAGGAAAGAGTTAGGCAGCATCAGAAAAAAAGCAAGTCTTTCTTTATCTAATCAGGGCTTTTTTCCTACCTGTTAGCATCTGTCTTGAAGACGAGGTGGAGCACATGTTTACGTATTTGGTTGCAATGAAGATCTAGTCAGGACCTGAGCAGAGCCCACATCAAAGCGAGCTGCCTGAGCATCCCTACACCTCTGGCAAGCGGAGACGCGACGCGAGCCGTGCAGCAATCGCTGCTGGGAGAAGGCAGTCCGGCGTCGTACCACAAGGTGGGGATGCTACAATGCTGAATGGCAGCTCTGGCCAGGGGAGCACAGGGCTCATTTGATTTATCCCCATATGCTATTGATTTCCTAATCACGAGAAAGCCCAACAGTCACTTAATCACCTAGGCCTGTACGCCCAGCCCCACTGCCCGGGAAGTTACCCTCCACCATATCTCCCTGCGTATTCCTACAGCATTAAAGGCTTTTGGAAGTAGTGGAGCGAGCGCAGCTCGGTGCTGGAAGCACAAGGGCTTTTCCCATCACAGGGACAGATGCCCCCAGCCACCTAGGGGCCAAGGCGACCAGCAAGACCCAGGGATTAAGTGAGCCTCTTCCTTCGGAGGGCTCAGCTGGGCTAGAAAACTCAGTGCTTGGGGCTCTTGCCGAGGCAGAAGCTTTACTTGCTTCCCAGGGAGGCAGACACCGCAGCGAGAGCCTCCCTGGGCAGAGACAGCAGCGCAATGTTCCCAACAAACTTGAACGCAGGTTACAGACCGTGTACTCCAGGGCATAGYGCAACCATTAAGCAATAAGGAGACATTTCCCTCTTGTACGTTGACCCTTGCTGCTCAGGGTATGGGCTCTGGGAGAGGAAGCCCGTAGGAGGCCCTCCTTTGGGAGAGGAAGGGCAGGAGCTGGTTCCCTAATTTCATATATTCTGCCGTCAAGTGCTGTAACAACTCCTCACCAGTGCCAGTTCTCACTTTTGCTGGATTACCTTTCCTCTGCCACGTCTGAGGACTCTGGCATGGCTGACAGCTCTTTTGAATCCAGGCAGGTAAAATTTGAGCTGTTGACCTTTGACCATGAGCTCATTAGCCTCCAGGACCTTGTCTCAGGTAATACTGGGTATTGTTCTGCTGAGGACAGGATGGCTGACACACTCAGTATGGGAAAACAATAGTTGTGACACTTTGTGGCTTTAATAAAATGTTTGACAGTCTAGAAAAGAGAAGAAGTGGGAACTTTATTATAGTCTTCAAATATGTAAGAGGTTATTATAAAGAGGGCCGCAGTCAATTGCTCTCCATATCTACCAAGGGTAGGACAAAAATAAATGAGCTTAGTATTTAGCAATGCAGCTTAAAATTAGGCATTCAGGAAAAAAAAACACCCTTTCTATCTGTAAAGTTAATTAAACATTAGGACAGTTTATCTAGGGAGGTCTTGGAGTCCTTGGCTTGGAGGCCTTTGAGTTTTAAGAGCAGATTGTAGAAACACCTGACAGGAGTCATCTTAAGGCTCTCTCAGACCTACACATTTTGCTTTCATGATTTTAAGATTGCCCTGTCCTGGCCTTGTCTGTGCCTCTCGTGCCTGCAGCCGGGTGTCCCCTGGGCAGCAGAAGCAGCTTCTCGCATGGGGCCGCAGGGCTGGGGACCGCCTGGCCAGAGGAGGCTGTGAGCCATCAAAGCTGGTGCGGGTTCAAGCAGAGATGGCACATGCTCATGGAAAACCGTGAAATACCTGGAAATAACATCCAGCTCAGGAAGTCCCTGAGCAGTTGGGGGCTCAGACAGTAGCTGGAAAATATTGTAAATATGTTCCTATGCTCTGTTCTTTCTCTGCTCTTAGCACCCACTTTTGGCCACTTTCAGAGACAGGTTGATGGGCTACTTATGGCTTTAGTCCGTCTGAGCCAGTATGTCCCCTCATATCCTTATGTCGAGCGAGGGGTTGAATGAGATTGAATAGGGCTCAGCAAATTACCAAATTTATTCTAAATCAGTGCATTTTCCTCCTGCAACCTGCTCTCTGGCATTTAAGCCTTCGCACAATATATATTTAGTTGCTTTTTGGAGCCTCTTGGGGTGGTCCATAGATGCCCATGCTGAAGCCTGCAAGAAAAGAAAGTGGATGAGCATTGAAATACTTTGCTCCTGAGTATGCCTGGAGGGCAGTTCAATGACATTGGTCATTTTTTAACCCCAGTGGAGAGCTGCAGCTGATAATCCACATTAGCTGTTCGGAAGAGCAGGGCAGCCCTCTGCACAGGGGAAGCAATCAGAGTTACAGTCCAGCCCCAGAAAGTGCTGCTTAATCAGATGGGGGCAACGCAGAGAGCTTGAAGGCACCAGAAATAAGGTCCGTAAGAGCCGAGCTATAGCAGAGAGGTCATGAATATTTTCGTGCTGTTCAAGTGCCCGTGGTTCAGTTTTTATTTTAGGAACGTGATAGAAAAGTTACATTCAAACAGCAACAAAGAAAGTTAGCTCTACCTGCTATCTTATTTATAGACAGCTGAGGAGACGAAGGCATTCATCTGTGACTGCTTTATTGCTAGGTCCAGCCATCCCAAAATGAAACATCATGTACAGCAGTTTATTCTTTATCGCTTTTCTTTTGCTCACTCGTGTGGTATGAAACACTAATGTCATGGCTGGAAATAATGTCATTGGCAGGAGCTGGGATTTCTTTGCCATATTGCTGTAAAGCTATCCGAGGCAATTTATATAGATCAGAAAATTAAAGGCACTTTTTTTAACAGAGAACGCTGCCAAAGGGGAGCTACCGTGTATCCATATGAAGAAAGGGCACCTGCCAAGCCTGCGCAGGTCACTGAGCACCTAAACATCTGAGCTGGGCTTGCCTGGGAGGCTCCTGGTCCCCGCGAAGTCCTGTCCCGTCCGAGGGCAAGTGCCGCCAGCGAGGGGCTGGGGGGCGGCGGGGCTGCTGCTCACCTCCAGAAGCGTGGGTCATGCACAGACCCCAAGCAGCCCGATCTCGCCCTACGATACCCTCAGGGAGCAAGTCCTGGAGGAAACCTGAGCAGGGTAGGTAGGAGGAGAGGTAAGGGACTTTTCTGCTGGCTTGACTGACTGAGGTAAATGGATGCTGAGGGCAGAATTAATCTATTTGTACACTGAATGCTGCAGGGTTGTTGTCATTGTTATGATAAGTTCAGTTATTGTTCAGTTGCTCAGAGCCACCATGCGGACTTCTTCTCGTTAAATTTGCAGAAAATCAATAATGGAAATATGCAAGTATCGTCCACTCAGATAAAGACTCCATGTGATTTTCTTCCAACTGGGCTTGCCAAGAAATCAGCAGCACCGTGCAGGAGCCCATATTTTTCGTGAAGCTACAAAGACGCAGCGAGGTGAGTTTGCCCGGTCTCCCCGCAGCAGCCCACCACTGCCAGCAGCACCAGCAGGGTGTCCACGAGCAGCCACCACACACTGCAGCAGAAGCAGACCTCAGAAACCAATTTGCATTAAAATGCCATTGCCATTCTACTTTTTATTTGCAGCCCTGATTTCACTCTGCCCGCCCAGCCGGGCCGCAGGCTTACACCCAGCTCTGCGGGTGCAGCGACGCCAACCGTGGCTTCGAGACACAAACCCGGAGCAAATTGCAGCATGGCAGCTGTGCAGAAACGAGCAGACAGGGCAGTTGATAGAGAAAGAGATAAGCAGCTGTTAAAAAAGAAAAAAAAAAAGCAAGTTTAGCTCTCCTTCGGCATGGGGTAAGTTTGCCGCTGTGGAACAGAGCTGAGTTGCACTTAGAGCCTGTGCTGTGTTCAGCGCTTTAAAAACTGCCTGTGTTTCACATGTGGTCAAAGTCTCAGTCTGACCTAAACGATGTAAAATGGTAGTTTGGAAGATTCTGCTTCAAGGTGGCCTTTTGCAAACAAGCCCAAATTGTCATCTGCGGCTGAAAGCTGTCACTCGTGTTTAGAGTGTCGTTTGGACATGACTATGTAGCCTATGAAGTCACCTCTTTTTTCCAGCTTACCCTGAAGAAGATTTAAAACCTCCTTCAAAAATCCTACTGGCTCAGTTTAAATTCTTATTGTGATAATAATATAAGCCTGCAAAATTTGGAAGTTCATGGTAGGGTTTTTCCCGGGGAAAGCGTGTGGCCGAGCAGGTGTTGCGCTGGTTGGCGCCCCTCTCCGCGCCCAGCCCGGCCCTTGCAAACTGGGTTTGTTCGTACTTCTCACTGCTGGTTTTTTCTGAAGAAAAACCAAGACCTTAATAAACTCCCAGCCAACTACTTCTGCTCTCATCTCAGCTGCTTTTTCTTCCTCCTGAGGGCCCAGAGCTTTTCAGGATAATAACCAGCGAGGACTTCCCTCGCTATCAAAACTCTCTGCAGCTAAGCCAGGAGAGAATTAGGAATATAGTTAAAATGGAAATTGTCCTGAATTCTTTACATCCTCAAAGTCTTTCCTTTAACTCCAGCAAAAATGCTTTTGGATTATGGATTGGAAAACAGGGCTTTCCTCTGCTTTGCTGAAAATTGCTTAATAAACTACGCTCCTTCATAACCAGACTTTCCAGGGTGTTTCTGGACAGGTGCGTCTTCATCCATCAGCCCTTTTCTGTTAATTGTGCCTTTTTCAGCTAACTAAAATATATTTCAAGGAAAGCTTCTGTTCTAATATTATTTTAAAGCAAAAAGGGTCTTGGCAGGGTGGGCAGTATAAAAAAATAATAGTGCGTTAATGAAGAGTGGGAGGAAAGGTGATTTGCCCGCTATTTGTAACACAAGACCCGATAAGAGGTTATTAGTCATTCAAAGGCAGTGAATGACTTTAATTAAAATTTGAGCTTTGAGAGCTGGTTAAAGAGTCCGCTGAGCAGACTTGCAGGGAAAAAAGACAGAGGGAAGGAGAGAAAGAGAGCGGGAGTTCGCCAAACTGACAATGAGCTTAATTAAAGTCAAGAGGGACACTGGCAAACTCTAATTTCCTGCCTTCCTGGTGAGTTTTTTTCCCAGCGCTCCAGAATCGGCCCCGGCCGCAGCGCCAGCCTGCACCCCGGTGCGCCGAGGGGTCGGGGGCCGATCCCCCCCTCGCTCCCCTTTGGGACCCTGTGGTTTAGCAATCTGTGCAAGACACAGTATTTTGAAAATCTTTTGGATTTTAAAAAGCAATACTATTGTTTGGGTTTTTTTAAGCATTTTGTATTTTAGAAAATAACAACAGCCTGGAGATTTTCCGTTCTGTCCCCGGCTCAGGACAGTGCCGGGAGGGATAACTGAGCCCTTCGCTTGGGGCAATAAAGGCAGGAAAACGAGAGCGGGCGCCTGCGAGGTGCAAGGCCAGGCTCCCCGGACATTTTGATGTTGCCGGGTGGTTTTCTCCTCCCAGTCCACGGGAACCTGCCCGGAGGCAGCATAGCGGTGTGGTCCCCCTGCGCTGGGCTCGGGATGGTGCCTGCATGGCAAGGAAGAGCCGGTACCTGGGTGAAAGGGCAGCTAGTGTCGGGAGGGGAAAACCCCTGGAAAGAACTATCATCGAACTGGCTTTAAAAAAGTAGGAAATCAGCTTGCGAAATGAAGAAGAGAGTTCTGCACTGCTTAGGGGTAAATTTGAGACTTCCTCGTCCCAGCTTCTCCCTCCAGGGTTGCATCTCCAGCATCTCTGTTTATGTGGGGACACTGAAATGCTTTGATATGTGCTCTGAACAGCTGCTAGGCAGACACAGGCTGTTTCAGACTGTGAGAATAAAGGAGGATTTTTCCTCCCTTGCTCTTTGGTATATACAATATATCACTGTTATGTAATGTGAGCTTAATGCCAGCCTAGGACACGCCACAGGACTGGGGTGTGTTTATTTCCTAGGACTGGAGATGTTTATTCCTACCAACTTTTTTTTAATATGTTGCAAACCAATCTTCTGAAAACTTTCTTGTAAAAAAAAATGAACCTCAGAGGTATTTACTGGCAGACTAGGAAGCCGAGCTTTGAGCCCTGAGTCTACAACGAGGCATCTGCCCAGCGAGCTCTTAGGCTAAGAGCGCTCCTTCCATCGTGCGGCTCACTGGTTTGCAGGATAGCTTTCGGGAGATATCATTCGTGCACAGTCAAGTACTAGGATTTATCCTCGCTGAGGACTTCATCTGTGCCAAGACCACACAGACTGCCGCACACCCAAGGTCCCGTCACACCAGTGTCTTGCCCCGCTGCCCGTGCTGGCACTTCATGGTGGAGTGCAAGAGCTGCGTGTAAAGCAGCTCTTCCCTCCTTGCAGCCGCCAGCTGCTTGGGGTCTTCCCGAGCCAGACACTTCGTGTGGACCCCAAGGAAGAGCCTAACACCCTGAGTCTGTCTATGCTGAATGTCCTCTCCCGGTAGGGCTGGGGAGATCACATCAGACCTCTGCATATGCCAGTTTAGGACTTTTCTTGCCAGCAGAACTGTATCATCTCTACTAACAACATTACTAGGCTGACAAAACGCTATCTAAACGAAGAGTTTTCTTGGCTCAGCCTTCTGTGGGGAGGTGTGATTTTTTTCTCCTCTCCAGCTAGCAGTTCCACCAGAAACACATTGCAGTATAAACTGAGCCGTGCTGCTATTGCAAAACGCAGCCAGCTTAGACCTGTGCCTAACTTCCCATCTGCTTGTCATTAGAGGAGAGTCAAAGTCTGGATCTTCACATTCTCAAGGTGGAGAACAAAATCTGTGACCTTGAACCTCTTTCTTTTCATTTCAGTTTAGGGTTTTGCTATCCTTGCTGTTAATTTTGCAAAAAGCTTGGGGACAAATTTGCAAAAGTGGCCTTTAATTTGGTGCTTCAGGATGCCTATGTGGGGAAAGGAGCAGATTGTTAGAGAAAAATTAAGCCTGAGCTTTATAAAGAGACGAGATGCCCCTGAATCTTGTTCTTCAAATATCCGGCCCTTGGCTGGTTGAGGGAAAGAACTCTGAAGGTGAGATGACATTCGGAAACTTGAGCTCATTTCTGCTTTGATCATTTTTTTTCCCTAATGATGTGAGCTACTGGACTGTCTCTCTCCATAAAATAATGTCTTTCTTCAGCTTTCTCTCACTGGTTTTAGATGGGCTAACATCTAATGCATTTATTTCTGGCACACACATTTATTGGCATGTTGACATCTTTTTTAATATTCTCCCCACATCAGGCCACTTCATCAATCCACAGTCCTTAAACAGAGACCTTTAAATGCACCACAAAAGAGAAGGCAGATCACTTTTTTTCTAACTTAAAGTGGGGGCCATCTCTCCCAGGTTTTCTTAGCCCTCTACAAAGGTTTGTGCCAAGCCAATCTGAATTCCCTTTCAAAACTCAAACTGTGCTTAATGGGAAAGGTATGATTTCATAAGCAGATCCTTGCAAGACTGATGTGCAGACAAAACCCTGTAATGATTAACATGTGGCACCTTGGTCCAATTCACTCAGCTATGCGCTTACATCGTAGTGAAAACTGCTTACCTGCTTGCTAGATTGGTGCAATTTAATTAAATAAATTAGGATAGCCAGGAACCCAAGGCAATTGTCATATGTTTTATTGACACAAGGATCTCTAGTTTTTTGCAATGTCTTTTTAATATTTTGGCAAGGAGAAGGTCTCAAAGCCTCACCCTGAAGTCTCTGCAAATCCCTTTCAGATGTGGATGGGAAAGGAATCGGAGCCAGGCCATCTGGCTCTGCCTCCGATTGACTGGGCTGACCTCCCTTATCAATCCTCGCCCCGCCAAGTGCTGGCAAACATGCTAAACTTCTTGCACGCGCCTGGCCCCACGGTTTCAGCAGCAAAACGTCTGGGTGCTGGTCCCCCTGTCAGCCTGGTTCCTGCAGGAGCCTCGCTGAGAAGGAAGGGGCAAGAGCAGGTGTATGAGGTCCCTGCCACGTCCTTGAGGAGGCCCCTAGGCCACTGTGATGGTGGCTTTGAGGAGCACCAAGAAGGGCTTATGAGGACCACGACAGCTCTGCAAGTCTTCTAGCCAACATCCTCCCTGCTCTTCTGCCCCCTCGACTGCAACAGCAGACACAGAAACCCTCTGCTTCAGTGCTGTCACTGCAATTCCTCTCTTCCCGATACTTGCCTGACCCAAAGTACACTGAAATTTAGCAAAAGCTGCCATTTGACTCCAATGGACTTTGAATGAGACTATAAATTCTGGCTATTGCAGGTGCCTTGGGAATATTAAACAATGTACAGCGTGGGCATTTACACCAGCTAAGTTAATTTAAACACAACTGTGAATATAAATCAGCTACTTTCATGTAGGATTTCTTGATGCTATCAAGAGTGCTGTACTGAATTAAAAAATATCTGACTCATTAATAAAGGCAAATAATGACAGGCAGATCTTATTATTTTATTGGACTAGAGTTAAATATTTGACCAATAATGAAAACCCATTTCTAACTGATTTCTCTCCTTCCTCCTCACTCTGTTTCTTTAAAGTACATATACGCGTGTGTTTTCAGTATTTGCTTTTGCTTAAGTTGTGCCTTCTGCTGGATTTGTTGGTAGTTAGAACAGGGTGAATTGATTAAGAATTGTACTTTTTTCCTTTCAGTAATTACCATCTCTGTATCGAACCATCCTTCGATGATAATTAGTTATTCTTTGCTCTATTATTGTTCTTGGCAGAAGAAGCCTTGGGCTAAGACATCTAGTGCTCAGTGTTGCATGAAAATGGGGCAAAAAAGCTGGAACCTTCTTCTAAAGGGCTTAGACCTCAGTTAGAGGAGGGCACTGCAGATTATTCTTCATTCATTGGCGAAAGAGTCGATTATTGTTATTGTCTGGAAGGAGGAAAGCCCAGACCCAGGGGCTCCATGCCCCAAATCTCTGCCGAGAGAACATGGGACTCACGTACGGGCAGGAATCACAGGCGCAGGTGGAAACCCCCTTATAAATAACAGGCTCCTTTCCTTCCCTCACCGAGGCCCATATCTCACGTTAAGCACAAGGCCGCTCTCGCTGCGTGCACCCAGCTTCCAAGCAACTCGTACGGCAGGCAGAGAGGCTGCAGCTGCCACCGGCCACGTTGGGTCAGAGGAGGCAAGGCAGCACACCCTTGCGAAAAGCTCTCTTGCATCAGTCCTGGTCAGCAAAAGAAACTGGAAGTGAGCAGATCAACTTGTGATTTATTCTGCTTTCCTGATCCCGGTGCAAATTCTCTCCTGCTGCTAGTTCAGCACAGCCCACTTTCGAGACGCTCGGAGAAAATCACTGCCCCATTTGCTTTAGAGCACATTTCTTTTATTTTTATTTCTGTGTGAAGGGAAGTAGCTGTAATGAATGTCCAGAAAGCGACTGTAGGATGTGGCAGTTATGCTGATTCATCAGCGCGTTAGAAAGTCTGGGAACTTATTAATGTGCATTAGCACCACGGGCGCTGACATCTGACGCCCTTGTGAATGGCTTTCTGTCAAAACCCTGCTCAGGCACCCATAAGCCTGTGATAACGGCAGTATTTCTGAATTAACGGTGTTGAAGGCTCCGGTCACTCTGTCCAAGCCATTCTGGGTCTTTTCTCTCACTCTCGCACAAATATGAGAGTCTTGGGGACCTGCTGCATTCAAATTGCCATTGAGAAAAAAATGAGGTTTGATGCAAAGGGCTGAAATTAGACAAGGGTCAGGGCCGTGGGGCAAATTCTATTTTTATTCATCAAAACGCTTCAGCTCTGCTTGATCTGTCATCACCAGAATAGCAAGAGGAAGGGAATTCCCAGCTACTTCCCAAAAGAAGCTGTGTGTTAGTTATGGAAATAGGCACAAAAGGCTGAAAACAGGTACAAAAGATTTTTTTTCCCCTAAAAAGACACCTGGGGCTAGTTAGCCACTAGCAAGATCTGAGCATCACACAATTCCTCAGGCATTAGGAAACTTGCACCCTCATTCATTAGAAAGAAGAAAACCGTCTGAAACTATGTAAAGGAAAAGTCATTTGCTTTGCTCTTTTTATCCCAGTTCAGGTGTCTCTTGCTCCTAGCATGAGCCCAGAGCAGAACAGCAGACGAGGGTCTTGCATTTGCCTCCACGTGGGAAAGAAGCGGAGATGACACTTGCCTTGCACATGTAGTAGCAAATGTGATCTACCTGGGGCGCCACGCTGCATTGTAGCCACTGGTACACGAAGCGGTTTCAGGGTGGTTTTGGCCAACGTCAGAGAGGAGGTCCAAATAGTTCCCAAGCCCCCCAGCCCGAACACGCAGCCATGATACCGAGCACACCGTACGGATGGCCCCAGACACACCGACGGCATCCAGCCCGTCCAGTACTGACACCGAGGGATTGCACAGACAAACCTGCAGCACCCGCTGCACCCATCCGCTCCCGATGACAGTGGTTCTGCTGAAGGCCCTCTGCTCTGCGCTGAAGGACGCTTCGCCCTGGGCTCGCCATCCCTCGCTGCTTCTTGTTCTTTCGCCTAGGATATTTCCTGAGCCACAAGGCTGAGGCAAATGCCTTCGTATTGAGACAGAGTTGAGAATCCAAAAAATTAATTAAGAATCAGTATTCACTGCTAAAAGACAATAATAGAGGACCAACAATCAGGTAACAGCCCTAATTAAAGGAAAACAACACATACTGATCTAAAGACAGGACCTTATTCACCTGTGAATAGCAGTGCACCGTTTGGAAACTGGCTACAGCTTCTTCTAGGGACGGTGTTTCGGGGAGTGTCAATAAAGCTTCCAGTAAAGGTGCCTTTTTCTTTTCTGTCTCGTTTTTTTTTCTCCATGTGCTGATGTAGGTGGTTTCACACTCGAACTTATCATTTCCTAGTGCTAGATTGAGCAAGTTTCACCCAGAAACGGCTGTCACTGGCAAACAAGCAGGGAAGTAGCAGGAAGAGAACAGAGGTTTTGTGCAAAGCCTTGCTCCGAGGCGCCGGGGAGCAGCACGGTCGTGTCAATGTCAGGCTCCTGGAGACGCGGCCCAGGAGCACAGCAAAGGGACGTGAAAAGCAAGTGCAGGTGATGAAGGGGGGAGATTCAAAGGGAAAAGCCAAGATTTTGGGACTCTGACACACGTGGTGTCACCATAGCAATTATGGGAGATGATTTGAGCAGCGGGACTCGTTGTTGCTGTCTAGGGACAGCAGAAAACCAAGAGCCAGGGGAGTCTAAAGCATCTCCAGGGGTTGATCTTTAGTGCCTAGCACTGAGTATATGTTTTACGGGACAGTTGCTTTGAGTTTATTCTGTATGGACTGCTGTTAGAGCTGGTTTCAAATCTGCATCTGTAGCTGCTCACACATACGTCTGCTCGGTGCATTCCCTGAAGAAGTGGCATGGGGCAGTTGCAAGTTAATGGATTTTCAAAATGAAGTGCTTGCCAGTAGCATTCAGGACATGGAAATTTGGGCCAGAAACCTTATCAGTGGCAAGCCAGCCTAAGGTGACCTTCAGTGGAAGCCTGAGTATTAGATCCTTAATTTGTTTACCTGAAGGTAAATGCTGAGTGATGCCGCTGGTGTGCAGGCAATTAATTGGGATGTACACCAGTGCAAGGACAATACTTGAGAATAAACCCATTTAGAAATGTCCTCCTGAACGATCTACTGACTACCTCTCTAGGTTACTACCTACATCTACAAAGGTTCTGCATCTCACATAATCTCAGCCGATGGGCAATAGTCTTCCTCTCTGATATTCATATATGAGCACTCTTTGTGGTAAACGCAGCATCGTTTGATGTGGCTGGTATTTAGCTATCAAATCCAAAATGACCCTTGCATTTTAAAAGCCCAAGGGATGGAGGAAAGGGAGACGTGGCTACACAGGAAGCTGTGCTTAGAGAAATCTTTTTGGCCTTGTTGAAAGCATGGGGAGAATCAGAGGATCCCAGCAAACAGGAGCATGAGGGACTGGCTAATCCCTCCGTGCAACGCAGAGCTGCCATGTGCAGAGCTGAAGCACGGGAGATGCCTCCTTTCAGCTGTGTTGTGTTGTTTATAGTAGGCCATTAAAAGCATGAACCCATTTCTTGTGTGGCTGTTTTTTACAGCACTTGCATTTTTGCACCTCTCATTATCGTTCTGTTTAAGCTGGCTTTGGATACATCAGATCTTTGAGATCTCAGCCAATGGGCAATACTCTTCCTCTTGTCTGAACAGGGGACAACTGTGTACAAAGTGAGGAGCAAGACAGTGTACAGGGTCTTCCAAAACAGTGCTGCTTGTCAGGAGCGGCTGCCTTACAGAACATATTTTTTGGCTTTGAGGGTGGCCTGCTTAGCCAACGCTGAGTATTTCACCATGCGGAGGAGGCTGCCCTGGTATTAATTCACCTCAAAGAGCAGGTTGAAGTCATTAAAATATTTTGCAGGTGGTTCCTTGAATTCATGGTGCAGCTGGATCCAGCCTAAAGGGAGGGGGGGAAAAAAAATGGGGAGAAGAGGCAAGTTCTGATGAAACACAAATTAACATAACTCACAGAAGGGAAAGAAATCTGGTTTCAATCTCTACAACAAAGCTGAGCAACACATCAAGCTAGAAAGGAGAAGTGTCAGCCAGCCAGTGCCTGGGATTTTATTGCTTTAGCACAAGTGCTTCTTCACAGGTCCCGCAGGAATCTCCAGGTGCTACCGCAGGCAGCTGGGAAGGCAGCACACACACAGGCATGCCTGGTGCTCGGCACCGAGCACCAGCGCCCCGCTGCCTCGCAGCACCGCCACGGCCCCGCGCCCCCACCATGCCCGCCTGCTCCTGCGGGAGCACCCCAACGTGGCTGGGGCAGAAGCGGGGCAAGTCAGCACGTTCCTCTTCTGTCATCTCCCCCAGGCGGAGTAAGCCTGGTAGCAAGGGGATGGCTGCCCGGGCAAAATCAGAGTCTGCAGCCTCAGCTGCTGGCTGTTGAGACTCCTTGTGCTGGTGTTTGCCCTGGAGGAGGATCTTGCCTGCAGCTAGTACCTGCTCAAGAATCACCTCCACAGGTGGTCTCCAGAGTTTGGCGACCGAGAATCTGAAAATATTCACTACAAGGTCCTTGCTCGCATGTGCGTCCAGGCTCCAGCTTTGTTTTAATGCCGCAGCACAAGTCACGCTTGGTCAGATGTTGGTTTCAGTTTCTCTTCTACATGGAGACTCTCCAGGCACCAGATCATTTCTGTCCTTCAGAGCTGGATCTTCTCTTTTTTTTCGGATGTGCTGACCAGGCCTGAGCAGGGCAGTCAGTGGGAACTAGTTCAGAGGGACATTCACAAGGGACACACCAGACCTGGCTCCTCCTCAACTGGCTGCAAACAGATCACTCATGCCCTGAACTCAGCAGCGCCCCAGGGGGCTCTGAAGACCTCAGTCCTTTTATGGGGAAAACAAGGCATTTTAGGATAAACACAGTCATACCAAAGAGCTTACTAGTATGTCAAAATTTTCCAACCCTGTTCATTCCAAAAAGAGAAAAAGAGAGAAAAATCAGGTGAAACAGGAAAAAGTCAAGCTAGTTTATGATCACACTTACGGCTGCAGAGGCAGTTGTACAGCTCTGACTGCTGACAGCTTCACAGTGTGTGTCTATCTCCAGTGTCCTAGGTCAACCACCACTAGCTATGACCACAGGAGAGCAGTGTTGTCTGAGGGCAGGATTAATTCTTTTTTTTTTTTTTTTTTTTGAAGCCCAGCTGCAGAAGCGTGAGCACCCATGTAGAGATGAGTGTAGGCTGTCAACATTTTTGGCTACTACTCTCACTTCTTCAGTTTAGAGGCAACTGCAAGGATGGTGGAGGTTGCTACCCTGGCTTACCAGGCATAGGGCCTGTTTGTGTCCTCACCTCTTCTCATTCCCGCCTTTGGAAGGCCACCAAAGCCTGCTGAATTCTGCCCATTTATGCCTAGGACATTTCCTGACCTTTTGGAATCAGTTAGGTGGGTTTGTAAAAATTACCATGTTGTAGATAAATGGAGAAACACCTCTAATCTAGGATGTCTTCTCATTCAGGAAACAAATGAGGGAGACTGCCGCCTGCCTCGGCGCACTGCCCTGGCACTGGGACAAAGTCCTGACCAGGAGATGGCCAGGGCTGAAGAGCAAGAGCAGAAGTTGCTGGTGCTTGGGGACAGCCTCACCCATAAGGACTTCCTGCCCGTCTGGAAGGGTTGTGGCCACGACAGCAGCTGATGAGCTCCTGCAGCGGATGTCCTGTTGCGTCCCTGCCCAGACGCCATGTCCTTGCCTTGTCCGCTTACCTGGTGCATACAGTCTCAGTGTGCCTGGAAGGGGACAGGTGAGGGCAAACCAAAAACCTCAGGCTCTTCCTGGAGATCTCAGCAGAGCATTTCAGGTTGGGCAGGAATAGCATCAAAGGGGAAAGGGGCCAGTGCTTCCCAGCAGAGAGGCCTGGCAGATGGGGCTGCTTGGCCTGGCAGACATGCCCATTAATGTGCTGGAAGCTGCTGCTCTATTAATAACCCCCTTGTTTCAGCAAACCCTCCACCCAAGGAGACTGCACTGAATCAGCGGTTTCTTTTCTTTTTCCTTTCCTGATTTAGTAACCCCTGTTGCACAATCAAAGACAATCTATTGCTGTCGGCAGTGATGGCACAGCAGGAAACAAAAGATCACAGAAAGAAGGGGGTCGGCAGCTACCGCCAGCTCTCCCCGAGGCTCAGCAAGTGCATTGATATGTGATCTCTGATGCCTTGGCATGACAGCAACCCCTTCGAGCCACGTGCACAGAAAAACAGTTCTTTGTGAGAAATCTGCCGTGTGTTAGCATAGGCTTACACCTAGATGGAAACACGGCATGACACTTCCAGGTGGCCAGTCGCTCGCCCGACCGATGTGACTCTGGCAACACGTGGAATTGCACTGGTGTAAATTAGGTGTAAAGAAAAGGAGAATCAGGGCTTGATGACCTGCACAGGCAACCACAGCTGGACAGGCAAAGCAGGTTGGGATTATGGCTTTCATATTGGCCTTCCCAAAAGAGCTAATTGGAGAATTGGACTTTGAACCTTGGAGCACCACAAATCAGGACTGCCAAAACTGGGCACCTGGTTCTTTCCTCTGTGCCCCCACATTTACACCGATGTCACCTGGGCCATTAAGAGTCAAAAGAAATGGCCACAGCACGGCTACGAGAGATGGAAAAAACCTACTCCCGAACCTCTTTTTGAGGGGAGGAGGACACAAAGATCTAGTCTCAGCCTTTGCCTTTTGAAAGGACTTTTGAAAACTACAGCTGCCAGCTACTTCTTTTTTAATATTTTCTGAAATAAAATGCATTAGCCTCACTGTGTTGTTAAAAGCCTTTCTGCTGTAAATCAGCCTGCTGTCTGCATGCAGCTGAATTACATCCTTGCCTACAAACAGCCACTTGGCAAAGCAAGCGCAGTCATGCCTAGCTAATCACCTGGCCCAGCAGAAGCAGGTGGCTTTAGGCTTGTGCAGAACTACCATCAAAACCATCAGAAACAGGCTGGATATGAGCCCTTACCTGGGCGTAGGGATTACCAGTCCGCTTAAAATTCAGCCAAAGAGTTTACCCAAGCAGCATCACAAGTGGGGTGCATGCCCTGGTAGTCACGGGGGCTCAGTTGATGGGTGTTAACCTCCCCAGGCACCCTAACTGAGCAGGGTATCTCAGCCCTTTGCAATGAAGCAAATTATCCCAATTACTTTGGCAGGTGTAACAGAATATTATAATAACAGAGGACTTCCCTTCCTACCTGCTGGTGCTCAGCTGGGTTGTAGCTGTGCAGGCATGTTTGAAGGGAAAGTGTAGAGGAGGACTTCTTCAAAATCCTCAGGGGCTTTTTGAGAAGAGGGGAGTTGCTGTGGGGTAGTATGCTGGGTGAGGAGCTTCTGCCCTACTCCTGCCTGTGGCTTGCATATGCTGTTTGGGTGACACCTTGCCTTGTGAAATCAAAGGGTAATCAAAATGCCCTGTTAAGGGCTACGGTTGTGAATTTTACAGGAACTGAGCAAAGATGTGGTGAAGTGGCAGAAATTGTATCCGTGGTTGTGGAGAATGGATTGAGGAGGACACAGAAGGCTGGAGAGAGCCTAAGCAAAGGGGGTGGAGGCTTCTCTTTACAGGCTCTTCTTAGTTAGCTCCCAGACCCACTAAGGCTTCTGTTTTCCTCATCCCACCATCACTTGCTTTTCCTTACAACTCCTGCAGATACTTTCCCTCCTTGTGTTTCAGTCATGCACTATCACTAAATTGTTGTGCTGGTATGAGTTAATGTGTTTTTTTTTTTTTACTGCTGCTCAGCACTTAGCCTCCCTTCCTAGGGAACGGATCTTGAGGCCAATGTTTAACCAAGCATCTTGGCTATGGGAGGAGTTTCACTCACGTTCGGATTGAGTCAAATGGCCACCTCGCATCCAAACCCTGCTAAGTGCATTGTAGCGATGCCGAATAGCTCGGCTGCGTTCGTGCCGTAGGCTCCGAGGGCCTTGCGTGCTGGGGCGAGCACGTGGGGGACACTGCATGTTCTAGCTGTGGGAGTTTTGAGGAACTGTTCGAATTACCACGTCAGGGTTCTCACAAGTCTATAAAAACTGAGTAGATAGGCAAAGCATATCAAATCACCAGGCAGATAGGCGGCCCCTTCAGTTCTCTATTGTCCGTAATCTGGCAAGATTTAGGTTAACTGCAAGAAATTTGTCATGGAAATTGAAGATAGACACAAGGGAGAGGGAAATTCAAGTGATATGAGCCCTTTGACTCTTTCAGACAAGACTGCGTTTGCTTCAGCTGCTGTTACAACATTTCAGATAAGCGGTAAGGTTTTTTTATTTATTAAAGGGGTTGATATGATTTTATCTGGTCTATGAAGAAAACAGCACATAAAATAGAATATGGTATTTATATTGCATACTAAATGCTTTTTTTACAGTGACATTTACTACTAAATTAACTGACCATGTAAAAAGAGAAGTATGTGAAAGTATTTCTTCTAGGCAGAAGCTGATGCTGAGCATCAGAAAATATTAGTTCCTTTCCCTGTTTTCAGAAGAAGCCTAATTTCATTGAGTAAAACTTTTGTGCCTTAATAGTGAAGATATTCAAATCACCAGATCCAACAAAAAATGTTTATGAATTTCAGTTGAATATAAATATAGTATTGCTGACTAAACTATTCTACTATAAAACTAATTAAATCATTGTACTCTTTTAAAGCTAAGCCTTTAAACTTCTGATTATATTACTTTGAAAAAACTCAATTAAGGCTAACTTATTGCATGTTTGAAGTAGTTATTAATGCTTCTGAAACGCACTTTTTTCTCCCTAAAGGCCAAAATTCAATGAAGCAGTTTTTCTTTTATGTTTGCTGGTGCCAATTTGTCTTAAAAGTTATGACTTGTTTTCATTTGTTCTGCCATTCAGTATATTATTGATTTTTCATTTATTTCAATTGATACATATATCACTGTTCACATGTACCTAGCGCTCTGGAGATAGCATGTGCTTTAAAGAAACCTCTTTGAATGGCAGCCGGGGACAACTGAATGCAATGAAAGCAGGGAGTTTATTCATGCAGAAAGGGGAGAACTACTGTATTTGTACTGTTATAGGTCGGATTAAGTCTTGATTGAAGCAAGCTGGTTTAAAACAGCTAAGGAAAAGATAGCCAAGTGTGAACTGCAGTGCAAAGCACAGGCACGTGCAAGGGAGAGGAGAAGGCAGCCTGCTGCTGTTACAGGACCTGGCCCTCCCAGAGGGACCCAGCTGCTCTCAGCCTCTGGAAAGCATTCGTACTTTATCATGGCCTGAGGGGAGTCTGACGGGAGAGGTGTGAGAGGATGCCTACCCCTCTTCTGTTGGGTTTCAGAGCCTCGAAGCAAACGAGAGCCATCGGCGTGCTGTGCTCGGGCGGCCCTCACCATCTACCTGCTGCTCCTGACGGCTGGCCAAGCGCTGTTGGCATACAAAGGTAATTCATCAGCCTTGCTGCAGGCTCGACAACAAAAAGGCAGCTTTGCTGGGTGTCCTTTTGCAGTGTATCGTGCCTGGAGAGCATGGCTCTGAACAGCTGCAGTGGGCAGAGGGCACCGAGTACCCCAGAGACCCTCTGTGTCCTGCAGCGTCTCCATCTCAGGCACCTTCTGACTCATCTGCACCCTCCTCTCTTCACAGAAACCTGTCTCCCCCTGCTCCCTTTTGCCCAGGAGCCCCATGTCCCCTCTCCCCAGGTCCCGCTTCCCTGCCAGGAGGGAACCTCTGCACCCCTCTTCCTTGCAGCATACCCCCTCCAACCCCTCACCCCCAGAGCGCGTCCTCCCCTCTGTTGGGTCCCCTCCACCCCGCTGCTGTGCCCCTCCCTCCCGGCACTGCTTTTGCGAGTGGGCAGGTGGGACACCAGGGTGCTGGAGAGGTGCTGTGGAGAACCCCTGTGCCTGCCAGGAGGAGATGGCAAAGACCAGCACACTAAAAACACTTCCCCAGGTCAGCTGAGAGTTTCTCTGTTTGTCCTGCAGAAAAAGACCACCTTTCCCACAGGCGCTGAGGAACAGTTCTGCAGAACAGACATTGCCCAGCCCACACCAGGCAGGGAATGCTTATTGCATGGCCCTTCTGTTTCCTCAGTGTTTAAGATGCAGAGAGATATATCAAAAATTCAAGGAAAAAATACCTCCTACTCAGAGATGCTGGAAAGCTCCTTTGCAGAAAAACTTATTTGGGAGAAGAATTACATAGGGAGGGACATGAGACCTGAAGAAAATTGGATAAGAAGCTTAGAAGAGGAAATCAACATAATCAAAAACAGCAATGAAAACTTGATGACAATGATGATGAACAACATCACCCTGGCTGCAGGTATGGTTCCTTTTCTCCACAGCCTTCTGCCTTGCCATGCCAGTTATATGGCGGGAAGAGCCAATTCCTCTGTACAGCTAGCAAAGCCTGAGGCCCTCGTGACGCCCGAGAGCTGCAGTCCTTCTGTGTGAGACTGCAGAGGGCAGATCCTCAGCTGGGCCAAACCCAGGTAAACCATTAACCCAAACAAGTCTTGTGACACTGTTGTCCCAAGAGTCATGCAAGCACCACAGAGGGTGCAGGCCCCACAGAATTAGCAAGTTAGTTCAGACAGATGAATAACTAGGACAAGATTTGGGCACTATTACATTGCTCTTCATGTCTTCTAATTAACCCTGGGCATTTGAGTGTTACTAGACATTGGTTTCTGACACCCTGGCTGGGGAGCTGGAAACACCCCCGGCCACCAGCACATCCCCCTCTGTGCACGTGTCCCCCCACGTGCACATGGCCCTGCACAGCTTTGCCTCTGCACATCACAGCCTGACAGCTCCCTGTGCAGAAGCAAATACAGCTCCAGTCTGCTCTCCCCTCCTGTAGGCACCAGCATGCTTGTAGGCCCTGGCTCTGACTGCAGGGTGATGTCTTCAGCTGAGCCCTAAAACCTATCAACCCCATTCTGGTACATCATTTGCTGACTACTGAAAAATATCCACTAAATATTCATTTCAGGGCCTCCTGGGAGCAAAGGAGATCCTGGACCACCAGGTATGTAGGTATATGAGCCATAAGCAACTTTTTACTCTTTTTTTTTTTCCCCTCTTTCTCTCTCTCTCCTTTTTCCATATGAAACCTGAAGTGAGGATTTGAGAATTCAGTCTATAAACCCATATCATACAAAATGTGCAGAAAGCCAGTTCTCTGGGAATGAAGAGACTTGCTGCACCTTTTGACTCATCTACTGGGAGCCTAGGCCTGCCTGCATGCTTCCTGCAGTGGGAGAGTGACTATAGGGGAACATTGACTTTGCTTCCTCACCGCTGCTCAGCTAGAAAAGCCCCAGTGTTATGGGGAAAGTGAACAGGAGCTGGTCATTATCCGCAATAACCTTCCCAAATCCCTGTGTGAGATGAGACAAATCCTGTGGGCAGCATAGGAGGCCAGGAGTTGGAGTGT
Organism: Apteryx rowi; assembly: GCF_003343035.1. Lineage (NCBI taxonomy): Eukaryota > Metazoa > Chordata > Aves > Apterygiformes > Apterygidae > Apteryx > Apteryx rowi. The sequence continues at coordinate 337,123 of NW_020450685.1, read as the reverse complement.
TTATGGAGACCAGTTTCAGATCCCTTTCTAAGTGGAAAAGTCTCTGAAGAAGACTACAAGGTCCTGATGAGATTCAGACATGGTGACCAGAGCTGAGATTCGGTGGAGGTGGTCAGACCTCCCTAGAGTGTGTTAATTGCCTCCTACTTGGTTCAAAGTAATACCACTGCATTTAATACTGCATAAAGAGTCAGTGATTTGTTGGAGTGGAACTGTCTCAGGCTCCTGGGACATGAAGGCTGTTATTGTGTTTGATTCAGGTGCCAAAGGAGAGAAAGGAAATCAAGGTGATAAAGGACCCCCAGGTGAGTTTTGATGTTCTTGCTCTCACTTTTCCTTAATCATGGAAGAACGGGGAGCTGGTTGAGCTGGTTCTTGGGAGTTGGCTGATGGACCTCCAGCTCTTCACAGCTCCCCAAAATGCACTGCAGCAGGCTGGAATAGGCATTTATCCAGCTCCCACAGGTGGCGGAAGGGAGGTGGAAACCAGCATCATTTCACTGCAGCCAATGATACTGTGCCACTTCACATCAGCTGAGTATATGAACAGAAATGTGTTGGAGTAGGATTGTGTCCTTGGCCACTCAAACCAGCAGGATTTTTGCCTCTGACTTCAGTGAAGCTGGAATTTGACCTGCAGCCTTTTGCTAACATTTATTTATTATCTTGCTAAATCCCTCTTTAAGGAGAAGCAGGCCCGAAGGGAGAGCCAGGTCCCCAAGGACAAGCTGGAAGCAAAGGAGAACCTGGGTCACAGGGTAAGTAATAACACAAAAATGATAGACCACAGGATAGGAAAGACATAGTGAACACTGAAGGTTATCTGAACAATACAAGAATGATTATTTTTCTGTTTTAGGAATAGGGCTCCCAGGACAGAAAGGTGACAAAGGTAAGTCATAGAAACAAACTCTTGTGACTTCTTTTCCCCTCACAAAATTGTGAGAATTAGCTTGTCTGGAGTAGTGCAGGTGGGCAAATGCACAAAGTGAGGAGCTGAATTGCTGGAATGACAGGCACTATGCATTTACCTTGAACAGAAAGACATAAAAACATCCTGATTTGCAAAGGGTCTATGAACCCGTGTTTTCTGCCAGCTCCCAGTAGCGTGGGAGGTACAGTACCAGGGCCCAGAGGGAAGAGAAGGTGGGAATGCTTTCCATGCATAGAAAACAACTAATTTAGTTTCTCCCCTTAATTCCACTTCCAGGTGATCCAGGGGAAAAGGGTGCCCAAGGTCCTCCTGGTGCGGTCACTACCTTGAAAGGAGAGAAAGGTTCACCTGGAAAAGATGGATCTCCAGGTGAGGAGTTATTTGTTCCTGTAGGGCCTGTACCAGCACCAGTCTGTGGAATTGTTATGGGCTGAGCCCCTCACAGTGGAGCCAGATGGAGATGTGTTGACATGACGGGACAGCCCTAGCATGCAATAAGGATCTTGTGTTGCAAGGCTCTCAGTTACTCAGCACCTGTGGCTGCTGTTGCTGCAGCTGATGCAACAGTCGTGCTCTTTTCCTGCCCAAGGGCATGCTGCAGCCATCTGCAGGAGCTTGTGCCGTAGTACATCCTACTCAGCTTTCATCTCTCCCTGCAGGAGCAGCAGGAGCAAGTGGCATTCCAGGAGAGAAAGGAGACAAGGGAGAGCCGGGAGACGCAGGTAAGAAAGAAGAAATGAAAAATGAAGTGAGAAAGTAACTCTCTGCTGTCAGTAATAGTGGTGTCTTACTGAGGTGGTCAAAGGACACAGGCAAGACAAGTTCACCATCTAATGTAATAAAGGATTTTACATCTGCAAAAGACCTTGTCCAGCCAATACAACCAGAACAGGAAGGGGGAAGTGAACTATTTACAGGGGGCTCATGTTTATCCCATGACTGGAGTGTAACTGGGTTTTTTGTCTCACACCAGTACAATTCAAGGAGACTTCATCGATCCCAACCAAACAGTGCACGTAATCAACAGCAACAAATTCAGGACCTTTCCCAACCTGTCCCTGGGGAACTGCCTGCCCAGGCTCAGGAATGGGCTGGGATGAAGTGCTCCCCTCTGCAGCCCTGTTAAAGCTGCTACCCCTGCTCAGGGTCCCCAGATCATCTGGGGTGGAATTACACCCACTCTAGGAGATAAATGTCTCCAGACAGTGAGGGTGCAGCAAATCCAGATCTAATCTTGGCAACTGTACTGCTTTGAGCAGAGGTTGGACCAGGCAATTCCCAGAGAAACCAATGTTTCTATGATCCTATGATGATCTAAGATGCAATCCTTGTTAAGTCAGATCTGCATCTCATCCATCCCTAGTTCTTGGCTACACTGAGCTTTTATGAAGGAAAAAATTAATACTTTTTTTAGAAATCATGTTTTCATATCTTCCTGGCTGCACTTAAACACCATCTCTGGCCAAACACTGTCTGGTGCCTGCAATATTACGTATCATAGCCCAATAGTTCAGTGTCCTTTCAGGAAAGATTTCCCAACGGTCCCTGTCAGACTGTGGTCAGCAGGGCTTGGCCTGCAGACAACTGGCCTGTCCCTAGCTGTGCAGTCAGCCTGGACTTCAGCAGAGCAGTTATGCTCCCATATGCCAGCTGAAAACTGGGCTCAGTGGTGACAGAAGGAACATGCACAAAGAATGATTTAAAAAAATTAATCTCTTATTTCTAGTCATTACTGTGAATAGATGAGGTGTATCAGCTGATATATGAATTTTTGCATTTTAGGGCCAGCAGGGCCAGCGGGGATGAAGGGAGACAAAGGAAGCCAAGGTAAAGCATTTCTGACACCTGAATTACTTCTGTGGATGACTATAACATGACTTTAGGGATTTTATGGACAATCTTGTCCTCAGTCACAGAGGTAAGTTGGTAGTAATGCCATTGGAGCTGAAGGAAACAAACCTATGCATATTTAATGTGAACAAGAGCAACGCTTAGCCAGAAGAATTCTTATTTTAAAGATAAATTTGAGAGCCAGTGTACTGGCCACAGCCATCTAATTTCCTGTAATCACTAGCACTACTCAAGTATGCTGAGAACAGAGATTGGCTCATGTCTCCAGCTGAGCTGCATGGGCTGCTACTAACAGTCACTAAACATGATACCCGATAGAGCATGAAAATGTGGCATTTCCCACGCAGGCTTACAAGGACCTCAGGGTGTAAACGGAAATAAAGGAGACTCTGGCCCTCCTGGCCCACCTGGTGAACCGGGAGAAAGAGGAGCAAAAGGAGAGATGGGTCTTGCAGGTAGGACTATTTGACTCTTTCAACACTTCAAAGACTCTCCTATGTATGACTGTTTAAACTGGTTCTAATTAAAACATCACATGAAATCTTCAGAGTTTGGTTATTTTCATAAAAACCCAGATAACCCTGAGTATGGCTTGCCAGCCCGTGAGGGAGCTGGTTGAACAGGACAGTCTGCCTGACCCAAAGGGATTTCATTTTGTGTCACGCTTCAGCAAAGCTCCCAGAGGAGGGCTGGGGGAAGGGGACTCGCAAAATGTTGACTCTGCACCATGGAAGTCTCTTTATAGAGCTACCCTGTCTAACAAAAGCCACAGGTACTCAATTATCAGCCTGTTCCAGATTAAAGCAGTGATGTTTGCAGTAGGATTTTTATGGTATAAACTAATACAGTATAATTTATATGCACAAGCATGTGGATGTTAGGCCTCACTGTAGTAAAACTTATTTCTGAAAGCTTTATATCTTATACAATCCTGACTCTTATACAACTTAAGTAGAGGAATTATGCAACGTGTTTCTCCTGTGTAACGTGCATTAGTGGGCATCTCCTGGATAACTGCTATTCAACAGGCTTATGTGGGCTGCACCCAGAGAGAAAAGGCTGAAAGCAGGATTGCAAAAGAAAGCGAAAGTTGTTTGTGGTACGGCTGAGGGAGGATGTTTTGCATAGGTGGGCTAGAGCTTCCTCAGAAGTCAGTCACCAGATGCTGCAGGCTCCAGTGGAGCTGTGCTTGTTCACATGAGCTGCAAAAAGGGGGTGGAAGGAATACCCAAGCCAAGGACTTTGGGATAATTCTGGAGCAAAAGGGTGAAGGAGAGGTCACTCTTTAAAAGAGATATTTTCAGGTACTTCAGCTCTGTCAGACCACATTGATCCCCTGCTCAGAGAAGAGAAGGCTAAGGAGAGCCATGGCAATTGTCTCCAAGCACAGGAACTGAATAAACTGTCCTCCACCTCCACTGTGGGCAGGAGAAGGAATAGACCTTTAGGCTGCAGTAGCGGAGACTTAGAGAAGAAAACCTTCTAATGGTAGAGATAGTTAGGGAATAGACAAGGGAGGTGCAGCCTCCATCCTTGCAAATCTTTAAGACCAGATCTGACAAACATCTGCCAGGACAGTTGGTGAGAGCTGGCAGCTGGTTCAGACTGACTCCTGAGGTCCCGTCCAGCCCTGTCATCCTGCAGTTTTATGCAGATGCCACTGACTGATAAATGCAAGCGTGAGGCCAAACTCTCACACTTCATGAAGCTAGAGGAAGATGCTCTGCTGGCTTCAGAGATGACAAATTTGTTATGATTTTTACACGTGTGCTGTGCCCTCTGGTAGGTTCTCAAGGGCCGAAAGGCGAAATGGGCGAGAGGGGAGATCCTGGGCCCCCTGGACCCACTGGTCCTCCGGGAGATAAGGGAGACACAGGACAGCCAGGTTTCAATGGTAAGTGAAGAGTACAGAGCACAGCCCCCCCGTTAGCACACATGTGCGGTGCTGGAGGGCTGGGCTAGCTGAAGCCTTTGGTTAAGCCTCACTAGCACTGACATCAGCATTTTCTTACAGGTAGCATGGGGGAGCCTGGACCTCCTGGGGAGAAAGGAGAGACAGGTAAGCTGTACAAAAGGTGATATTTTAGGGGAGGTGCTTCATGACATGGAAAACCATATCTGAGGTAGATCCCAACATGGGTAAGAGATGAAGATGAGATGAAGAAACCATGCTAATGCTGTGCAAACCTGTCCTGCAGCTGAGGCTGCCTCAGCTAGACCCTGCTCACAGAGTGCATGAGAATGAGGGAGAAAGGAGGATCCTGTAATGAGGAAGGCCACAGCTTCCTTCCTGTGCTGTGTACACATATGCAAGGGCAAAAATTGGCTGCTCTTTTAGAAAAGTGCCTGTGCTGCTCATGGCTGGCAGTCTGCAAGGGCCCAGTTTCCTACAGCCTTTCGCTGTGGGCCATCGCTCACTGCACTGTTAAGGCTGGCGCTGCCGGGGAGGATTGTGATTTGGAAAGAACCACCATTTGTTTCGCCTTCATAGGGATAACTCAATCTGCAAAGCACAGGGCCCAGTGACTTAGCTGTTTTGCAGTGGTTCTTTTCTCTCTTTCATGATTTTCTTGCATTTCGCATGTATTGCTTGTGCTCAACGTCAAGGTTTACCTGGACAACCTGGCCCCCCGGGAAATCCTGGCTCCAGTGGCAGACCTGGTCAGAAAGGGGAGAAGGGGGCCCAAGGGCTCAGCGGTAGTCCAGGTACAAAGCTACTGAAATCTAACTGGCTGCTCTCCTAAACTGACCTTGCTATGTGTGACGGCTTCTTTGTTGATTTGTTTTTAATTTCAGGAACTGCAGGCGAGAGGGGACTTAAAGGCGAAAAGGGAGACAGTGGAACGGCAGGTAAAGGAGAATAAAATGGGTTTGGTCAACTTTTTTTTTTTTTTTTAACTTTTCATTTATATAGTGTTTACAACCTCCATAGTTCCTCCATCAGGAGATGAGGAAGATGAGTATTGCACCCTTGTGCATTCATTGTATCCCCAGATAATAGGAATGGGAGTTGCCTTTGTGTTTACAAATGTCAGACAAACCAGACTTCATGTGTCTAGGCTCTCTACAGTCACTGAAGATATGCTCTGTCCGATCAGTGGAGTTTAGGATGTGATACAAATGACCACAAGTAGGTAAACTGCAGGAGGAGATGACCCTCCATTGTCTATATTTTCTGCATTGATTAGGTCTCCATTGAGTATAATGGGAAATGAGAGGCTCACTTCAGAAAAAGACCTCTATAGTTTAGATAGCTAAACTGGACTGGATGAAACCCACCCTAAATATTGGTTTGCAAAACTTAAATTGTATGAATACTTGTGTCTTATGCATTTATTTTGGTTTTGATGATCTTAGGTCTTCCAGGGACAAAAGGAACAAAGGGAGATGAGGGCCCACGAGGTAAAAACTTGTTCTATAGCATTATTTATTCTGATATTTATTCAACAAAGTACTCTAAATGCAATGATTCACTCCTCTGTGTCAATGTGAAATGCTTGGTGCACTCTTTCCTTTGGGAACTGACAAAGGTATCAACTTTCTTATATTTTCCACCTAGGTAGTCCAGGCCCAGCTGGTGTAAAAGGAAGAAAGGGGGATCATGGCAGTCCTGGTCCAAAAGGGGCAGCAGGGGCCAAAGGAGCCAAAGGAGATACTGGACTTATTGGTAAGGCTGTTTGCCAGTGTCTGGTGCATTTGGGTTTGGGACCTTACGTCGTGCAATGGCACAAGCTGTTCTGGGGCACAGACGCAAAGCTGGTTTGGAGGAACTCAACAGACTAATTAGTCTTCCCAGAAAATGCATGTGTGGGGTGTCACAGTCACAGCTTGGAAGGTTTGAAAGATAGGCAAGTGTTTTTCTCAAATCCCTGATCTCACGGAAAACTGGAACAATTCATGTTCCTGTTGCCTTTCTACAGAGATATCCTGCAAAGTGCCAGGCTGCTGCAGCGTACCTGGCAGTTAGGAGCACAGCACTGAAACGCCAGGACTGTTTGCCTCACCCTCTGTTATCCCAGGACACCACCCAGAAAACAGACAGTTCGGAAGGGCCTGCAGCAGAGCTACTCCATGTGTTTTCCCCCCTTCCCTTCCAGTCACAGACTGCTTCCAAAAACCCAATGACAAGGCCAAGGCCTGTTTTTTTTTTTGTTTTTTTTTTTTGTTTTTTTAAAACAACTAGCAAAAGGATTCAAATATAAATGACAACGTATTTATCCCACATGAAATGCACACAGGAAACTGGAGGGGACACAAAGTAATCACTGGAGAAAATGGAGCTGCTTCCAAAAACCCAATGACAAGGCCAAGGCCTGTTTTTTTTTTTGTTTTTTTTTTTTGTTTTTTTAAAACAACCCCCCCTCCCCACACACACACACAGATCAGTGACTGGAGGAGGGGAAAAAAGACAGCAAAAATTTCCAAAACTTAGGGCTCAGTGGAGTACGCAGGCATAACCAGGGGATCCAGCAATACCATGGCAGCTCTGCAGAAGTCACATTTTGGTGGCATTCTCAGTTTCTGTGATGTTACCTACTAGATGCACAGTCTTTCTTCTTAACAGCACTAACCTGTGCTGTTTGGTTTCATAAATTCACCTCTTGGTCATTGAGAACACTTTAGTGCAACTGTTACAGGGAAAATTTCATTAATGGAGCATGTCTGAGTTCATGAATTTCTTCCTGGCTGTGGTGCAGGACAGGAGCCTGCTCCAAATGTCTTTTCTTTTTGTTGTTTGCACTGAACGGTACACAGGTGCTCAGAAATAAAAGAAATCAGAGCTGATCTGGGGCTCTTCTGTGCACTCCTCTGCTGGATCTATGCCTCTGGAGGAGAGGTGCAGGAGGGCCCTCCAGGTGGGAGACAGCAATATGTGCTTTGTGGAGGTAGCATCTGCAGGGAAGATCTCAGTGTTGTTTTGTTTTGTTTTTTTCAAACACATTCAAGTTTTTTTTTCTTAGGGCAGGGGATGTCGTACAGAAGCGTAAGTGGCTTTCTGCTGTCCTGTGGCAGCACCTACAGACCAAAACCCATGATGTAGGTCTTCCTACAAATACTCCTAGAGATACCATGCCTGCTTCTGGAGAGCCTGAAGGCTGTCAGAGATGTCATCTTAAAGACAGTAGTGGCAATAAGATCCATTTCTCTTGAGTGAATGAGATTTTTGCAAGCTGCCCTCTTCACTCAGGTCACATTTTAGGAAAACTACCATATCTTATCCTGCTTTCCTTGCCATGCTGCTATCATGTTTTCTTTCATGCCCTCTTAATCACTTCAGAGGGCCCATTCCACAAGGGAATGGAGCCCTTGCACCTCTGACCCACACAACTCAGAAAAAGATAACTACTTTTTTCTTCCTAAACAGCTGTCAAATGTTTGCTTGTTTCTTAATTTGAAACAGGTCCCCCAGGAGCGAGCGGGAGCAAAGGCGAAAAGGGAGAAGGTACTGGACTTCCATTTATTCTTCTATCACTTCCCTTCTTGCATGGAAACTCTCTGACATCAGGACTAGCATGTCCCCAGGCACACCTCACTAACTGAAGCTTGCCTGCAGCACTGCTAGCGGATCCGATGTGGTTAGGCACCGAGCAGTTGCACTGGAGAGCCTAGGCTGCAGGCTGGGCTGCCTCCCCAGCCAAGCCTGGTTGGTGAATTGTTTTGATTTGTGCCACAAGGACTTTGTGGTCTCTCCCAGGCCACAGCCACTGGGGTGGGAATGCTCATCCAAGTCTGAGCAGTTGCTCTTTCATTTGTCAATGGTGGGGTTTCTTCCTCATTTCTGTGTGACTAGTACAGCTATTTTCTTCTGCTCTGATCTGTCAGGCTATCGCAGTCATTTTATACGAATCGCTGGAGGGGGCAGGAGGGGTCGTGTGGAAATCCTTTACGAGGGCATCTGGGGAACAATATGTGACGACAGCTGGGACACACAAGATGGCACCGTGGTCTGCCGTATGTTGGGATACAGTCGCGCAGTCAGCACCTTCACAGCCAGCGCAGGTGAGTCCCTAACAGCTTCCCAAGCAGGTGCTTGTGGCAGAGGCGGCTTTGCCTGTCTGACACAGGGAAGCATCACAAGAAGGTCCTTCACCCAAGAAATGGGAGAGCAAAGACAACAGTCTCAAAGGGACAGTCCTTTCCTCTTGGGATGATGCAGCTGCCAGTTGAGAGCTGTTCAAGCTATGCCAAAAAGCTTGATCTGTCATGAGCAAACCATGAAGCCCAGCACACGCTTGCAATCCACAGGGCTGTCTTAGAAAAATGTATATTCCTGTTTTCCTTGTCTAACAGTGACTGACTCTTTTTTAACTTGTCCTTCAAAGGCACTGGACAAATTTGGCTTGATGATGTGAACTGCGAAGGGAGTGAACATTCCATTTTCGACTGCTCAAAACCAAGCTGGGGTTTGCACAACTGCTCACACAATGAGGATGCTGGGGTGGAGTGCATCTGATGGACTTGGGTACTGCCCTTGCAAACCACTGCCCGGCCTGTGCTGTACATGGTGCTGCTGTCTGCCTGTGCTTGTGATGTTATTCTTTTTACCTGTTCATTAAATTTTACACAAATCAGTAACAGTCACCAGATCTGCAATCCCAGCTGCCACAGCAGGATGTGAGCTGTGTGGGACTTCTCAGTCCACACTAAAGGAGAGATCGTGTGTTTTAGCTTAGCCAGCAGTAAGATAGACCAGGTTAAGAGTGGGGGAAAGAAGTTACTATGACTTAGCTAGTATCTGCATTGCAGTATCCTGATCATGAATCTGAGCCTAAAACTCCCTGTGAAGTGCATATACTCAAGACAGCAAATGCTCAGAAATCATCAGCTGATCTAACTGGCATGCAAATGTAACTGTGCTCTAGAGAAGGATGATCACAAGTTGAAGCACAAAAGTAAGTGCCCAAGGACCAGGTGCCACCTGCCCTGGTTTAGCACAGATCGTGTTTCCTTGGCCTGTCTGGTGAAGCAATACTGCTTTGCTATAATAACCTGGTACAGGAAACTGAGTGCTTTCAAGTTTTTAGAGAAGAGATGCTCCAGTAAAACAAAGGGATGATAAATAGAAGTACTAAGGGGGAAGTATCTGCTAATTAAACTTTCAGAGTGAAATTATGGATCCAAAACTCAAAGGCTTCTGCCTTAATTGAAGGTATCATACAGAACAATGCTAGAGACAATAACTGAAAGTTTTCTTTTTTTATTAACTGTTCTCCTTTCCCATTGCACAGCACTTGACATTTGGCAGGTGTATATAGCTGTGCACATTGCAACTTGCTTGCAGGCATTTTCTTTAAAATGTAAGAAATACCTTTAAGGAAACTCTCCTGTCTGCTTTAATGTTGGTCATAACCACACTTGTCTAGATAGTGTTGAAACTTGGTTTTAGCAATTACAAATTCAGATATAAGTGGAAAAACTTCTGAGTAGTGCCAGTAAGAGAAGCAGGTGACAGGGCGTCCAGAGCCCATGTGAGGAGAAGACCCAGCACAGTGCAGGGTAGTATTCAGTTTTTTTAATCGGGCAAAACGGCCGTTCAAGGTGAAGTCTCTATGGCCCTCTGGGGTTCCTTGGCTGTGGCTGCTTAAACACCGTAAGTCTCAATGTGCATTTTGAAGAATGGGCATCCAGGAACAAGCAGTTGTACCAGGTTAACATCGTGACACCAGGGGCTGGATGAGATCTAAGCCTCTTTTCAAATTTTGCCTTGCATGTCATGCTCTTTAAATGCAATCGTTGAGCATTGTCAGGACAAGAAAGCCTGCACATCTGGCACCTTACTGTGGGTGTGAGCTTGGGTGCCAGAGCTAAGGACGCTATAGTCCAGTTTGTCTGCTCCTAAGCACAACAGGGGACAGATCAAGCCCAAGCTACTGTCCAACAGCATGGAGAACCCTTGGAGAAGCACTAGCTGACTGGGAATAAACAGCAAGGGATGCTAGATGGTGCAGCACAAATGTTTTACAGTGGCAGGGTGAAACCAGAAAAAGACTAATGTGGTCACTAAAGCAAGAAGAAATTCTTCACGGTTCTCCCAGCTTTCCTATTAGTGGTGCATTTTTGCTCTGAAGAGTTGGTTGTGCTGAATTAACTTCTCCATCACTTACACTCCCTCTTGCCACAAGCCTGTATGTTTTCTGGGTCCTGCGTATGCTCAGACTGCAGGAGCTGCAGTCACTTGTTGACCATGTTATCAGCTGTCATCTTCATGGCCATGCAGAGAGCCAGATCAGGGAACTGATCCTTGTGAAAACTACCTAGTTTAAAAAAAAAAAAAAAAACCTCTGAATTTTAGTTGGTAACTGAATTTGTTTCCTGCACCTGCTTCCTGTGCTAGCATAAGAGAGATGACAGGAAAATTTTAAAACCAGGAAAAAACAAATGAAAACAAAAAGACGTAAGGACATTTCCAAGGGGGGACAGACACACTTGCAAGGACAGAGAAACAGGTCATTTACCCCTGTTGTAGCATCCACCTGTATTCTGTGTACGGCAGCTTTTACTGGCTGACGGCCTAACCTGGTAGCTGTAGTTGTTTGGTGCTGCCTTTTGTGCCTGAGGAGCAGAGGTATGACTTTAAATTGTTTGAAACCTTTCAGGTAGCCCTGCATCTTCAGACCTCCTTACAAAGCTGTTTTGGAGACTTAGATTTTTCCCTGCTTGTTGCGCCAATAATGTCAATAACCTGCAAATATACCATCACACCTCACATCCAAGAGCTTCTCTGTTAATTTGCAGCTCTTACCTCTTCACTTTCGAAGAAATGGAAAAAGCTCCATGTACCATCCAGATTAGTTCATTGAAAATAATAGCAGTGGGGATTTGGGGGTTTGCTCTGCTCTGCAGAGGTTTGGTATAGGCAGCTCACGCAACAGTCTCCGGCTCATTTAAGCAGTATTAGCACAGACATTATCGAAGAGATCAGGGCTACGGTCTGGGTGCAGTCCCCCACTCCTTTGCAAAGTTTTTGTACTACCGTGGCATGTTCATGCACTCTTATTACGTGGGCATCAGAAGTACATAAATATAAGGAGCTACGGAGGCTGACAGTCTGTCCGTATTAGGGTGCATGCTTGTATCCTGTGAGACCCAGGAGACAAAGTGCCAGAAATAGACTTTCAAAGATGTCTAGCCCAGCTTTAGCAGATTCAGAAGCTCTCACTAAATCCCGCACTTTTCATTCAAATCACAGATACCTGTGGCAGCTCCTCGGCTGCCATAAATCGGCGTATCGCTGCTATTTTGTGTTTCGGGAGAGGCAAGAAAAGCCCTTATTTAAGTCCAGCCGGCAAGGGCGTCGTATCGGCAGCCTTTGCGCCTCCAGTGCTATCTTTCCCTCGGGATGAGGGTTTATATTCGCCCTGCTGCCGCCAAGGGGAGCTCCAGGGCCGCCGGCGCCCCGAGAGCCGCGCGGCCGCTGCCCCGCGCTGCCCCGCGCTGCCCGGCGGCGGCGGCGGCTGCTGCCGGCCGCCCGGAGCCGCGTCTGCAGGTGCTTTACCGGGCAAGACTGCCAGGCGTGCAGGTCAGTTTTACAGGTTTTTCTTTCCACTCTTAATGGCTACAAACCCTTTTTTTCTTTTCTTTTCTTTCTTTTTTTTTAAGGCAAAGCCCACGATCTCCCCCAAATCCCTCGATCCCAGCACCTCGGAGAGGTTTCCTCCCAGGGAGGCACTAGAGAAGGCTCACGGCCGCAAGCTCGCCATCGGCTTCGCACCTGCGAAAGTCCAGGTGCCGATCCCGACGGCTGCACGCAGGGACCGAAAACCAGTCCCCGGGGACAGGGGCTGCCGTGTCCGTCCCGCTGTCCCCAGCCCGGCCTCCCCGCGCGGCAGAGCGCACGGACAGTCTGCAGTCGCTAATAAGGAATTGTACAGCTTTGCTTATCGTTCCCTCCCAGCACCAATTAAAAAGATTTAGTTAAGCAGAATACAATTACACTGTCATGGATAAAAGGGATACAATTAATTAAAAAGGAGCGCTTTCCCTGAGGAATGCTGGTGTTTCCACATGCTCCCATCCCTGTCCCTGATCGCTTTGTGTGATCTGAGGAGAGGAGCCGGGGTGAATTAGGTAGTGGAGAAGCAAGCAGGTACCCAGGGCTGCAACGAGCTCGTCTCCCAGCCCCTCCGACTCGCAAGGACGAGCAAGTTAGTGAGTCCCGTGAGGACACATCTCCTCCGTAGCCCTAAAACATCATTTCCAGCATTTCTGATGCTGTTCTCCTCACTTTTCCAAGGAGCTGAACATTTCATAGATACTGTCAGGCACCTCTCTGGGACTTGGGTCCTCTTGGAGAAAAGGCTGAGCTTTCTGTCAACAGCGGGGAAACGGGAAGCAGCTAGCAACTGTGGGATGAGCACTAGAAGGATTTGCTAAAATCAGCAGGGAAGCAGTTAAAGTGGTTGACACTTAAAGCCTGGTGCTTAAAGTTTCACGTCTTGTGACTCTCTGGGAGGAAGGAGAAGCATCACCCCAAGCGCCTGCTTCCCTGGGTGCAGAGACACATCGCCCCAGCCAACACTTCTCCCAGGAAACTCGGGTCCGGAAAGCTCAGTTCTGCGGCAAAGGGCAGATTTCACAGCCACAGAGTTTTCGATCACAGAGGGTCCTGCTGAGAATGTGTATTAATAAATAAATAGTAATTATTCAAGCGTTGCCATGTTGTGTTGGCATTAGTGTCAAAGCACGAGAAACAACACGGAGGAGAAGGCTGCAGGTTATCTGTGGAGTGTGATGACAGGCCGAATGCAATTTTTATAGCCTCAACAGAAGTCGCATGCAATTCAAAATGCCACCCAGGCACCCAGAGATTCTCAAAAGCAAAATGTTTACTAACTAAAAGCCAATCCTTTAGGTTTCTAAAACCTCAGGTTTATGCTGAATGCATCCGTAACATCTTGCCCTAGCAAAAATATTGATGATTCCAGATGAAAATGTAGAAAAGGCAATTTCATTTGGCTCACACCTAAGAAGTTGTTCTGGCCGAGGGTTGTTGTTCTTTTTTTTAAAAGTACATTGAAGTCATCATATTAAATGTCAAGTGTAATGAAGGAATGACTTCTGCTCATATTGGAGACAGTCAGAGAGGTAAAAATTTTAATATGCATGTTGGGCATATCTAAAGGTTAAACTCCTCTTGTAATATATGGCTCGCTAATTTTGTTTTCATCCATCTCTTCCAAAGTCTCCTATTGTTCGTGAGCTAGAGTAAGATCATAGCAGTGCAAATCTGCAGGCACGTTTCTTATCTTTTTCTGATAAACATAACAGCGGAAGGCAGCATCGGGCCACGAATCCCTGGGATTTTTTTCTGTCTCACTTGCCGTCAACACTGGTTACAGGTCTGCAGGCTATGCCTAGTTAACTCTCTTCCCACTGGCATGGTCTAGCAAAGGTCCAACCAACCATTCAGTTCAGCTCACAGCCCATATTACAAGTAAGTGCTTCTGATCCGAGCAAAGGGACCAATTCTGCTTTCATTCACACTAGTATAAAGCTAGAGCAAGCATCAATGTAGACAGCTGGCCTCCTGTGACACAGAGCTGAATTTAACCCAAAGTATTTAAACAAAATGTTAGTGGTAGAGCCAAATGATTATCCATTTATTTCAGTATTTGTCTTTTTCAAGTGTGACCTAAAATCTATAAGTAATTAGTTATTGTATTGGCTATGGTACTGCAAAATGCTTCCCATCATTTTTTATTCAGACTCCGAGTTGTAACTCCAAAATCATTCTAGTCACACCAGTCTTCAAAGGTCTAAATGGGGAGGAAAAAGAGGGGGGGCTAATGCCTTAATATCTTTGAGATTTGCAAGAATATTTGAGGATTTCCTGGGGATTCAGTGCAAGATGAAAAAAAAAAAAAGAGTTTTGCAGGCAAGTAGAGGAACTTGTGCCAACAGTTCAAAAGGAAAGACACCTCCAAATGCGGAAAGATTTAAATGTTAAAGTGCTAAATAAACATTGCTATTCAACAGCAGGCTTTGTCCTTAGAGTCCTAGGTTAAAACTACTTCACAGGGACTATAAAAGCTCCTTGCTCTCCTTTGTTGACGCTAAATGAATTTTAACAGTGCCAGCTCCAGAGTGCAGAAGAATTGCCATCTCAAACTCCTCCCAAGTCATCTACATACCACCCAGGGAGAAGGAAGGAGGTGACTTTCAGAGTTGTTGAATAGGTGCCTCATGTAAATGATAAAGTCTTTAGTATGCAAATTGCATTTATTCTGGGGACACTTAATGATATTTTGTATAAATACTAACAAACAAGGAGCAAGGGGAATATGTTGGTTACACGCCATCCAGACGACAACGCAGCCAAGTATAGCCCTGCAATGACCTTGTATCTCACTACCTTAGGAAATCCTGCTGGAGTCGATGGATTCACAGGGCTTTCAGGCTTGGGCTGTAAATCATTCAAGATATGAATTACTGCCTTATTAGAGCAGCTTCATAACTGTAATTCCAGATAAGTGCACAATTAGTCTGATCCCTTCTGATAACATGCCAACAGGAAAAAAAAAAAAGTCATCTCCTACTAGGCTGCCTAGCTATTCAGAGAAATTGCAGCGAACTTTCACAGACGTTACGGCCAGCGGGACCATTATAATAATCTCGCCTGACCTTCCGCGCGAGGCAGGGCAGAAGCGCTCACCCCGTAATTCCTGCACCATTCTGACACCGCTGCTTGTTTTCTAGGAAGGCACCTGGTCTCGGTTTCAAGTTTACAAAAGGTAGAGACTGCGCCGCATTCCCAAGCCGGTTCTCGCCACGTTAATTATCCTTACCATTAACAGAGGCACATCTTGCGTCTTGTCTGAATACGCCTAGCCCTAAGCAGCGTAAGGCTGGCTGCTTTGGTGCGGTAATGGGGAATTACTGCCGTCTTTAAAACATGCGGATGCTCTGACTTTATGGAGTGGAGACACGAGACGCTCGGCAGGGCTGAAAGCCTCTGAGCACCCTTCTGAAGCCCTGAGACCCTTTTCAGGGTGGAAATGAGATCAAACTAAACATAAGTGGCACTGTTTCCCCAAGTGACAGTTCATTCCCATGACCCAGGGCTGCAAGACCGGGATCCCAGGGCTAAAAGAACAAGGGCATTTTTTCCCGACATGGGTAAAGACTGTTGACTCAACTTGCAGGGCTGTAAAATTTCTCCAGTAACAAGCAGGGACAGACTCCTACAGCAATGCTGGAGAGAGGGGAAATACTCTGTCTCTAAGAATCTACTTATTTCCATCAGCCTTTAAGAGCTGCTCAGTACTGTAAATGGATCTGGCTGCAATTAGCAGATTGAGGGGAGGAGGAAGAACGCCCTTGGTTCTTCTTTGTTTAGACTCCAAAACTGCAAGATTAAGAGTGGGGAAGGCCCCTAGTCCCAGGTTACTGGTTTTCAAGGCCCATCTAGGCCCAGGTTACTTGCTTTCGAGGCCTGTTGTGCAAGCTGGCATGGGGGTAGCAGGAGAAGGAAGAGAAACGTCTCTCTCTTCCAATGGCCACAGTGAGCACAGTGCTCTGGGGCACTCTGACTTTCCACCTCTGGGATTAGAAAATGCAAAATAAATAAATAAATCATATTTTCAACATTTTCATGTTGTTGCTCCCAGATGCACAGTGCCACTCTCGATTACCAGCCAGCGTGTCCATCGTGACCTGCTACTGTGTGACATGCCATGACCCTGCGGGAGCACACGCAGTCCAAGAATAAAATGTACAGTCTTTGGCAGACATGTGGGGCCCAGCTCAGCGAGTGGGTCCTGGTGATGTGACTTCAGTAAGAGGCCTCCAAGCATCACCCAGCGTGGCAGATGAAGCAGTGAGCTGCGACCTGGGTCACATCTGCAGTTGGTACAAATCAACATTGCTCTGGTGATATCAGGGGAGCTACATGAATCTGCTTTTGCTAGGAATATAGCCCTTTCTCTGTCCACCTTTGCTTCACCTGGTGCTCAGATGCTGCTTAGCTCCCATAACAGCTATTAGGATAGGCCACATGCACTTTGTTGATGAGTATATTGTACAGGCACCAGTCCACTCTTCTTCCTTTGGTATCTTCTATAACACACAAAAACTATTCCTTTGGAGGGGAACACTTCTCTGGTGGGTGAAGTGATACCTTTGCCTGGGTTTGGGGTTATACTAGCAATAGCCACATGCACGGCTATAGTGACCAAAGGGTTAATCTAATGAGCTGCTCAGGCTCACACTAGGCAGCAATGGGAGGTGGGTTTGTCCAGCCTCTGGCAGGCCTCCAGCCTCCCAAGGACTGTAAAGTATTTCAGGATACACAATCCCGTAGCGTGCCCCTTCGTGATCACCCTGTAGCATCTCATCATGCTGTTGCTTCTGTCCAGGCAAACAGCAAGGAAATCAGCATGCAAATAGGAGTAGTGGCATGGGTGAGCCTTTTCCTCTTACAGCAGAGCTTGGCGCATTGTGGGAAAGACAGCCTTTGCATGTGACATTAGAAGACAGAAACGCACCCTCTGTATGAGACCTGTGATGAATCAAACATGCTGTTGTGCAAAGAAAAAGTCTCTAGAACAAACATCCCTTGAGAGATTCAGAAAGCTGTCTTGACCAGGGATGGATGCCACCAGAAGGGTCGGTGATGAGGAGGGCATGACTTTAGGCTAGGCTTTCTTTATCCCAGAAAGCCCAGTTGAAAATCCTACCAGAATAGGCTTTTCTAACCTGCTCTCTGCATCCAAAGGGAAAATATAAAAAAATGGACCTTTTTTTAGAAAAAATTTCATCAGAAGCATATCCATCCAAGAGATACTATTCTGCTCAAGGAGGCTTCTTCTGGCAGGGATGAAAATATACGAGCAGTGCCTATATAGGATTACATTAGCTCCCATAAAGTTGAGATGAAGGAAAGGACTGTAAGAAGGCCCTGGGAGCATCATATCACTACTGCCTGCAGGTGTTTTGTGGGAGCTGCATAGTAAAATGAGGATTTCACTCATCAGTTCAGGCTGAATCTTTACCAGCCCACGATGGCTGTCCTTACAGACACTGACTTCAGAGCAGCTTCTGCCAACGCTGCTCCCCCTTCCAGGAGCCCAATGGGTACTACAGCGTGGTCCTAGAGCCTGGTGCAATTTTTCTTCTTTCATGAACCAAAGCTGGGCTCAGCAATGTCCCCTTAGTGCAGCCGAGTCCTCCGGAGCGCAACACGATTGTTGGCATATGGAGTGCTCACCTTCTTTGGCTAAATCCACTTTTTGTATATAATTCCACTTTTATAGAGAGGAGGAAATTTGGCACCCCCAGGCTGTGCATAGCCTTCACCTTCTGCAATACAGGACAAAGCATTAAAAAAAAAAAGGAAAAGAAAAGAAAAGTCCTTTTATACAGTCTCTGTCCACAGGAGGCATGGGGTAGGCTTCGAAGCTTGTAACCCATGAGGACCTCAAGAGCGGGAGAGGCAGAGACCTACCTGTTTCAGCTGATGGGGAATGAATATTCCCACCCGTGCACCTGCAGAAGGGAATTGGTTCCCGGGTGGTTTGTTTTCTTCTAGGAACTCATTTAACTCTTCTCATTATACTAAACTGGCTGGTTCCTTCCCTGACATTCACTTAGCAACAGCTGGAGCTTCCCTTGGAGGGTCTTCCTGGGGTTTAGCCCAGCAAAGAGTCAGAGGCTAAGTGACCCCTGGAGCCAGACTTCTCTGCTCTTTTGCTCAGCAGTTAATTCCCTCGTGAAAGAAATCCCGTTCCAGCTCTTTGCCGCCCCTTGACAACGCGGAGGCTGCTCAGGGCCAGGTGCCTCTTGCCCATCACTCAGCACAGCTCCCGCTAGCTTTAGCCCTGGCGGCCAGGGTTGGAGGTTGCCTGGAGCCTTTCTGGAGTCAGGGTGACATTTCTAAATCCTTCACTGCCTCCTTTTCCCAGCCTGTCATGCCCCTCTGGCAGACACAGCTTCCCTAGTCGGGGCACACTGAGAAGCCCAACCGGTAGCCCCATCTCCCCCAAAAGCCCCATCTGAAAAAAGGGTGAATTCCCCCAACAAGCTGTTCCTTAAATCCAGAGGGAAAAGATGCAGAGTGAGACAGAAGTGATTAAAGGGGACAAGAAAGAGTGCCGTCCCCTGGTGGCACCTTGGCGTGGTCCTACCAAGAGCAGAGAGAACTCACCACGGGACTGAGAAAGCTTCCAGGCACACTGAGAAGTGGGATGCTTCAGGGGGCAGGATTCACACCACTTGACACATTTTTTTTCTTTCTGTTTGCCCAGGCATTGGAGAAGGGGCTCCCTGTGCCTGCTGCATGCAGAGCTGGGAGCCAGTGCTCCTGCCTTTCTGCCCAACCTGCCTGGCAGCCTGGCCACAGACCCCTCGGCAGACCCACGGGCCGGCCACAGCTCTCGTGCAGCAGGCAGCCTTCCCAAAATGGTTATTAAATAAGGCTTTTTAAAATGAGCTATGCTGATAATCAGAAAGTACAACAATTTTCACCCTGATGGTGCAAAGACTTTACCATATGACTTTATCAATTCCCCTAAATTCCAGCGTTCTCCCATCTTGATACTTCTGCAACTTAACCCTGATTGTTGCCACTTAACCGTCCACCCCTAGGTGATGGAGCCCTGTCCCAAACCATCCTTTGACTTTGCGGAGTGCGACAGGATTCGGTTCCTTTGCTCCTTATTGACCTTCTTATTTAGGAAACAGATTCTGCCACAGAGCACAGCAACAGGGACCCAAAGAGAGAAAACCGCCCGAAAAATGTCAAAGCATAAGCATAAGAGAGAGCTGCATGCAATTTTCATCTGAATTTCTCAAAAAAGAAATCAAGTTAAAAATACTGACTTACCAAAATAAACAATTGTGTTCTGTGGGTTTTGCCTCTCCTCCGGGGAGAAATGTTTGATGATATTATAACTATTTTGAGAATATCTTTTAATAGGGAAAAAAAAAGTGGGAGAGATCCTTCGGGGGAATGATCAATATAAAATTTAAGAAGTTTCATCAAATTACTTTTTTTTCCTGGGAAAGGAGTCCTTTTTTGGCCAGAGGACATTTGCTTTCAAAGCAACTTCAACAACAAGAAGAGACCTGCTTCGTAGAAGAGACACATTTGGACAAGAGATGCCTCTACCCCACTATAGAAAGGCCCATTGCCCAGCTAACTTCAAGCACCACAGCAAAGACTTCCTGTCTAATAAAGTATTTGTGGATCCTTTCTCTCTCTTTAGGGTTTTATTTTTTCTCCTATTCATTCATACATCTTCTGCTCTTTAAAAGTAAACTGTTCCAAGATGTTTGTATGACATGAATTTATAAACCAGATGATAGCCATCATTTTCCCTTTAAGGAGGCAAACTCATGTACTGTTTCTAAGACTTTAACTCTTAATCTTTGTTTTCTGAGTCTTATGTACTGCTCTATTGATATTTCTGACCTTTAGTTTCCAAATATTCAATCTCTTTCAAATGAGAGCTTGGTATCTGACAGTTTTTGAAAACACTGATATTGCTAATCAGCAAAAGACTTGCTGAATTTAAAAAAATAACACTTTATTTGTCTTGCATGACAAAATACTAATACTACATTAGCCCCAACTGATAAAATAAGGCATGGAGTAGAGAGTCAGCCTTTACGCTTGGTTAAGAGAGAGGCTATTTTAATCACAGCTGAGAAATGAAGAGATCATTGTCAGATTTGCATAGACGGAGGCAGATCCTCAGCTAATGTAAATGAACTCGGCCCTGCTGCAGTCAAAAGGGTTTACACCTGTAGTTATTTTTCCTGAATGAGCTGAACATGTAAAGTCACTTATTGAGTTATTTTCAGCAGTCTTGAGCAGTACAATTCTCACTAAAATCAAGAGGAATTAGAAGCCTGAAAGAGGACCACCCAAGTTACTGCAGCCTATTGGTAGCTTTCAAGCGAAAATTTGAGTGGAATCAGACAAGAATGCAAGTTCTTCCCCACTACATGCACAGATGAAGCATAGAGCTGAAACATGGTCAAAACCTTTTTTTTTTTTTCCCCAGTGAAACATTCACTTGATAAGCTGGAAAAACACCAAGTATGAAATTTTGAGAGAGAAAAGAAAAATGACATTAAAATCAAAATACGAGTTTGCCCTATCTTCCCTCGGCTCCATGGTCCTCAGCGAGGCCCGAGGGCAGATACAACCCCCACCACCTGCTTCACATCAGCACAGCTGGCAGCAGCAGCACATCTGGGGGGAGCCTTGCAGCTGCAGCATGGGCCAAGGCCTGCCCAGAGATGCTGCAGGTTTTCGGTCAGAGAGTAAATGGCCGCAAGGGAAGAAAAGAGCCCAGGGCTGTGAAGGGTGAGAGAAATCCTCTGGGTTAACATCGGCAAGGCCTGTACAGGTGTTGCACTTTGGCTCACTTTTTGTAGACATCTCAGTAACCGCAGGCTGAGTGCGTGCGGCACGGCTGAGGTAGCAGTGGGAAGATCGTCTTGGCAGCAGCATTTCAGGTAGACCGGAATAACTCCGTTATGTAAATACTCATGCGTACGTTTACCCTCTGTCACTTGGACCCATCATCACACAGCAGATGATAACGTGAGCTGGATGGAAAGCAGGAGAAAGACAAAAGATGGGAGGAACACCCGGCTTTTAAAAAGGATGGAGAACAAGGCAATCCAAACTGACTCGGTAGGAAAGAGAACAAATGCGGTGAACCTCCAACAGCCCATCAAAATCTTCTGCTGTTATGAAATCAAAGGAACATTTTCAGGGAGTCCGGGGTCATAATTTAGGCTCCAGGTTACAAAATCAGTGCTACCAAAATCAGGTTAGATTTGAAAAAAAAAAAAGAAAAGAAAAAGTCAACGTCAAGTCCAAAAAGTCTTGGCAATGCTGGTATCAGAACTGGAGCAATAAAAGGCTCTTGTTGTTCTACAGCAAGCTAAAAAAAATCAAAACCAAACCTTGAGGTTGAGCCAAAACACAAATTTCCCTGTTTTCTCACCAAAAATAAAAGTGAAAATATTTCAGTCTTTATGGAAAGCAAGTGTCTCAGATTTCATCGAGTTTGCAGATAGCTTAGGTCAACCCACGGCAATGTGAAGGTTACCCAAACAGTGTGGGAGGCAGCCTTGTGTGCCCCCGGACCAAAGTGGCTAGAAAGAGGGGCCAAAGCCTTCTTTCAAACAGGACATAGAAACAAGCCCGATGTTTCTCTGTCCCACGTCAGCATTGATTTAATCCTAGTTACCCACTAACTACGCCGTAGCAAGGACATCTGAGCACCCAGACTACGTCCTACACCCATCATTGGTGGTGGCCATCTGCCACTGGGCAAACACGAGGAGGGGATTAGTAGCAAACTGGCAGAGAATACTGGAGAACTGGCAATATATTTTACTGAGGACAGATGTAAACACAATGAGGATATTGTTTGGAAATTAAGGGGCGAGCAGGAAATTTCACAGAATTCTCCTGAGGTTGTTTTCCTTGCCACACCAGCGGAAAGAAGCTGGCGAGCGAGAAGACTAATTATAGGGCATAAATATACCATCTTTTGGGATCTCCCCTGGGGTCTGCTCCTCCTCCCTTACTGCGTGATTGCCACCATAACCATGCAAGAGATGTATGTATCTGTTGCTACTAAATACCACAGATGCATCTCTATTATCCTTGGAAGCATAAACTGTTTTTTGTAACAATCAATTGCCCAATTCAGAGACAAGTATAATGAGCTCATTCTGCCTTATTTGCTGGAAACCAGCGCCATTTCTGCTGAGACTAAGATAAAAGGGAAGTGCACAGAAATAGCGTGGAAAAGCTATGTGGGAACTTAATTACATTAGCAATTTTGCTTCCCAAATTAAAGCAAAAAATGTTTCACAGATGAGAAGTTAAGGTTTTCAAAGTGTCTCAGTCCCAATGAAATTTCTGCTTAAAGCTTTTATGGTCAAAACATCTCCAAGGCCATGTTCATCACTGAAGGAGAAAATATGCAGAAAACTGCCAAAAATGTCATCCAGAGAGGGAACCTATCTTAAGATCATTTCTGCACTAATAGGAGTTTGCTGGCACTTTTGAATGCAGGCACATCTTTTGCTGGCAAAAGTCTTTCCTGCTCCCCAACTGCAGTAAGACATGCTCTTCAGCTGGTGTAAATCTATACGCTGCTGCTTCTGCTATCATCAAAATGTCATTAAAAAATCACAACCCGAGAGACATTACTATGGCAGCAAAAGTTTCGAGTGCAGAGTAGGCTTTGGCGAGGTTGCTGGCACTGGGGAAGGGATTCAGGTCGGTGTGGAGGGTAGCTCCACAGATCAGCTAATCTGCGCGAGCAAGGGAAAATTGCGGTGCCTGCTCAGACATCCCTCCCCAGCTCACCAGCCCACCTCTGACAAGCCCTCGGCTGCCTCCGAGGCGGTACAAGAGCCTTGACACGCAGAATAAGCTCATGCTATACTGCTGCTTTTGACACAACCCCCTAATTCCTTATATTAAAAATCCAAGGGATTTATATGGCAAATCATGGGTAACTAGGCTCTTTGAAAGAGTAAAATCCATGTAATCCAAGCAGTAAAAGGCAAGAATCCTCATTAAATAGCCAAACCTGCAATTAGTTAGACTGGGTTATACGAGGAACATGATTCACGGAAATGATGGCTGGCTGAGATCTCACATGCAAACCTGAGCCCTCTTCACCCTCTCCCCTTTTTGTCTGGTTTTGGGGGGATTAGTCCAAAGCTAACTGAAGTAATGGAAATACTTCACTGCCTTTGATGGGCTTTGGATCAGGCCCAACTGCAGACGGCTTTTGATGACATTTTCTCCTCTGGTGCAATTCCAAAAGGACCTACATGACGCTCATGCTACTAGGATTTTCAAGTCTACTGCCATCACTTTCAATAGAGACTTTTTTCACCTCCTGAGACAACCCTGAGCCACTCGCATTAATAATTAAATAACAGCTGAGCATCAGGGGAGGGGAAGTGACAAATCTGCCAAACTCCTTCCGAGATATTTTGACAATCCGTAGTCTGAAAAGATTGTAAATGAGGACTGGCCCCTCATTACGCTCCTACTTTCTCATGCTTATCTTTAAACATAGCGTGGATTAGGGCCCATCCATCCCCAAGACACATTTTGATGTCATAACAATAGTTGCGATGCCGGAGTACACAATACTTAACTGCAGACACCTTGGCACCATGATTAACAACCATTTTTGCCACTGTACCTTCTGTACTGCCATCAAAGTAAAATTTGTCCCTGTTAATCAAATGGAAGTGTTCTTTGCTGAAATGCTCATTTGTATTGAGTAGATTTCGAACATTCATCTCAGACGCTGTGAGCAACCGCTAACCTTTCGGCAGAGTCTGCTGGGAGTTTCTGCTCATTTGTATACAAAGCATGTTGGATAAAAGGGCAACTAAACATAATTTACCTGGAAGCGAGGTTAAAAGTGGTTTACCAGCTTGATGGTGTTTGGCTTGAGAAACAAGACATTAATTAACACCTACCCATTGATTAATATTGACCAGCTTTTTGCCTTCTGCGAGCTTTAAGTAGGCAATTTTTTTTTCCAGTTAAATTGTCCCCTTACCAGGAATATTTTGCCAAAGCTTTTGGCAAAAGTGAGGCTGATTCTGGTCTGACTGCCTGACATGGAGAAGACCTGAACCTACGTTAAAGACCGCGAGTCCTGCCTCTGCGAGGGGTCCTTCTGCCCTCGGTGGGAGCCAGGAGACCCCAATGGGGCACGGCTGAGATGACTGAGTCTTGTCACTGCCTGCAAAGGGCCCTGTTCAGACCTGCATGGCCAAATGCTGCTGCCCTCACGGCTGGGACATGTTGGGACACCCTCCCTATCTTGGGAGCTGGTAGCAATTTATATTCTAAAAGTGCTTCTTTTAGCACTCCTCGCCCATTCAGGACACATTTAATTTCACGACAGTTGTCGGTGCAAGCAAAATTAAAACCAGTTATTAGCATATTTGAGATGGGAGGCAAGTCTGGGTTTCCTCTGTTCACAGAAGTCATAAGCAGGGAAGATGGATTTAACATCAATCCTCCCCAAAAAAGCGGTGTGAGGCTTGAAGTTCACCCAGAGCAGAGATCTCCCAGGTCTACCAGCTTCCCTGGCTGCCGAGGGAAGTCCCGTTTCGAGACCGGAGGTGAGACGCAAGGTGCAATGGGACTCAGCGTGGGCGCACCATTCTGCCCTGCTGTGCGTCTGCAGAGTGGCGTCTCTCCCGGTGACATTGCAGAAATCACAAAAAATAAACAAGGCTGGGGAGGAATGGCAGCACTCGCCTGGTCGGTCTTTGCCGGCACGGTCGGGCTTGCGCTCACCGGCCCCCGCGGTGGAGATTTCACAGCCTCCGCAGCCCGCGCCAGCGCTTGACTCCCCGCGCGGTTAAAGGAGTTTTTGTTAACACCTCGGCTGACTCTGCTCACAGAAACTGTCCTTCTGGCTGGCCAAAGCCCTTGGAAGCAATTTGTACAAAAAAACAGAGCAGGTGGGAAAACAGGGAAAAGCTTTCAGGAAATAAATACGAAGCCTTGAAGTTGCATCTGCTTTGGCAGGCCTTGAAACAGAGCAGTTTTCCTTGGATTTTTTTTTTCAATGACTCTTTTACTGGCTTTTTTTAAAAGCAGCCAATGTTTAAACTTAAAAAATCTCTTTCTAAATCATTGCATTTTTCCCTCCAAAATCTGTATTTTCTTCCTGAATTTAATTTTCCCTAAATAGAAGACCATCTGCAACTTTGAAAACTACTTTGAGTCAAGCTTTTAATAAATAAGTTTGAGGGATCCTATTGTTCTTGCCTAGAGGGGAGAATGCTTGTCTGTCTGTTTGTTGGCAAAGTGGAAAATGTTGACAGTAATGACAACTTCAGTAAAAATAAAATTTCGGGTAATAAGCTTTTGTGTCCTGGAAATTCCAAATATTTCTACATAGGGGTCGATGCTTTCAACTACAGAGATATTAAAGCATGTGTTTAAATTTAAGCCATTAAAAGATTCCAATGTAATGAAGCATCAGTTTTGCCAAAGCATCTAATTCCTGGAACAGTATAAAATATTTAAATAGTCCTTCCTTTTATTGTGCGTTTTTCATGATAAATGCCATAAATGGGCACAAAATGTTACACTTTCTCTAGTAAAGCAAGGCTTCTGATTATGATCTTAACATATATGTGCTTTTTTAGCAAATACAAAATTCAGTGAAATATGCAGTTTTAGGAAGAGGAGGAGGAGAGACAAGTTTAATAGAAAATGAATACAGTCAAATACGACAAGTAGTTTCGGCCAGTTCACAAGAAACATGCTGAACTTGTTCAAACATTTTTCTTTTGGAATTTTTCTGTTCTCACCTCCCATCTCAAAATGGGATGGCTTTGCATTTCAGAGCAACGTTTTTCATTTCAGAGTTGTCCTAACTTTTACAGAACAGGTTAAACAATCCCAAACGCAATGTGATTTTAATCAAAGCAAACATGCTGAAAATGTTTCAGACATTTAAAAAACACTTTTTTTCCCTTTTGCAAAAAAAAAAAAAAAAGTTGCCCATTTCAATTTGATTGATGCCAAATTTCCTTTTGGTTTGCTCAACAGACAAGTCACAAAATGCTATTTGCCCAAGTCTACCACAAGCACAAGGTACAAAGAGGAGTTCGTACACGATGGACAAGCTCAAGTACTCCCAACCACTGAGCATGAGCATGGGAGCTCAGCCACAGCTTGTGGAGTCCCTTTTGCGTGTTTGCTTTTGTTTGATTTATTGGGTTTTTGGCTGTTTTTAAGAATAAATCAAAATAATGTCACCTGTTGCATGCAGTTTGCCCATCACAGGAGCACAACCCACTGCAGGCTTGGCCCATACTCTGTACACTTGTCTCCTAACCACGAAATCGGAGCAAGCGTTCAGTGAGTCTGAAATTCAGCCCTGGCCAAAGAAATGGTACAATACAGAGATCTCACCAGGGGCCTCTTTTCAGAAATGCATCTTGCTCTTCAGAATGCATCTTTGCAATCATTCCACAGCTTAAGGAGTATACCTTAAATACCGACCACAAATGAGCCAGGCTTTGGAGCTGTTTGAAGACTTGAGCTCTTCCAGGACTCCCATTCCCTGCCAGGGGCTTTGGATTAGCTCCTTGACTCGCAACATTCTGTCATTTGGCTCTGAACAAATCAGAGGTGTTTGCAAAGGCATGCCCAGGTTTCCCACCCCCACAAAATCCCACTTTATAATGGTGTCAAACGTCACCCAGGATTGGTTTTGTGACAAAAGGGGCCTGCTTGGACCGGACTTTCCGTCTTTAAGAAACACTCGCCAATTAAATTAAAAACAATTCTTGCAATAGTGTAATTCAGGGCCTGGGGCTTAAGGGAGGATTTCTGAATGCCAAATAATCTGTTTATTAAAAATAAAAAAAAACTTGCTTTATCACCTGCTGTTCTGAGGTAGAAGACTTGTACGCAACCTCTGCAGAATGCAGCTATATTGACTACAAATAGAAATGCTCAGAGGAGCTTTTCATTTTTAAGTTTTCTGTAGAGCTTGAGGGTCATACATTAAAAAAAGGTGCAACCTCCTTCAAAACCAGCAAGGGAAAATGCATTACCTTTGCTGCCACTGCTTACGCAAGGAAACAATAAATGTGAGCAGTGCCATGTTTCTTAAACAGTATAAAATTGAGCTGTGCTGATGTTTTACAAACCACAAATTGCTTATCCTATTCAAGTGCCACATTGCTTGCTCTTCAGTGAGATTCACACCCCTCCGTCAGGATGGACAAGACTGACTCAGCAGCTCTCAAATGGGAAGAGCCTGCTCAGACCTCCCTGCACAGCTCATCCAACGAGGTTAAGGGAGAGTTAGCAGGAGGTAAATCACTCTTTCATATACACTTTATTTTACCATTTATAGGCCAAAGCAATCTTAAGTAAGTATCCAGCTTTCAACACACCAGATTACTGATGGGTTTGGTTGCGCTGGGGTGAAACACAGCCCCAGTGAATGGTGGCCTTCCTTGGGACAAACCACGTGCCCTCAGCTAACTACACACCAGGAAGTTCTTCCAGCATGGAGAAGACCAGGGGATGTGTTGAACACACCACTAGGCATGATCCGAGGTGTCCACGGTGCCCGAGGTTGAGTTTGTTTTGGTCAAGCCCCAGCTCCGGCCCACAGCTCCCCCTTCAAGGACCTCCCCAGAAAAGCCTGCGGTTTGGACAAGCCATCGCACACTTCCCATGCCATGTCAGCACACACCAGAAAACCAGGACACTGTGGATGGCCACATCCCCCTCCTGGCCCCAGCTGCCTGCTGTCCTCTGCTCCAGCCGCTATGGGCAGCCTCCTAGAGACCGCGCGGAGCATGGGAGCTCTCTAACTTTTTCCAGATGGCAAGAGCTTCAGACTTCCCAAATGGCATGACAGAGGCATCAAGTACTGAAAAGCCAAGGCAACATGCTTTCATGACTTCTTTCTTCAACTTCAGGCACTGCCTGCCGCACGTGCTGTGTGCTAATGGACTCCTTCTCGACAGAGATGTGGTGGAGCCTGTGTAGGAGCAGAAAGGACCCACCTCAGACTTGTCGCTGGTCTCCACAATAATTAGTCGTGGCTTGGAGGACCACTGTGCCAAAAATCACACATCTGAAAAGCTCTTTTTATTCGGAATTAATTTTCAGATTTTTTTAATTTTCTCCTTCAGCACATTTCAGTGAGAGGTACCTTTTAAAAATGTCTTAATTAAGTGCCAGAGTTTAAGAACTTTGAAAGAAAGAAATAGAAGTATCATGGGTYGGAAATACAAATTCTTAACACACTAGACACCAGTGGTTTTGATGATCCTCATTAACGAAAAAGAGTTGAATTGTTTGGTCCTCAAAATTCTCTGCCTGTACCAATTTTTCTGGTTCTTGCTATCTAAAACATTCTGCTATATAGCTCTAGCCCAATGTAGAAATAATAAATATGAAGTACCTGTGATTTAAAATATGCTACTTTTGTGCCTGGAAAACATCAATGAGTATGTGTATTACCCTTTATACTTGCAGCAGGAAATGAATAACATACCATTAATACCACAGTAAAGGGATCAGACATCTATGAGAAGACCGACCAACCTATGAGGAAGAAAGAATGAAAATGAATTACCATATCTGGTTTGTAAACTTGTCCTCTTTATTTAATGGTGCTCATCCCAAAATGAAGAAACGGGCAGCAAAACGAGCTCCATTCTCACTTGGGACCAGTCCCCCAGCCTGCCATACGCAGAGCTGCATGGGCTTGGATGCGCCGTCTGCTCAGCTGGAAAGCAGATTTCTGGAGGAGGTGTGTGTGTCCATCAAAAAAGCTGCCAATTGCTCACACAACTCCCCAAAAGAAATGGCTTGCGGGAACCACCTGGAAGCCAAGTTCCCACCAAAGTGCATTTTCCAGCTGCAATAGCCCAATATCACCCATTACACAGCCTCCTCCCTGACCCCAAATTCTCTGGTGCGAGATCACCCTTCCCCTAGCCTGAGCAGATTTTTTAAGCCTTGACAGATAACTCAGTTGAAATCAGATGGTAACCTGCTATTACCTGCTTGAAGTACCTGGTAGCGTTACAGCTCTTCGTCCCCGTGGCATTTGAAGCAGCCATCCGGTTTGTTTCTCTTGGCTTGTTTAAATAGGAGGCCCGGTATATTTTTCTCAAGACCAGCTGTAACTAACTCTCTTTCTGTGATTTTCTTTTTTCATTACCACTGACATTTTGGCATATTAGCTTTGTTCCGGGCTATTACACCTCCAGCTCTGAACAGCGGGAAGGAAACGCTGGGCGGACGGAAAGCCTTTTTGAAGGATCACGTAGGAAAGTGAATTGTGACCGGGGCAGCGGCTCAGCCAGGCTCTTCTAGATCAGGCTTCAGCAGTCGCTTGTCTTGGATGGTATCAAAGAGAAGTCCAAGCCCGTGCCCTGAACGGCTCTGTGACAAGAAGGTGCAGCTTGTGGCAGTGCCCTGTTATTGACTGCCCCAGATAGCCAGTCCTAGACAGCCAGCAACGACCATCCTGGGCGCAGCCTCTTGGAAAACACCTAAGACTAGGAGAAACCTTGTTTGTCTTGGCTAAGCTACTCCTTGTTAGTCATGAAAAGGCCGTGGGCTTCCCAGGAGTCTCCTCAGCCCTGGAGCCCCTGTGGTCCTGTAAAACTTGTGGCTGTCCCTTACAGCTCTGAGCTCATGTCTTAGCATCTTCATCAGGTATCACATAATGACATGGATTCTAAATACTAAATAAATCATGTCTTTCATAAGCATTTATTACTCATTAGTTTGGACACTGAGCTAATGAATGACTCATTTGTCTCCTGAGTCCCTAATGACCATTAATTACAGAATTGACCCAGCCTTCTTAGAAATGGAAGTAAGAAATCAACTGTCAATTGCTTATGGATGCGTATAAAACACACGGCTATTTTTAAGGTTCCAGGATGCTTTGTCAGGGAATTGCAGTCATTCACCAAAGTGCTGCGCTTTAATTTCCAGTTCAAAAGCTTCAGAGCATTTCTCCTGGCAGTCGTTAGGAGGCCGAGCGATTGCTCCCCGTTGACAAACGCGTGAGTGGCAGGTAGCAGGTGTCTGCCTGCATTCGTACAAAGCAGCACAACGCAAGCCAGGGCTGCTTAGACACGTGTGTGTCACCTCTTCATATCAGCAAAGAAAAATCCCACAAAAGGTTTCAAGTGTTTTGCTTACTAAGTAGTTGGCTGATTGCTGCAGACTGGCAAGGGACACCACGGAAGGTACCAGGTGCTGCCGCTTTATGGCGTGCCATAGCTCCAGAGCTTCCTCTTGGGCTAACAAACTAGTCGGCGGTACAACGAGAAGATTAAGGTTTAGGTGGATGTAAAGACCTAATTGAAATATTTTAAAGTAACTTTTAAATTTTCTTTTAAATTGTCCACCTAACGTCCCTCCTGTTACGGATGGAGCGGCTTTCTACTCGCTCTGAAAGCAAAAGGCAGGACTTGGCTGGCCACTCGAGCACAACAGGTTCCACAGAGGCAGACTTGGCTTAACTGTGTGTCAAGTGAGAAAGTATTTTCCTGTGTTTGTTTCAAACGTGCTGCTCAAAAACTTCATCGGTGGCCTTTGTTCGTGTGTTCAGCAACGTGGTGAATAATCATCTTCTGGTCACTCTCTCCCTCCCCTTCACGATCTTACACACTTCTATCTTACCTCACTCTCGGTCATTTCTTTTTCCAAGAGGAAAAGTCCCAGTCTATTTAATTCTCAGCATGCTGAAACCATTGCATGCCCTTCATCACCCTTCTTGCCCTTCTCCATTTCTTTCCTGATGGATGGATAACGCTATTGATTTCATTGGAATTACTACAAGCTTAAAGCTAAGCTTTTAGTTAAGAATTTGTTGGTTTCCTGCTTGGGTTATAAGTTTGCCGAAATTCACACACACTCACGTAACTTCATTAAAACTGAGCCGGACAAGGAAAAGCTTTGGCTGAATCACCACACGTCCAACGCACAGGCTACAGAAGCGCTCCCTTTGCAAGGACCTACTTAGCTGGGTCACTCAAGAGCTAGGAAGATCTTAATATTAGATGATGCAATAGCCAATACGTGCCCTTGATGTTCGCAATACTCATTTAATTTATAGCCTGTAATCTACATACTTAAGTGTTGGCTGTATACATCTGCTGACGAGTCGAACTGAAATGTAATATTGCCAAAACAAGGCATTAAAAAATCATGTTAGACAACATCCTGACTCCAGAAAACATATACAGGGGGAATTTTGTTCTGGGACAGCTTTTTTTGGTCTGCGTTTTCAGAACCTTTCTGGTCCACTGAGATCACATTTCCATGCTATTTTGCTTCTGCAGTAGGGCTAAAAAGTTTTTCAAAAATACAAGGAAGAGAGCTGGGAAGAAGAGACTCCTAGCACTCCTGAACCAAAAAAAAAAAAAAGAAAGAATCAAAAAAATTGGTGTGTAAGCAGGAGCAAAGGTTTGGGGCATGGGTTTGGCTTTTAATTGATTAATTTATTTAATTAATTGCCTTTAATTATTTTTTTTTCCTAGGAGTAGTGCAGCCATCTCCCATCCTCCCAGGCACTAACCGGTGCAACACGATTCGCCCACAGAAGCAGCGCAACAGCAAATGCCAACGCTATGGGTGGGTGTTTGGCAGCAAAGCTTCAGGGGAGCTGGTGGAAGGAGCCCGGCGCCTGCTCAGCGTTTATCACCGCTGCGCGAGCACCGAGCAGCGAGAAAGTTTCTGCACGGCCCAAAGAAAAGAGCAGAGTAATGAAATACTGCTCAGACAGTGCTGTGGGCTGCCAAGGGTAATAAATCACCAAAGGGAAAGTTAAAACAAGCAAAAGCAAAGAGTTATTTTCATGCTGAATTTCAAGCTTGTTTTGTGTGAATTTGGAAGCATTTGGCGAGATCAGCTCTTCATTTTTTTAACAAAACATTTGCAATATAATTCAATTTGCTCTCCAGAATTTGGGAGATTTTGTAAACAGCGTATCTATAGAAATAATAATCTGAATATGATTATTTTTGCCCTAAATTGCTAAATCACCCTAAATTTTATTTTTAAATTAAAACCTCTTTTTTATTAAAATATGCAACTTGAAAAAGATTGACCATAATCCTCTTAGCAGAAATCCTGGCCAGAGTGTATTGAAGGGGCTTTTTGTTCTCAATTACAATGAGGACTGGGATTAATCACAAGACCTTGAGAAACAGCTGTATTTTTGGCTAGAGGGGAGGGAGTTTAAAAATAAAGTTGGCATGAAGATGAAAAAAAAAAGACTTGGATGTTTTGTTGAGCTCAGGAGCTAATTACCCTGTTCTGGGGGCTGCCGGTGCCAGGAGTCCTGCAGCCACCGGCTCGGCGGGGAGGACGTGGGTGCCGGCCCCACGGGTGCCTCCCCGCACCTGCACCTGTCCCCTGGGAAAAGGGACGTTTCCCCCCAAATTCAGGGGGTGCGCAGGGCACAAAGGAAAGGAGCAAGTGCTTAAAGCATAGTCCCAGAAGGATCCTGTCCCATATGTACTGTGCCAGGGCTATCCCGCAGCACAGACGAGGGAAATCAGTCTTTACCCTCTCCCCCCCAGTCTGGATAAATAGTGGACACGGGTCACAAATCGCGAGTTTGAGGCTGGAAAGGGTCTGAGGACCGGAGCTGCCTTCAACAAATATCTTTCCCCTTTTAAAACACCAACGTTTATAAATAACACCTTCACACACAACTAGATCTCAGCATTCCTCGTTTGACGCCGTTTCAGAGGTTGTGTTAATGCATTTCCTCCACGTTGCCTTTTGCACTGGCAGGCTGCAACAGCCTGCTCTCTCCAGCTACAGCAGGAAATGTCTAAGCTACCCTTCATTAGCGAAATCCAGCCTGGAGACTTGAGAAACAATTAGCAAATCACAGCAAATTTCCTCCCTGCCGCTACCAGGGAGGAAGGAGAAAAATCAGAAGGGTTTGCACGCGGGGCGGGCTGCCGTCGCGCACGGGGGAAGCGGGACAGCTGCCACCCAGCTCTCGCCCGGCGCAGCCTGCGGGAGCGCGGGAGCGCCGAGCACAGCTTTCCCGCGCTGCAGCGCGAGGCTCATCCCAGCGCCGGCGCGTGGCGAGACCCGCTGTGTCTGTGCAAAGCGCAGCCTTGCCGTGCAGGCAACAGCAGCGCGGAGGCTGCAGAGTCGGGAGGCCGGTGGCTGCGCTTTCATTAACTGTTTGCCATACACAGACGGAGCCCTCTCTTTGCTCCTGCGCGATGCTTTCGGGGGGCGCCGCATGCCTGTATACATCCCTAACCGTCTGGGGGCCTTTATTGCTTAAAATCCCAAGGTGTAAGAAGCTTTGGGTGCCTTTTTATTCCAGAACCAACAACATCTGCAGATCCCTCTTCCCCTGTCTTCAACCTTTGATAAAGATCAGATCATGAGGACACAATCCCAAATTCACTCAAGTTTGGAGGAAAAACTCTTACTGGCTTCATCAAGATGTGGCTCAGGCCCTTTGCAATCAAACTGGTTTCAGATTCACACTCATACTGGTAAACACAACAAATTATCCCCCCCAACTTTCTATCCCTGCTGGCTCTGAAACACCAAAGGCTGGATCTGGGGCTGCTCCTGAGCACAGCAAACGCTCTGTGAGTCCCAGAGCGTTTATCCTTCTCCCCTGAAACTGCATAACCAGGTGCTTCAAGCCACTTCGGTAAGGATGTCAAACTGCAACCATCTCATGAAGATGGTGCCTGTTTATCCACCAAAGGTAGCATTTTGAAGAGCTGCCTTCCATAGAGACTTGCCCACAAATCCCCACACCAAGAGGAGCGTGGGTTTTAGTACAGCATCCGAAATGCGTAAATGTGCTGTAGAAAAGCTGCAACAGCTACAGCCTCACTTCTTCTCACTCCAAGTGGGGATTTGAAGATGCTAGGGAGCCCCGGAGAGATCCAACTTCAGGCAGGGTGTAGGGAGAACAACGAACACGGCCTTTTGGGGGGCTGTGAGGAAGACACTCAAGCCTGCTCCATTGGCTTGTACAAAACATAAGAAATCCCTGCAAAGCTCTGGCTCCTGAAACCATGTCCATGCTCATGCCAGGCTGCTTTCTCATACTTTGCGGTTCTCGCTCTCGTCCTCAGTTCCCAACTCTACAAACCAGACTTACTTTGTGCATGCTAAAATAAAAACCTGCCTACCCAGGGTGACTTTGCTGAGGGAAAACGACCCCAGAAAAGAAGGAAGAGTGAGCTGCAAGACCAAGAGTTAAAAAGAGAGAGCAGGAAAAAAATTATGGAGGGAAATCAGAAAGGGTGGTGGAGACAGGAGAGGACAGGAATGGGGGGGGGGAACCTGTAACATCAGATTCAGGTGAGACAGGACATCCGCATGGCCAGCTCTGGTCCCCAAGAGTGAGGAGATATGGCCCCAGCTCAGGAGGTCCTGGGGGCCACCCCAGCGGCGCGACCGAGCACAAAACCCACTTCTGCATGTCGGAGTGAGGAAGAAGTGCTGGAACAGGGGCACAGTCTATGGAAACAGGGCAGTCGCTTTCTCGCAGAGGAGGGACAGTTCCTGTTGTTGCCTTTGCCCCGTCCCAGAAGCTCTCAGAGGCATTTTCTGCCCTCCCCAATGCTGAGCAGGCCACCAGCCCACCAGCAGGCCATTGCTTTCCCCACCGAAGCCACACTAAGTCCTCTGCAAGGTACTTGGGTGTCTCCTGATAACAGTCTTGGCATTAGCAATACTACAGTTTGCAGTCAGGGGATGTAATGCCATGTGTACATTGATTTTTCCATCCTTTCATGGTCTTTCTGTCTCCTGCACACACTCTTTCAACCAACATGATGGATCAGACTCCAGAGAATATAAATAGATGGTCCCTTCCCTGAGCACAGATGGCTTGTCGAGCCCTCCCTCCCTCCTAACGGCTGCTCCACTTCCAGGCACGACATTTCTGCTTTCTCCCTCGGGCTGAGACCGGGCAGGCCCAAAATATTACTCTTCCACTCAGCACCCTTGCTTGCCCAGCACGCAAGCCGGTGTAGCGCACTTGCCACCAGAGCTGCGCAGCAAGTCGGGTGGGGACGCTGGCATAAGACAAGAGATAGATACAGACAAGGAGATAAGCACGTGGTGCAGCTCTGGACACCAACGGGGATGATTTGGTGGGGTTTCTAGAAGGACAGCAGAAGAGGGAACAGCAGAAGAGCACTAAGGTCCTGGGAGGAAGAGACGGCCACAGACAGCCCCAAGAGCGATCTCTGTGTCGGCTTTCTCCATGGATACAAGCACAGCGAGGTTGCATTTGTCAAGGCTAGCAGCCCAGGTGGGTGTGAGTAATTGACAGGGAAGCCTGGATGAAAGATGTAGCTCCATAGGGGGATAGAAGGGTTGTGCCTTGGAGCTGCTTTACAGAAATAGCTTGTAGGATGTAGGCATAGCCTAAGTGCAAAAGGCTTGAGGTGGTGACCAGGCATCCACTAGGATATGTCAAAAAGACAAGCCGGGACTGTGATTTGGGAGAGCAAAGTCAGTCTGTGAGTCACCAGCGCAGACTGAATTGAAGTTTGCAGACGGGAATATATGATACAGAGGGGGATGGGAAGGGGCCTAAGGACAAAGCTGCATGGAGCTCCCATGTGAAGCTGGAAAAAGAGCAAAGATCTTCTAAAGGAGATGCTGAAGGCCCATAAGTGTGGCAGGGAAGGGGCCAGGAGGAGGCTGGTGAAGGAGCAGAAAACAGACCAGGGCATCAAAGCAATGAAAGAGCTCAGTGAGTGTGGTGCGTTTGCACCATCCCGCCGTGCCAGCCAGGTAGTCAGGCACCCGTGCCATTGCCTGTCAGACGGGATGAGAAAAACAAGCTGATCTGGTGGGGACCAGCCAAGGCAGGAGCCAGATCTGCATGTCTTGCTGAGCAGTCAGGCCTTGGTGAAGCTTGGAAGGACTCATCTGACCTCCTTGGACCTCAGCCCGCTCATTACAACGTTTGGGAGAGAGGAAAAGATCCTCATGGAAAGTCACAAAAAGACTCTGAGCTTGAGGCTTACAGACAAATTAAATCTCAGAGTTAGTCCAATAAGCTCAGGCAAACTGTTATTGTTGCAGCAGTTGTGTTCCCTTCAGAGACGTATTCACACTGCCTAGGATTATACCCACCCAGTGCAGCGCTTTAACCCCCACCAGTGTATTAGCCCCACTTGACTGCAGCTGCCACCCAGCTCTACCACACTCCTTGCGAAAGGACAAATGCGTTAGCTGTCTGTAAGCCAGGTGAGAGCAAACCATCCCCTCTTCGAAGGACTCAGACACACACAGAGCTGAAGCAGTTTGCAACAAAAGCAAAGCAGCCAGAAATAGCCTCTGAGCAACAATTAAGTCAGTTTTACTTGATTTATTGCAGCATTGCCAAAAGCTTGTTGGCCAGGGCTCTGTTCTTTCTCAAAGAGCCTCAGCAGCGAAGGCAATTGGCTTAAAAGTGCCAGAATATCATTCTGTTATGCCAGGCGCTTAGCCGACGCGGAGGCCGGGGATCCCCCGAGCTCGGGGCAGCACAGAAAGGTATCCTGCTGCTAGCCCCAGTGTCAGCTCCTGGCCTTATCCTGCTCTTGCGTGCAGCTAGAGAGTTGTCGGGTCCACGGTTGCAATGTGGGCGTAACAGACAACCCGCGGCCCAGCCATGTCCCCTCTAGGAGACACAGCAAGATGAGTTTCTCCTGGCATCAGAAGGAGA
Source organism: Apteryx rowi (assembly GCF_003343035.1). Taxonomy (NCBI): domain Eukaryota; kingdom Metazoa; phylum Chordata; class Aves; order Apterygiformes; family Apterygidae; genus Apteryx; species Apteryx rowi. The sequence goes on along the minus strand of NW_020450685.1, from coordinate 300,106 downwards.
CGTGATCCTTCACAGACTGTCTGCGCCAGATGCCTGTCTCAGGGACGATCCTCATCCAGCCATGGGGACAAACCTTGTGACACCCTGTTACTCCCACCACCGACATGCAAAGCAGCTGATGGAGGGGTGACATCTCCCTGGTCTGAACGCTTTTTGTTTTCCTTTTGCCGTCTCCCTCCTCCATCTGCAAGTCCCTACCAACTCCCACACCATTCTCTGCCTGGACGGAGAATTTTGCTCATAGCTGTGTGCAGCTGAACAGCATGTCAGCAGGTATCACCCAATACTTTGTTGGTGTAACTTTGTGACTTTGGAGATCAGGATACGGAGCAGAACCCAGCTGACAGCCTTCCTCAGTGAGAAATCATCATTTTGACAATGATGTTCTCCGCCAGCCTGCTGGATTAGGAATTGCAGGGATTAGCATGGCACATCAAAATGAATACATCATGCAAACATCTCAAACCCACATCTATTAGTTCAGGTTTGTCCTGCCTACTAAAAAGGAGTTTGATATGCACGATCTCTTGGTTAGCTATAGCAGCTGCTGGCAAAGTGATCTCATAGGAGTAAAAATAAGAGGGCAGAGCTGGCTGCAGTGGAGTGAGATATTACCACCTACAACTGCGTGCCTTTGCCAAAGGTGCGGCTGCAGCAGCCAACAAAAGCCAGCGTCTGCCCAAGCATCAGGGTTTGGCCCCTGTGAAAATTGCAGCCAGTCTGAACCAGGTTAGCGAAGGCATTGCATTAAAACCACCCCAGCTGGTTTGGCTGAATTGTGACAGCTTTCTGCTCGCCCCCAGCACAAGGGTGAGCAGCCTGGCGCACTAACTTCTCCCCGTACAGCTGAGCCTGTGGTCTTGGGCCAATACCCTTTCTGTCACCCACAGCAATAAATCAATACCTGCTCTTTCGGCGAGGCCAGTTCTTCAGGCCTAACACACCATATGCATACACAACAAGTCCTAACAGTTTCCTAAAAGCCACCAGCATAAAGCAGCTATTGTCCTTCCCTGCGGCTTTCAGTCCTCAACGGTGTGAATGTAACCCCTTTAAACATGTATTTTTCTGTAGCATTTAGAAATGCTCTACAGAACAGGTTCTCTCTCTCTGATTTCTAGCTGTATAAATATGACTGTATTGTTAGGAGGGGCCTGGCCCTCTGGCAAAGCTCAGTTTCAGCTAACACTGGTCTCCAGCCAATAAAGAAGCGACTTTTTGTTGTAAGCACGGGCCTGAGTTTCTGGTTTCTGGTGAAAGAGTAAATTAATATGCTTCTAGCAAATTAATATCCTTTGCTTAACACTGGGGAAGAGCTAGGAGAATGTAGACGTGCTCCTATGCAGACACAGTATCAGTATGCTGATGCTATGGATAGCATATTGTTAGATCACTGTAATTTAGAGGCATTGAAACACGCATTTGAGACCTCTGATTTTTGCCCCTGCTCGATCTGATCTCTTTCCAGAAGACTGTGCACCTTAAAGGACTTCTGGTTTCCATCTCTGTTTAAAAACCTGTCTCATAAGTTTCATTTGTACATGGCATGCAGTGCCCTGGAGGACGTCACTAATCAGTGTATTACCAGCAGATCTCGTATTACACTACTTAGTCTTAACATCAATCATTCAGATGCAAACAGAACTTCGTAATCGCTTTATGTGTTTGACAACACATCTATGAAATGGGAAGTGGGCAGGCAAATAATGAGCTGCAGAGAGTCTCCGAACCATAAGACATTGGTCTTTCCACACTTGGTGTGAAAAACTAAGTTAGCAACCAATATCAGAGGCCGAACAACCTTGTCTTGAGAAGCTCCTCATCCCACTGCAGTCAAGCGAGCCCAAACTATTTGTTAGTAATGAGTCTTTGCTAACAGTGATCACTGATGGAGCCCACAGACTTCCCAAACCTCTACATGCTACTGTCCGATGCGATGAGCAGATTTGGCTGTGCATTGTATGAAACAAGATATCAGTAACTAATCAGGCAATTTATAAGATAGTCTCAGCTTCATGACTATCCATCTCAGAGACGTGGCCTAGGAAAAAGAATAGTGAATAAAACATAGGGGCCAGATTCTCATCTCTGTAAATCTGCCTCATTAACCCAGTGGCACCAGGATGATTTTTACAGTCTGACACTTGTTTTTCATTCATGTGAATGATCAGACCAGCTCCCATTACAGCCACTGGGAACAAAGTACTTCATAGAAAACAGGAGGTGTGCCATCAATATTTTTTGTACAAGATGGGAGTTGAGTGTAGAGCCAAAGCACCCAGGTATGACAAAAAAAAATAAACTTAACTTCCCACACACTGTAAAGATTGACTCTCCCTTGGGTTTAGTATGGCTTAGCAGGTTTGTGTTAGAGCTCAGTGATTTTGTCATGTGTCGTGTTGGATTTTTTTTATTAAACTATCTCCATTTTGTTGAAAATAAATAGTTAGACCTAGATTCTGATTAAAACTGACTGTGCGTACAGCTCTCCTGCGGTATGCCTTAATCTTGCCCTTCAAAATACCTGTAAAACTACTGGGGATTTTATAACAGCCCCAGACTGACTGACTGGATGTCTGAGCACTGCCCACCGCTGAGTCGGAGGAGTCTCTAACCTGGTGGAGCCCTGGTGGGCGGCTCTTGCCTAAAGTCACCCAGCAACAAAAAACAGTCAAAATTAGCAAGCCATTCTTGGTGATAACAAGGTTTGTAATGGGCCCAGGAGTTAGAGAAGTCATAAAATTCATAAAATCCTGCCCATCTCCTTTTCTCTCACTTTATGCCTCCTTGCACAACCATTTACTTTCAAAGCCACCATCTCCGAGCATGCAACAGTCTTGCCAGAAGCAATGTTGAATCAGGTAAAGATCAGGGATGAGCTTTTACTAGAAATTTTGGCTTCTTACAACCTACTGTTCACTGAAGTTTGCGAGTTAAAACTCATTGCTTTTATAGGGTAGCACAGCCTTGTGTTTGTGCACGTCCTCTAGTCTGTCTAAATGGTAAAATTCCCAACAATATATGATCAGAGAACCAAAAAACACCGATGCCTGGATAGAGGCTGCTGGTGTTGATGGACCCTTCCAATGAGCCTCTGATGTCCGTGCAGGCAACACCAGGGCTGGGTTTGCTGCCTGGAGCAGGGAGGAGGGTTGAATCTTCTTCCCAGAGTTTCCACCAACATCACTGCAGGTCACAACTGGTGTTAATTTGTTTTGTGGCACGCTGTCCCCCAGCACCAACCCCTTTGCTCGGCAGTAGGGCAAGGTATTGAACTCTGAAACCGAATATGCTGAATTATACTGTGCTGCACTGGACCACAAGACGAGGGGAGATCGTCCCACGGCGCCTAGCTCTGACCTCTGCCAGAGAAAGAGCAACTTTGCCACCTTCAGCTTGCCGCTGATGTAGGAAGGTGACTGTACAGACAAGCTATGAGTTCGCCTCACTTTTTTTTTTTCCAAGTGCCTGGAAACTTTTTGCTTGTAAGTCTCTTTGCACAGATCCAAGTAACTTTCATGGGGCTCCATCAGAGCGCCAGCTTTCGGGACGGTCTGTCTGGGCTTGCCTCATCTCCATTCCTGGTGACAAGGGCTGGCACATTGCACAGAGACAATTTCATACCTGTTTATTATGTGGAAGGACACATGCATCTGTAACTGATTTGACAGGAGACAGCATGACAGCTCTTTTACAGGATTCTCCATTGAAATAGCAAGCGAGAGGCTTGCTAGCATGTATGGGACATATTTATATCCTAAACAAAAGGGCAGTAACATACATGGTGACAAGCCTTGTTTGTACACAGCTTTCAGCAAGTTTGTGCCAAGTGCTGGCTCCAAGCCAAACTCACTGCTGGTACAATCTGGCACAGTCCCACCGACTTCAAGGCAGCTGCATCAATTTACATCAGGAAAAAAAAAGAAAAGAAAAGATGTATACATTTCTCAATTACACAACAAAACTACAAGAGGGGAAAATGGTGGCCTGCAAGAAGGCTGGGGGCAAGCAGCGTCTCAGCCCTCCAAGTAATGGAGGGGGATCGCTCTAAACGCGTTTGCAAGGCTGAGCCGTTTTATTTGCCTGGGTTGTGGGGGCTAGCAGTAAAGCCACAGTCATTTTACGAGCTGCTCTGAGCTGCCTGCATCCAGCACGTGACATAGCACTTCATACAGCAGCTCCATTATTTTCAACCTCTATGAAAGGGGAAATAGGTACACAGGGAAAAGCTGCACATCTGTGGACACGAGAGATGAGCAGGTCAAGTTGCTGGATTGCAGAATGAGCTTCCAAATTGAGAAATTGGGGCTTGGATTGCCAGGGCTCTCCCTTATCCCAGAGTTTCTAATCATTCTGCAAGCAGCAGTTGTCTTGCCCAAGTATAAGGGAAAAGAGGCTTAAAGATCACCTTTCAGCCCTCTCCGAGTTGGATCCCAACCATATGGGTAATACCAAGCGGTGCTGTAGGGAAGAGACTGAAGGTAGTAGCCAAAGGAAGCTCAGGCAGGACACATTAACGAACACAACACTGAGCTGAATTTTGGCCCAAACTTGCAAGGTTAACAACATTTGCCATATCATTAGCAGCTCTTTTAACAGCAGCAGGCTGTCAGGATCACAGGAGCACAGGGAGCGTTAATGTCATTGCCAGGCACTAGTTCAATATGCTCCGTAGAAGTCTCCACCTTAAGTATATTTTAAATTGATTTTTATAATTCAATGACCAAATTAAAAAAAAAAAAAAACTAATGTGGTCATTTAGTCCTCCTCTCTAGGGAAGGCACAGCTTCTCCTCAGGTGTTTTCAGAGCACCTGCCACCACCACACTATTGTCTCAGCTTAGACATTTGCACATTGATTCAGCAAGGAAAGGAAGAAATCACTGCTGTTGTTTAGTGAAGCGATAACAGTTAATAACAACAATAACAATTAATGCCATCACTATACATCTTCTTATAGCATTATTATACTGTCACCCCCAGTACTGCCAAGAACTGCTACTGAGTATAAGCGATTTGTTGTATTTACAGCAAAAGTCCCTGTATCTGGTCCTCACATGTAGCCAGAAAGCTGCCCAACAAATGACACTGTTAGAAGGCTGGGAAGAAAGTTACAGACTGGCCTGATCCTGCAACTCTGGTTTTACCCTGGCAAAGCACACACATAACACAGGAAAACATGTGAGACGTAAATCTTAGCAAGAAGCTCCCGTAGATCTGAAGAATCCAAATTCATGTCTATGTCACAAGTTTTAGGAAGATCATCATGAAGTTGGCTTGTTATGTCAGGACAGATACATTGAGAAAAAGGTCTAGGTTTTTGTTTTAGTTTCCATTAAGGCAGGAACAGACACCTTGTTAGTTTTAATTTTAGCTTTCTAATACTAAAAGCAAGCTACTTGTCAGGAAATTCAGAAAATTGTGCCTCCAGCTATTAAAAGCAACAATATGCGTCTTGTATGCTAAAAAAGAGGAACAACAGCAAAACAAGAAGCCAGTGTAAGCAAATGGATGAGGCTACAAAGCTGAATGAGACATTTTCAAACATCTAATGATTACATGTCAAAGCACAATTTAAATGTCACGGCGCCTTGTGTGTTCATGAAGGGGAAAGCAAAATGACTGAGAACTCCTAGCTGAAAGAGTCTTGTTCCTGGCACTGATTGATATTCTTGAAAGACGGACTTGATGGATTATGATTTTTGCAAGAGAATCATTACACGCCAGGTGCACGAATAGAGAAGTAGAGCTTGTTGACACCTCCATGTGAAATAAAGCCATTCTAGGAATTTTGATTCATTATCTCTCTATTAGGAATCAATCCACATGACCTAAATTTTACACCATAAATCAGATTGAGAATCCTGGCTGAATCTCAGCAAAGATTGTACATCCTTGGTTTAAAATTATTGCACTATATCCAGCACACACCATTATTGTTCCAAATTCAATAGTCTATACTGTATAATTTAGGCCAGCTTGATCTCAGAGTAGGCAACAGTATTTCCACCCACTCACCTGCATAGGAATTCAGTCACTTTAGGGCCACGATTTGTCTTTTCATGTATGGGGGTTTTTGTTCCCCCTCCCCCTTCTGCTCAAGACTTGGGGCAGGGAAGAATATATCTGCAAAAAATACTGAAGAAAGACCATAAAGCCAGTTTGGAGATCCTTAAAGTACAGCCATATCATCTACTCATGGCAGTACCTTGCAGTTGCGGTAAACAGGATTTGCTCAGCTGGACAGAGATGCACCGATTTTCTCTAGCTGGTCCCAGCCTGCAAGAGAAGCCTGGTGGATTGGTGAGGCCACCTAAAAGGCTTCAACAACTGAAAATCTCCCCCCAAAAGTATCTAGGGGCATAGGTCTGGCTGAAGGTCAAAGGGATTTGCATCCAAGACTGAGGTGCTTTTGAAACTGTCTCCACTGGTATCAACTTGTGATTTGGAGTGAATTTTGAAAGAGAAGATGGCAGCATTTTCTGCATGAAATTAGACAAGTTCATTAACCGTCAGGATTTTTTGTTTAACTTTGAGGAGCTGTGTTGCTCGGTCCTCTTTGAGCTGCGCAAGCAAACCCAGGGGTCCAGCACCAGCCTTTGACAATGGAAGAGCTATATAGAGAAACAAAACGGGCTTCTGAAAGCTTCAAGCCCATGACAGCTGCGTGAGAGCAATAATTCAGGAAATGTCTTGGGTAAAATCAACCCGAATGACTCGATGCTTTGTTTTATCATTACGAACATAAAGGAGTTCCTTTTAGTTATCAACTGCAACTCCTCAAGGGGCTTCTCAGAAGATTTGATAAGAAAAACCTGTCTTGAATAGAAATGACTACATGTGGTGGTAGAGCAGTAATAAAGACAGGGACATTGTACCCACAAGTGTCGGTTCTGTCCCTAAAACAGGAGGCCCCATAGCGTGGCACCTACAGTCGATTCCCAGTGCTGTCCCTAACGCCAACAGGGCAGGTCTCTCTCCACCCTCCAAGGTGCTCATCCATAAAACAGGGATGTCCACACGGGTTATTCATGGATAGGATACAGGCAGCTCCTGGGAATCTCCAAATGAGGCAGTTTATTGCTCCGGCCCCCATCTTTGGTGGTCATTTGCACCTGAGCACAGGAGGGGAATAAAAGGAGCTGTTAATGTAGGAGTGTTGTATACGCTGTGCAAAGGGGTAAGCACCCGGGCCTGGGGACCCAGCCCCAGCGAGCACCCTGCAGGACGGGGGAAGCTGATCCCTGTCTGGATACCCCGCTGCCATCACGCAGGCTTGAACCAATGGGTGTTTTTCTAATAACATCTCTACACCGCAATGACTTTGCACGTGCTCATTTCCAAAGGAGATGTCCCTTTTCCCACCAAAACAAGCATTCAGACATGCCATTAACTAGTGTGCTTATTATTGTTTTGATCCATGGGCCATTTTGTACCTCTAAAGAGGTCCCCCATCGCTGACATGGCCAAGGTGGTCCTTCTCTGGGTCCCAACCCAGGGCAGCACTAATTATCCATCATCCCTGGAGATGGAAACAGGGAGCCCTGCCCCTGGCTATCCCAAACCTGCCGAATGCCCCCAACATCAAGGCGGCTCAGCAGGAGCATATGGCAACGCTAGGGAAAATGCCAAACGAGGCGCTTATCGGCTGTGCTAACCAGTGTAATTTACACTGGCAGGGTAAGTGGGTCTTAAAGGGAACATAAATGTACTTGGCCGCTTCCTCAGCTGTTCTTTTACCTGGCATAGCGCTGTGAAGGGACTAAGTGAAAGCTAACGGTCTGACCTGCTCTGTATTCTGCAAGATAAAACCCCGCTGAGTTTGTTTTTATCTTTTTTTAAACACAAGACAAAGAAAAGTCTTAAGAGAATTCAGAGTTTTTTCCAAGTTCTCACATTTACTTTCTTAACAAAAAAATAAGTTAAGTCTTTCTACCAGAAGAATATTTGGGCAAATGACAAGACTGGATAACAGATCATTCATAAAATGAATTTCCATATCCCTTAAGTATATATGTATTTCCTGACTATATATGGGAGGAAGCCGAGAAAAGCTTTAAAAAGCAATGAACAGCAACAATAACATTTCTGCAATGGGGAGGCTCATGACAAACGTATTTAGAAGGTTACTTACCTTTCGCCCATGATAACCCCAATAATTCAGTAGCACTTTGTTTCTCATATATATATATAAACACACACACGTATTGTGTGTGTGGCTAATGCTCTCAGAGCCTAGATGTCAGATCCAACAGTAGATTGCTGTTTGTGATCCAGACAGTCAATGCTCAAGAAGCACTTAGGTGCAGGTTGGCCGTAAAGACACTTTATGATTCCCAGAGGACCCTGACTGCGCCCTCAGGCACAGCTGTAAGCAAGAGCTGATGAACGCGCTGCGCTGCCTCGGCAGCGGTTGGAGGGGACGGGAGCGGGAAGGGGCGGAAAGCGGAGCGCGGAGAGCCCCTCCGCTTGGAGGCTGCATTAAAGACATCGGTACCCCCGCAGGCAGCTCTGCCACTTCTCCCAGACACGTGTAATGGGAGCACTGGGATGCTCACACGCTCACCAGCATGAGCCACTACGGCAAGCACAGCCCCTCGCTGGCATCAGCTAATTCCCCCACCAAATGCTCAAAAGTCCTATTGCACAGCATCCCCGTCACTAGCTGTATCAATGGGTTTTTCACAGAAAATAAAGACTTTCTGATAGACACGATTTAAATAATACGGTATTGGCTTTTAAAAGCAAAAGAAACAAACCATTTGAATGTGGAATGATTTCTTTTTCAGAATATTTCAAAGTCATGTCAGTCTGTCTATTACCCAAGACAAATTACTTTGACAGTACTATCTACTCTTGATATCCGAGTTGTCTCTCCAGCCTATTATATTTTAGCACAGGCATAAAATATTGTTCAGACAGTATGGTTAGTCTAAAAGAGTACATCTAACTGCTTTGAAATGGCCTATTAGGAGATGAACCCTCAGTTTAGCTGCAGGCAGAGAATCAATCCAGTGCCTTTCTTTGTTCTTAAACAGCAATCTTTTCTTTCCCACTAACTAAATACTCTTTATTTTGAAGGACGTACAATAGGAATAATCTTCAGAAGAAAAAGGGTAAATTAAACAGAAATCGGAGGGGAAAATGTCATTAAGAAACTGGATAAATAACACAGCTAAAGAACACATACCTGGGTTCTCTTGTCATCACAGAGGTGGTGACAGGGATAAGTTTTGACTTCAACTCAAAGTAATTATGCACACAACTTATTTAGCTCCATGCACGCCCCAAAACGCAACACCTGCCTCTGCTCTCCAGCTTGGCATGATCCAAGCGCGCAGCCACACAAGCGGGGCACCCTCGGGAAGCCCGTCCCAGCACTCGGCCGCTTGAGTCCCAAACGCGGAAACAGTTCAGACCATTACATGCACCTGCAAGGTCCCAGCCCTTCTCCTCCCACCCTCACCCAATTCGGCCTTTTCGGCACAGGAAAGCAGGAGGGCACTGGAAACTGGCAGCAAAGGGAAGGACCATCCCTAGGAGGGCTGCGCTTTCGGAGGGTTTGCGCCCGGTTCCCAGCGAGATCCCAAACCGTCTCTTCCTCCAGGGAACGGGGATGGTGTTTCACTGCCCGGGCCCTGGGACGTGGCGGCGCTGGGGCTTTGCTCCCAGGGGAAGGCTGCCAGCCCTCCCAGGGCACGGTGCGGCTTCACAAGCCGCCAGCGGCTGCCACCGACAGCTCTCTGCCCATGCAGGCAGCAGGGGAAAGCACATCGGTGCCGACACCTCCACTCGGCCCTGGCGGCAGGCAGCCGGCACAAGAGCTGAGGTTGCAAGGACCAGCCTGCAAAGCTTCAGGAACTTGGTTATTTAAGACAGAGCAATCCCAGCTATGAGCCAGGCCTACGCCAGCAGGAGGAGGTCTGGGAGGAACAAATGGGACAGCACACCCACCCCACGACACGGAGAGGGGGAAGGGGCAAATATTGCCTCCGGGAAAAATAGCAAATCCGTTGGCACCTTGTCTAGGCTGAGCATGTGCATCCCGGCAGAGGCCACCTGTATGACGTTCAGAGCACCAGGGTCAGAGGCGCTGGGCATTGCTGCAACCCCGGCACAGCCAACCACCCAAACCTTCCTCATCCCACACACGGAAATACTGTGGGTGCTGCCGTTCGTCTCACAAAGGCTTTTGTCTGAGTTACAGCTTACCTTCAGCCATGGAAGTAGTGTGAGCTCGTGCTTGGAAATAATACCCTTTTATGCATGTGTGTGTGTATCTGTTTTCTTAAAATAAACAGTCTCACCTGCTTCAGAGCAATTCACTTCAATTCTCCCCAGGAGCTGCTCCTCTTTTTAGCACCTGCTTTTTCCAGTGCTTTCCTTTACATTACAAATTTACCATTTTTCTAGCCAGACAATCATTGCCTCTTAATTGGGTTGCTCCAGCAGGTGGCTTGTCATTTCCCCGTTAAGTGTTTGTTCCAATTAAAAGGCTACTGGAGAAAGAAAAAAAGAAAAATCTAAGAATATTTAAAATAAAATATTACACTGAGAATATTGGACCAGGAATAAAGGTGAGATATATAGCATTTCACTTTTATTTATCTTCTAATCTTTATTCAGCAACTACTTGTATTGCAAATCATACATCATTTGCAAGCTTCGGTAGGAGAGGATCAGAAGTTAGAACTGCACATGTATTTACAGGGCCTAGTTAAATACCTTCCAGTAACTTACCACCTACCAAGTGTGTGACAGTGTGTTAAAAGTTTTGCATGTGTTACCCTAAGCAAGCGGCAGGTCTTGACTCTCATCCTGGAGAGATCACAACTAAGTAGATTTCCCGCCTAACCACAGCTGATAGCAGGAGCATGCTGCATTTCCAGTGGGAATCAAACCAGAGCGTTTTTTACAGCGTGGCAGATGTTTGACACAGCAGCAGCAAACCAGAGAGATGAGCAGCAACTCCATGTGCCACAGGGCAGCAGCGGGGTGAGCGCCAAGGCATGGCAATGTGGCTGGGAACGTTACCGAGAGCCATCCCCAAAGCCCAGAGATCAGCAGAAACACCCCATCACAAAGAGGAACCACCTCCCTGGAGGTGTCGTTCCAGTGCAATGACCAGCAGGCACGTTGCTGTGGGTCTTGTCCACGTTACAAACTTTGTGTGTTCCTGCTAAGTTGGACAGAGAGATGGGAGGCACATCCTCCACTTTCTCCTGGCTGTTGCTGGATATGGCTGTACGGACATAAGTCCTTAGCAGAGCTCCTGGGCTAGAGTACCATGGCCTGCCATGCCCCAAGGGCAGCTCTTGTGCTGGACAAGTTGGTGGAAACCCTTCTGTCCCATTGCATAGGCCTTGCCTCTCCTCCGTCCAGACTGATGCACAGCTCTGCTCTGCCCTGCTCTGGTAGGACCACCACAGTGGATGGTATATATTGCTGCCAAAGCAGTAAGTGAGTGGGATTAGTGTAGCTGAAAGGCAGGCATTGCCACCCTGTGGAGAGAGAAGGGGAGCAATTAACTCTGCCTCGGGAATCTCCTCAGGACAGCCTGGCACTGCAACCTCCTAAGGGAGGGCCACACCAGAAGGACCTTACCTGTCTCTCAAGCCAGCAGGCACCGCTGCTGTAGCCTGTAACAGCCCAGAAGTGCACAGGCAGAGGATGCTCGCAGGACTCTCCCAGGAGGAGCCAGGATCCTGCATAGCAGGTCTCTTCCCCTCCTCGCCAGTGCCGTAGCAGGAGCAAGGCTGGTGACCCAGCTTCTCTGACCAAAACATGCCCAGGACCCAGCGCAAGCTTGAGCTCCATCACCCTCCACATCCCAGCATCAGCAGTGCTTATTCAGATTGAGCCCTGAAGAGACATTTGGTCAAAGGGACTCCCCACCAAAGCTCCAGAGGAAACCCATTTACCAGAAAGCTGAGGAAGAGTGTGAGGAGGTGAAGCACAGGATTCTCTATGCCCTCCTCACATTTTTCCTCAGCAGCTGCCCCCGGACAAATTCATTCAATGACTCCAAAGGCTGGCAGGACTCAGGAGCTAGAACTCCATGGTATATCTGAAGAAATGAATTACATATTAAATGTCTGAGAAATAATGACTGCTACCTACCATTGGTATCAGAGCTTACCAAAATGGTGCCTAGAGCTTCTAGGTAGCACCTGTGACAAATCGCAGCACCATTTACCATGTTGCAAAGCCACTTTCATCTCCCTTATACCTGGATAATAGTGAAGCTTAAACTCCTTCTCTGTGTTTCCTGTACAGCAAGGTTAATTCTTTCTAAAACCTATATATTGCTGTGACAGCTTAGCTTTGTGTAATTATCTGTTTATCAGCCACCAGCCCACTCTCACAAACCTGCTTTTCTCTCTTCTTTTTTTATTCATCACACCTGATTAGTCTTGAAGATAAATGGTGTCAGGTTAAATGAGCTTCCTGGGCCAATCAATCAGCTCTAGGGATGGCACATTTGCATTGCTTGACAAAACTTCCTGGTTGCCCTACCTGTGTGGGGTGATTATCTCCCCCTTCTCCTGGGACTGCATGGAAAGGATCATGGAGACATTTGTTTTGTTTTGTTTAATTGAAAGGTGAAGACTCTCCTAATTAATGACCAAACTACAGGGCCCCATTGTGTCATTATTCCTTACTGATGAAAAAGGAATAACAGCCATTGGATAAATTAGGACAGGCAAGCCCTTGAGGACCTTCATAGTTCTACTAAATTGTGCATGCTGTCTTGTGAAGGACTGAGACATACTCACATGAAGGCACCCACTAAGGGTAGATTGGTGACAAAAAGGGACACCCAGGATTACTGTCCCCTGATATTACATGCGACTGAACTATATACCCTGTTTGTAAGCTAAGAAGGGACCATCTTCAAAGGAGCAGGGAGGGTTTGAGCCCGTCTTCATGTCCTCTTCAGAGGCTGTTCCAGAAGCTCTTGTGCTGCAGTTAGAAATTTCTGATGCTCAATTCTTCACGGTCAAGTTATGTTATTTTCTTTTCTTACCCAGAACAGTTCCTTTTCCTCCACAATGCATTTTCAGAAAGAGCATTCAAACACAAGCACCCCAGTGTCTGTTTACCAAGCACTTTCAGTTTCCTCTTATGCAATAAGCTCTCTGTTGTCTGCCTATAAAATAGTTCCCCGTCTTCCTTACTTTGTCCATTTGTTGAGCACCACCTGTTCTAGCTTCACTAAGGACTTCTTGTAAAGTACTTTCTCGAGAGTCCATTTCCAGGGAGGAGATCTGCTTTTTTGTTGAGGGTGTTCCTTAGCCTAGCTAAAGAGAGAAGTCAGGTTAATCTGGTGTGAACTATTTTTGGCAACACGTTGCCCTATTTTGTCTTGCCAACCTTCCTTTAAAACTGTTTGGGTCTTTGACCCTCTGCCTATAGAAATCAAAGCAGCCTTTCCTACTGTTTCAGTGGAGCGAATCTTACTTCTGGCACAACCTCTGAACTGCCAAACAAAACTTGCAGTGCTCAAATCTTTCCCAGATCTCTATTCTGTGGGGTGCCACCCCTGACCCTAGCCTTGTACTCCACCTAAAGATGGGTAGGACACTCAACTAGTCTGAGGAAGAGACAGGGAAATGACACCTGCCTTTTAAAAAAATGTATTTGAATGGAAACCACTGCCAGCTGTATGAAATTCCCCTTCAGGCAGAAAATTGGAGAGTTTAAAGGCTTGCACAGACCCTCCTATAGGAGGATCGATTCACACATCCAAGGCCAGTGCACAGTGTATTTTGGGCCAGCATCTCTGCTACAAGAGAAGTGGGCAGCTGAGGGTACAGCAAAGTCATTCCTCAGTTTAATTCAGATGAAGATGACATCTAGTACTGTCTGCTTGTACTGTATTGAGCAAAAGGTGGACTGGAGCCTTTAGGTACCACCAGAGCACAAGCAATAACCATGAAGATGTCTTAAGGGCACGTGAGCCGTATATGGGCACACAGCTATTTAAGTACATTATAAAATGTCTCACTTTCTGAACCACTCCAAACCAGTCAAGGGAATTCTGCAAGCCAAGCAATTGTAGGGGAGGGAGATTCAGGAAAGAGTGGCATTTTTATATAGGCAATAAATCCTACTTCATGAAGAAACATGTTGAGGTAAAATTGCCAGTGGCTGTTTTAATAAGTATTTATGATACATAAAGGGATTTGATTCATAAACACAGTAATTATGTCTTTACTACAAAGCAGTACAAATATAAAGCCTCCTACCTATTACATTGAAACTGTAATTGCATCTCATTACAGAGTATAAGCAAATCAAAATTAAAAACTTGGGGTGGGGGAAAGAAATGCTACCAAAAATCTTGGTGGTTAAACATTACAGGTTTTGTGTTGTGCCATTCAATCAGACTAAATACCTCATAAAATGAAGTTAAATCCTGAAGATCTGGGTGGTGTGCATGCAACCCATTGCTTGTCTAGGACTAAAGCTTCTAAAGAGACCTGACCACTCACAAGGCACAAAAGAAATCTTGGCCTTAACCACAGACGAATGGGAATTCCACTAGTATCTTCCACGGATTTCATCAGTCAAATGATGGCAGATCCACAAAGAAGGGTTAAAACCTTCCTCATCCAAATACAACTGAGTGATAGACTGAAGTAAGCATTTGCCCTTTTTAATCATATTTAAGTACATACATCCAAAGATACAAAGTTGTGCACTATTGCAACACAGAGAGGTGTAACATCGCTGCGTTCACATACTGCAGGCACCAAATGGGTGGAGGGTCAATTAATGTCTCGTAGGGAAATAACAGCAGAGGGATTCAGGTACTGGTCACAGGCTCACAACATCCCAGTGAAACTCCCAATGACTTTGTCCCCCTTCACGCTAATCTCCTCTAGTGTGGCCTTTGCAAGGACTCCTATGGGCTCCTTATTGGGTCTTCCTTCGGCATCTCTAAGTTTCACCCCTTTCCCCGCTCTCCCTTTCTCTCCACCGTGGTCACTTAGACAGTGTGCTCACTGGGTGAGGGGCTCTCCCTCCTCCCACATGCACCTCGTTCCTGGCCAGCTGGGGTTTCTGAAGGCACCATGACATGTTCTCTGTGTTCCAGGTGATCTCCTTGCAGTCCAATACCCCTTTTATTGCCCCAAGTCATTTCAGGACCAACACCAGCCCCCTCGGGGCTCAACCGCCCAGCCCAGCTGCCCTGCTGTGAGATCACTACCACATCACGCTGGAATAATGATGGAGTTATTGATGCAAATTTCCTACCAAGCGTTCTTTGCTCTAATCGCTTTCTTAAACTACACAAACACAGTCTCTGCACCATGATCAATTATTTAACAGAAAATGATGCATTGAGTTAGGAACTAAATACCATTTAATGTGCTCCAGGAATTCTAATTGAGAGATATCACTGTATTGCTAATGAAAACTTTTAACTTTGCAGTGTTTTTAAATCTTGCTTGAATATAGATAAGCCAATATCTATATACTTGCTTTTAATGTCTGGAATTATTTTGCCGTTTTAATGTAATCAGTCTTTCTATTTTGAAGAGGGTGCCCTTGTAGGTTATTTGTTTTCTTTCTGTTTTGCAAATTGTTCCCTTTTCAAGACTGTTTGTTTAGCGTCAAGAGGTTATTAAACAAACCAAGCACAGTCCTTAAACTAATCAGCTAGAAGTCACAATAGAGATCAGGAATAATTCAATATTTAAGAGGTTACTTTTAAATTTGATCCAAAAATGTAACATATCGGGGGGAAGGGGAAGCACATGCACATCTCTTATTAAAGTCAAAAAGTTAAAAAGATGAGCTATAGGGATGAAATGCCTGAACAATACAAGCCAAGAGACCCCATTTTCCAGGAGAGCTGAGCTCAAACATGCTACAGCCAATTTCTATATTCATACATGTTCTCTCCCATCAGAATGACTCCAATAAAAACAGCACAGGCCTTGCAAATAAATGCAGACTGCATTTCCACCAGTGTTTGCTTTCAGTCGCTACCTGCATTGGGGATCATTCCCCAAGTAGTTCACGTACCACAGCGGTGGCGAGGGCGAACCCTGAGTCACAAGCTCACTGCTACAGTTAGTCTTTTATACGAGGCAAGGGATGAGGGCAGCAGAGGGGTCTGTACCCTTGTCTCTCTCCAGTAAGCTGCTCATCAGCTAACTAACACAAATCATCGTCGATCTCTACCCATGTGTTCAAGGATGTTACTTTTCACACACTTTCCTTAAAGTCCCCTTTCAAGTACCAGTCACTTCAATAAGCGTGTTGCCTTGGGCATGGCTTTGTTCCCCTTGGTTTATTCACTTTCTCATGGCTACTTCCACTGTCTCACATCTGGTCCAAACACAGGAGGAGAAGAAGAAAACTATACGCTAAAGGGACTTTCTGAAGGACTTGTAGTCTTCTTTGGCTGAGTGCTAACACTTGCGTAGCAAGGAACATACCTCTGTCAAGGACCTTGCAAAGTGCTGGCGCTAGAAATTAAAGTAGCATTTTGTGTGTTTAGCCTTGATGCTGCATCCTCACTGATCAAATACCCTCCGAGCTGAAAGAGTGCAGGACCAGCCCTGCTCCAGACCAGCAGTCTGCTCCTCTAGGTGGGTCACGCAGAGAGCTCTACTACCTATTTATTTCCTGTAAAACCCTAAAAACTTCCAAACAGAAAACAGGACAATTTCTGCTCTGCATCATTTCAGTAAGGAAACATGTCAAAAGTTAACAGAGCTGTTCCAGATTTGCACTGGCCTAACTGAGAATTGACCCATGCAGCTCACATGCTCCTCAAAGCAGCCTTTGACACAGCAAGCCATTTGGGCAGTACCAAAAAATTACTTGTCTAATAGTGCCCATATCAGGAACTTAGAAATCCTTAACCAGCTCTCCAAATCATGAGGACACCAGGTGCTGCTTTTCTCCACTAGATATGGGGAGGGAGGCGGTTGCTTTCACTTCTAACAATCCCCCTTTGGAAAGCTGCGGCTTTGGCAAAACCGCTGCGGGGCGTTTGCAATGCTGCGTTCTTCACACGGAGAAGCAGCTAGGAGGCCAAGTTTCCCCACTTTCTCAGTGTTTTTCCTTCTTGTTTTCACAGCTGAAGGAATCTTTTCATTGCGATCTAATTCAGGCAGGGAAGAAATGCCTTCTCTGTGCATAACACACACAGAAACACACATCTCCGTCTGTCCAGTAACAGCAGCTAGACCACGACCTGGGCAGTAGAAGGGACTGGGTCATCCTTCAGAGGAGCACGGCTGGGAGTATCCATGTCCACTAACCAGCTATAAACAAGCTTCTTGTAACTCGATGTTCAATTTAATCAGCTTCGTGCTCCTGATCCAGGCAGAGCAGAGAGCTCTGGGGTCCCCAGCTTGAGATGGCTCGTAGAAAAGCTGACATGTTGAATTAACGTAAACGCTCCCTCTCATCATCATTTTTGGCAAAAGATCCTGCAGCCAGACTATTTATACTGGAGACAGGCAGGGCAGAACATGTTGCAAGTCCTTTTTGTTGTCTCAGCCTCCCTCGTGCTCCCGGTGCTAATTGTTTTGAAAGTGTCACAGGGATTGCTGCTCGGCTGTTGTTGAGACCAACTTTGGGGAAATTAATTTAAAGGGAGCAGCTGATAACAATTCTGCACTTTCAAATCACCACGCGGTAGAGCTGTGCCTTACGGTTGCTTTCCTTATTGCGAAAGGATGTGACAAACGGTGTCAGCGAGACCCTGTGCATGGTGTGTTTAGCAGATTTTTGTTCCTTAATAAACAGTCCCCAGTAAACACCTAATCTCTCACCTCTGCAGTTCAGGAGAGGCAAGGACTGAGAGTTGCTCTAAGTGGTCACTCCCTGTCCTAACAAGACCTGCAAAGGAAGAGCGACAAGGGCCTATCTAAGACGTCCTGGACCTCCAGAAGCCTGTGTGAGGCTTGGAAGGGGCTAAGCCGACAGTGCACAGCGGGTTTCCCTCCGCGCCCAGCCCGCGTCCTTGCCGAGAGCTGTGTTGAGCAGAGCAAGGGAGAGGGAGAGTGGGAGAGCGGCTGGAGGCACCAGCCCAAAGAGCATTGCACAGGGCAAGCCAGAACGGGCCCTGTGCACCCTGCACATCTGCAAACCTATTTATTTGGTGCATACAGGGCCATGCCATAAGAGGGTGACAGGCAGGACTCTTATTTGTCTGGGAGATTAAGGCAAATACCAGAAAAAGTCAATGTGAACTCCAGGGAGGAGGTGGGAGGCAGCCTGCAGTTGGTACTGGATACTTTTACGCTGCTGTAAGAGGGTTTGGGGTTTTTTTTTCCCTCCTGATGTCACTTGGAAATGGATTTAAGCTGAATGGAACAAAACAAGCCATTCATATGTGGAGATTTAGTGATTTTACTGGTCTCATTGTAACTTAAAACTTCCCTGTTTATTTCAAGCAGCTGAGAGGAAGGAAGGAAGGAAGGAAGGAAGGGTGGAAGGGAGAAATCTGGCAAGAAGGCTGCTGTTGTAAGCCTGGGTCATGAGTGGTGGTGTCTTTATCACAGAGGGGGGTTCTTAAAAGCAGAAATGATATAACCACTGAGCCACCCATCGAGTAAGTGCCACTTTCCTTTTTTAAGCTACTCTGGTTACAGTTGTTTTCACAAAGAGGAAATAAAATATGCATTATGAAAGGCCTGCAATCACAAATGAGGAATAGGACATTGCAAAGAGGACAAACACCACAATCTAAGTAGCCTTCTTTGTTACAATCCCAGAATAAACAAAGCTGCTTAATAAATATTGATATTGTTTGCATATCCTCGCCTTTGAAAATGATTAGCAGAGCAATTCTCCAGCCCCCTTCCCTGTCTGGATAGAAAGACACTAAGTTCAACACATGTGTGTGCATGTGCACCCCAAACTATTTTCCAGAGAAAGCTGGAAAACAAATCCACAGCACCATTAAAATATCCACAATGCTTTTTGCAGCTATTTAACTGACACCACCCTTTCTTTACTCAGCTCTCTGCCTAGCGTCTACTCAAATGAAGCTTTCCCTGTGCAGAATAGGTACTGCAACTTTTATTCTGAAACTAAGCATTTGCCCAAGGAGTTAATGCAGGGCAGCTCCAAGGGTCACCTTCCCCATACGGATAACTCCCTTTGGCCAGGCCGGGCTGTCCCTGGTCAACATGCCTAGCTTTATCTGCAAAGGATCCCCAGTAGGACCTGAAGCTAGTTCAGTTTCCACCCCAGACTGGTCCTTGCTCTCCTTGGGAGATTTCTAACCAAGTCTTCAATGCCGGGTCTTGGCTCCAGGTTTCAACCTCGCAACACTGGGCTGAGCTTCCCTTTTTCTTCTGTGTCTTCTACCTCTTCCTCTTGCAAAAGCTCATCCATTGCTATGGACTCAGCTTCGGTTCAAAACAATGTATTCACAAGAGAGCTCTGCATCCAACAACCAGGCCCCCAAGTTGTCCCTAAAAAAGGACACACTGACATTCCCATAGTTTTGTTTGATCTTACTCATTCTGGCTGAAGGTTTTTAAATATATTTCAATGTTTACATAAATATTCAAGAAAAGCTACAGCCCAGTGAATTTAAGTGAGTTCCCTGCAGTCACGAACTTGGAAAGAAATGAAGTCAGGCCTCCCTTCTTAAGAGACCACTCCATCCAGGGTCCTAATAAAAGTATCCCTTAAGTCATAGTGCAAGTAAAAACCTACAAAACTACAACAGTGATGGCAAAGGCACAGTTAAATCACCTCCAGGCTTCCCTCCCGCTCGCGTCAGGAGCCATCAAGCAAGTTATAACTCCAGTAGGCATCTCAAACACAGCCATCAGGAACAGCTTTTTTTTTTTCCTCCTGTCTCCGCAGGCAAGGACAACGCTCTCCCGGCACCAAGGGTACCACTGTCAGATCAACTGACTGAATGTCAGACTGGACTCAGCTAAGACCAGTACTCTGGTCATCAGATCTTTTTGACAAGAGGAGAGACGGGGATGTTGCATGTCCTCTGCTTTGCAGGTTTCTACTGAAGTGGCTCTGCAGGAGATTGGACAGGGAACAATGCACATTCCTATGGCCCGGGGCTCCAAGGACTTAAAAATAATAATCATAACTCTGCCAAGGTCTGTAGTGCCAAATAGCTGACAAAACGCTGGATTCTGCAAGGTTCCAATGCTTTGGTTCCAGTACAGCACCCACAGTAGTGCAAGGGGGATGTTCCACCAATAAAGCTGGTCTCCTGATCCAGATCTCACTGGAGAAGATGGTAAGGCTTCAGTGGGCTTTGGAGCAGGCTATCAGCACTCCTACAAGGTGTTTGGCCACCTCTGTACTCACTGAAGACACCAGGAGGTTATAGTGCTGCAATTGACCTTTTCTTTCCTTGTTTTGGGCTTGAGATTGGTTCCCAAGCACATCCCAATGCCTTTTGAATATATCTACCAAATATTCCACTAGGAAATGTTCAGATGATTCCAAGTGATCGAGCTTGATCAATTTAACAACTTGTCAGCCTGGACTAGAGGGTAGCTGCCCCTTTAGTTGGAAGTTTCATCTCCACCGCTGATGAGTGGTAACTGTGTATGCAAATACTGTCGTTGTTGTAAAATTTCCAGCACGGCTACATTGCAACCTCTGAGCCCTTGAGAAGGGGGGCTTTGAGATAATTGCCGTGTATGAAGGGATGTGCAGGCAGAGAAGCTGAAAACTCTCCAAAACACCAGGCTGCTCAGTGTGCTATCAGACATCACAGAGAACAAACCTCCAGTCCCCGTCAGGGCCATGCCAACAGGTCCCAAGCCTGTCCAGCTCCCCTTGTAACTGACTTCCACCTGTGTCACTGAGACCTGGTGGCAGCCCTGCCACCAACCCAGGAGGGCTTCATAGGAAGTCCCTGGGGCAGCAGCAGTCTCTTCCTCATCTGTTGGTAGCACCTGTAGTGCAGAGAGCTCCTAGGCCGGGCTATTACAGTACAAAGAATAAATAATAATTGCTGCGCCATCGCATACCTATGATAGAGGTAGAGGTAGCTTGGGGAAGGAGGTGAGATATTCACAACAAAGTGAATCCAGCAATAGCAGGAAAACTTATGCAGATTTCTTAACAAAGCCATCTCTGCTCTGTGTCTGAAGTAGAATTTTTTTTACCCTTGAAACATCTCTATTTCTGTAGGGAGGTCATGATTTTGTTTTGTTTACAGGTGGCCAATTAGAGAAGGGGCAAAAATCAAAACCTGATCCAGAACAGATAGAGCCAGAAGCCTCCCAGTGGGTCCAAAACATTCTGTTTTAGTCAAGTTCTGGGATATCCACAAGATCTAGAAGATTCAGGTGAAGATTAGTATGATCCAGTATGAAATTCAAGCAGGAATTCAGTGTCAAACCATGAATAATCCCAGTTGCAATAACCCTTGCCAAGGCTTTGCTGGATGCTGGAAACAACAACAGTACTCCTCTCCCCATCCTCACCATTGCAGGACTAAGGCCATGGATTAATTTATGAAGCTACTGAACTTCATTCTCCCTCTGTATCTTTTTTTAGTACTTGCCACATCTGTTTGTTTTCTCTGCTAGTCAGATGATGGCATGAACCACTAAAAACTATCTTCTGTATGTGTACATCTCATTTAAACTACCTGGAGGTGTTTAATTATGGCTTAACTCTAGCACACACTGCCGTTGTTTCTGCATCTTATTTTAAAATATATCACTAACTATAAACACGGAGTGTGACTTGGTGCACATCCGCCCCCATCCTGACAAGCGGCTCAGTTAACCCAAAGGCTCTGCACACTCTCCAGTCTGGACCACTGTTATTAGGTAGCGATGTATTTAAAGGATATTTACAGTGCCTTACAGTTCTCCCCATTCTTTCTAACAAAATATATTGCTTGGAACCATTTATTCTGTATATTTTTTATCATCACTTTACCAGCTTTTCTGGTGGTTGAAAGACAATTTGTATTTTGCAGCCTCCCTTGAAGAAAGAGCAAAAATTAACATTCAGGTGAAGGTAGTATGAGACATACAAGATTTAGGAGTATTTCTTTTCATATTAACCACACATTCTTCCCCAAGTTTTTGTCCCCAAAACCTAGGGTGGAGCAGCATGCAGATTTCCTCTAAAACAGTGGTTGGGGGTGAAATCATCAAGCTCAGTCACTGTGTGCACAAAGCACTATATAAGCAAGCATGGTGTGTGTCCATTAGCAGGCAATGCTTGATACCAGCCTTCTTCCCCATCCCCACGTGCCATCTATGCTCTTCAGCGCTCCTTAAGCAGAGAATATTATTTGCTTTAGACTCCAATTTTTTTGCAGGTCACAGATCCCACTGCTCTAATCTCTCCAGATCATGCTGTTTTGCCTCAATCTTGATGTGTTTGTTATCCCTCTAATTTTGGGGTGAGATCAAGGGTGAAATTACACCTGAGAAATACCCAATATGAAGTATAAGCACTGAATATAGAGGTGTTTTTTTTCTGTTTTAGCATAGTTGGCCAAAATCCTACTGGGAATTTTTATAAAAAGCCTTATCCTGAGGACTGCTGTTAGGTGTTTCTCCACCCTGCCCAAAAATCTGAGAATCACTAGACTAAAAGGACAGCTTTGAATCTTTGCCTTTTCTCTTCCTCCCTACTCCATGCAATGAGGAACAGGCTAACATTTGTATGAATTCATATCATTTTAATCTACAGACCATACAGACCCCCTTTGAAGAAGATGGGAGTTCTGCCAGGATTTTGCCCGCTATATTCAAGGTACTATATCACCTCCTCATCCTCTGGCTACAGGGACTCCCACTTCTGACATGGGCTAAAATAAAATTGTTCTATGAAGATCACACCCCTACAGCTGCTCCCAGACATTGCAGAGTCCACAATCAAATGCAAATTCGCACTGTGGTTATTTTGGACTGAAAATGCTTTCTCTTCTCTCTTTCTGAAATACTCATTTTGAAGGAGCTGTATCATTTTTATAGGCAGGGCTCAACTGCTTACACCAAAGCGTGGGATGCAGCAGAGGGATCCCTGAACAGAATACAGAGTGACAAATGCTCACAGTATAAGCACTTCTGTTGCTCTCCAGCTCATGCTTACAGACCCCCTTTTCTGAATAGGAATTGAAAGGGGAGAGCACAAGAAAGTTGGAAAAACCCTGCAGTAGGCAGCTGTGCCTCACAGTACAGAAGGAGAAGCAGTTAATGAAATGATGGGGTGGCAAGTTCAACTGAAGAGAAACAGGAACTGCTTTGTACAAGGATAATCAAAACTGGGGAACTCATAACCACAGGCTGATGGTGCAGACACCAAAATTTTAGATATATCTGGAAAACAGATGAATTCATGGAGGAAATTAAATACAAAGTCACCACCTCAGGTTCAGAAAGCCCTAGCCACAAGTCTCGGCAGGCTGGAAGCGCGTTTGGGAAAGGTACCCCAAAGACATACTCTCTCTAAGAGTATCCCAGAGGCATAACTCCCCCTGTTGTAACGCCTTTTCCTTGGTATCTGCTGTTGGTTGCTGTCAGAGACACGCTATCAGTCCAACCCTGCTCAGCCATCCTTACGTTTGTCCTCAGTCTTTTGGTGTGTGATGTTAGGCAAGGGTGAGTAGCATGCTCAGGAGCAGCTTGGCCTGATGTCTGCTGGTATGGAAGAAGCGAAACTTCTGGAGAGTTATGACTTACATGAAGCTGGGGTGGTTTAACAGATAAAGAGAGGGAGTGAAGCATTGCAGGCACAGGGCTCTGCACAGAAGCAGTTCTGAAAGTGGGAAAGGGGAGCCGAAGGATCAGTAGGGCCAAGAGCAAAGGGATGTGTCCCTTGGAAGCAGAACAGGATAACCAGGAGCAGCATCGCTGACTCTTGCTAGTTGCAATGCTCCCAGAGGCCATGTGCGCTGTCATCAGTGGCTATTCCATCAATAGCATGTGTTCTTGGCACCTTCCCTGCTTACAACATATTTGATAACTTTTGCAATTTATGTGTTAATACTGGACCACAACCACACCGCATGCCACGCAGACAACGAACACAAAATGGTCCCTTGTCTAAGCAGAGGACAAATGGCAACGGGTGGAGTCAGAGCCAGAAAAGTATAGGAAAATAGCAAAAAACCCGTGGTTAGGGTGACAGGCAGGGAGCTGGGCACCCCCCACCTCATTCAAGTTTTCATGGATACCAGAGTACAGAGTTGAACAGAGGACAAGGGACAAGGACAGTAAAGCATACACTGGAGGGGGCTAAGAAGAGTGAACTATCCAAAGATGGGGTGTTTTTTCTTCCTAGAGATAGAAATGGATCAAGTTTTGCTTCAGTTATAGGGGTGAAAAGTCTAAATGGCTCTAGGAGTTACAAATATGTGGTCCCTGTTTGCTGGAAATGGGAAGCAGCACTGCAGCAAGAGAGTTTTAGGCGAGATATTAGAAGGAACTTCCCAGCGGCCAGAAAAGGGAGGCGCTGCCAGAGACCGCTGAGGAGTGCCTAGTGCTGGAAGGTTTTGGAAGAAGCCAAAGGAGCTGCTGCCAGCAACAGGGTAGGCAGAACTGACCCTTCCTTGGGGATGGGAAAGGGAAACGGACTAGCTCACCCCTCGACGTTTCTCCTAACCTTACTCAGGTGTTCCCAAAACTACTTCCCAGCCAAGCACAATAAACTGTATTATACTAGCATATTGTGGGTGGATCAGCCTTGAAGTATTATCTAAAGTACACAGATAAATTCAAGTTAATGCAGAATTTTAATCAGTGTTACTATTACACAATACGGACTAGCTGCCAGTGGATCAGTATAGTCCACCGTCAGGAAAAACAGTCATTACAACTCAAGCCTGACCTGCAGTGTGCAGGAAAAGGACTGGGGGAACTGATAGGTTCTGTGCCCAGACTAATTCTGTCTTTCTGTTGATCCCTTTAATGACACAACTAATAAATTCACAAATCCAATCAAATACACTGGGGAAGAACCAAATATTACAAAATTGCCAGATCAGGAACCAAGAAGGGGAAAAAGAAACCTTTTCTAGTTTAAGCCCAGAGTTAATCTGAGAGAGATATGTAATAAAAATATTAACCAGTTGTATAGTGAGCCCAGCAATGGTCTGTTGATTCTGCAATAACTCTGCCAGCTTTATCTGACACGAATTTCTAACGCAACTGAATCTGATTTCACTTCCCAATGATCTCATCTCAGTCACTGTCACATATCCCACTGTCACCCCATTGTGTGGAGCTGGTGATGCCTGCTCAGCCGACCGTCAAACCAGCGGTGGCTGATAAAGTTACATGCTCCTCTGATGGGCTCAGCCCTGCAAGGTGCAGCGCTCTGCCTGGCTTGTCTCCTAGGAGTGCCAGCACCGGCGGTAGCTGATGCATCACAGGAGTCACTGTTTGTGACTCTTAATTAAGAATGAGTCAGCACTGCTATTGTAAACTTTGTCCTGCAGGGACTTTAATATAGAAACTCTGGCCCAGGATGGAAACGGGGATAATCAGACTGTTCTGAATGAAATAACGCAAAGTCAAGCTGAGACTTGAGAAGAGACAACATTTTTCCAGTGGGATTTTTTCTTTTGAACAAATGCAGTTAACATTTTTCCCTTTTGTGATCTCAGCTGATTGGAGGGGAAAACAAAAAATCCACAAGCAGGGGTAACCTAAATTATGTCACGTTCTCTCCTTTCTTTATATATTTCAATGCTGTTGTTTCAATGAACACTGTATCGTATTTTCATGCATAGAATTGGCACTCCTGGAAAAGCACCAGGACTTGAAGAGAAACTTCAGAAAGCTCACCTAAGACCAGAGGCAGAGGCAAAGGAATAGAGAAATTAAATGACAGGGATCAGAGGCAGCTTGACAGTCCAGGGAGACAGAGCTTTGAGATAAATCTCTGTATCATTCACACACACATCCATTAATGATGCATTACAGTGGGGAAAGGGTTGGGGTTATTTTGGTTGTTTTTTTAACAGATAACCTACAGATTATACAGATGAAAATACACTAAAATGTTCTAAGGCATCCTCACTTTGTGGAGGCCCCTGCAGTGAAGCAGTGAGTGTTCGGCTCCCCTCAGGCTCAGTCCCCCTGTGCTATGCTCTGTTACACCAGACACATACAATCAGAGCTCCTGGAGCTCAAAGGTATAAAAGTCTCTCATATTGATGAACTTCAAAGGGATCTGAGCGCTAGATGCCTTTGGAAACCTGAGCAGCTGGTCCAGGTTTCCATCTTCTTACTGTAAATGCAAAAATAATGTGCACAGACAGATTTGTAGAGGCAATGTCAAAAGGCCATCCAGTGTAGTGATAATCCCTTTCCATGGCCACTCAGTACAGTCAGGACTTAGAGGGAACATGGACAGTATGAGGTGTGATAGTCTGGGAGCTATAAAAACAGAGAAAGTTTAGGGTTTAGGTCCAGGGACTGATCTTCTGTCAGGGGACACTTCCATCAACACCACTCCACACACAGAACTTCTCCTGTGTCATGACAGTGACTTTGAAGCCCATCACCCTCCACGCAACTCCTGTCCATGTTCAGAGCTCTGTCTCTTTCTCACCCCAAAAGCCCCTTTCCCCAAGGGCTCTCTGCATCTCAAAGCCTGTAAAGGAAGCTGTTTGCCACCACTCCTCATACTCCATCCAACAAGTGCTGTCCATGTTATTTTGCTGTCATGACACTAAAGCAGGGAGTGAAGCAGAGCACAGCATCAGTTCTGGACATGCTACAGGAGAGCATGTGCTCCCTGCCCTCCACCACTCTACTGCTACACTAAAAAACTTCCACGGAGCATTACACAAATGCTTCTGACTGCTCTGGCTTGCATGCAGATCTCCTGACGGACGTTGCACGAAGGCCTGGCAACCCCCCCATCACCCCACACAGAGGCGCAGGAGTCCTTCCAGCCCTGGTGCCCCCCAGCAGCAGTGCAGCCGCGCAGCCGTGCCCACCCGCCTGCCTCCGCAGACGGCAACCCCCCAGCAGTGCTCCCATTCCTGGCCGCAGCACACCCTCTCTTGGGGAGCGACCCTCAAGGCCAGCAAGGCCAGAGAGCCAGGGCCCCGCGCAGCACTGCCCTCAGCCCACTAAGGGAACCTGCTCTGGGGGGCCAGGCTGCCATGGTCCACCGGGAAGACCTAGCAGGAAACCCTGCCCCTTCCAAAATGGACCAAAGGGAGATGCAGTCACTCTGCTGCACAGCAACAGCTTTTACTGCTGGCACAAAAACATTATATTTAATTTTTAGAAAGCTGTATTACAGTGTGCATATATCTCTGCAGATATACAGAGAAAGAGAAGATGACAAAAAAACAGTGGTGCAACTGATTTGGAGAGCTCCCCATCCCAAGACAGAATCAGCTATACTACAATCAGATCTGATGGAGTCTATCTAATGCACTCCCAGAGACCTTCTGTGATGGAAACCCCTGAGTCTTCCTAGGCAACCTGCTCCTATGCCTCCCTATCAGAAAGCTTTTCTTCCTGTCTGACCTTAGTACTGCATTTAAATTCCCTCATTTTTGTCCTATCCAAAATGAGGACAGAGAACACATTTCCCTTCATCTTTCATACTTGAGGACCATCCTCTTGTGCCTCCTACAGTATCACCTTCTTTAGGATGAGCAGCGCAATCTATCCCTCTTTCCAGGTTGCACTTCTAGATTTCTCTTGGACTGTACCCAGCCACCTCACTCCTTCTGGTAGCGCAGTGCCCAGGAGTGGAGACAGGACTCCAAGCGAGATCTCCCAGAGCCCAGGAGAGCAGTATTACTTCATATCCTTTGGAGGCTATGCTCCAGTCTACACATCTCATTATGGAGATGGCCTTTTTCACAGCATGTAGAGTCAACTCACATTTAGTCAATGGTCCTCCATATCCTCTTCTGGGAAGCAACTCCCCGGCCAGCTGTTCCTAACCCCTCCACTCCTCTGGCTCCCCATCATGCATCCACGCCATAGACTGTCTGCCAGATGGAGGTAACCTGCACCTCTTCAACTCTCTCCTTTTTTTTTTTCTTTCATTCCTTTCCTCTAATTGTCAAGGCCATTTTGAATTTAACCCTGTCCTCCCAGCTTTATGTCATCTACAGATTTAATAGGCAGGTGTTCAATCAGTCAGAGCACTAATGACAGCATTGAACAGAACAGAGCACAGGACACACTGTAACACAGTCCCACACAATACTGTCTACTTTCAGCAATCCACTATCAACAATTGTTCTCATGGTACCTTACCTGACAGGCTTTGAAATCACCATATAGTAGATAGATTCATCTAAGTCATACAACCAATATATCTAATATTCCCATAGCGGTTTTGAGTATAATTTGTTACAGTTGCAGATCATATTCTTATTTATCAGAAATAAAAGAGAGAAAGGAAGAAGATATCTTCACCTCTGCTAAATCTGTGGTTTTCTTTGAATTACCTCACATTGATTCTGATGACAGCTTGAGGAATTACCACCAACAGAGAAGCGATCAACCCATGAAGAAACACAGGGGAAATTATCAGATCACACCACCCCTAACTGACTTGTGTTCACACCCTGGAGATATGACAAGTTTAAAATATCCGAGAGCAGTGAGTGACCTAGGTTTAGAGATATGAATGATCGCTCAGGAGGGATGAACTCTAGCACCTTGTGTCAATAACGTCACATGTTAAAGTGGCTTCATTAACCAGGAGGAGCATGATACTATCCCTTTCACCTGACCCATTAGGGGTCTGCTAAAGGAACAAATCTAACATGGACAAGTTGAGAACTCGCCCCAAATCCCAAGCAGCATGAGCCAAGGTCAGAACTCAGAGTCTTAGGCCAAAGCTCTCTATAAACCACCAGCCATTTCCCCACACTGCAGGCTGAGGCAGAGCAACAACAACAATCTTTGATAGCTAAGACAAATTTTTAAAAATGCAGCTCTCACATAGTACATCCTTCCATTTGACAGCACAGTTCATGGATTTTTCAGGCCAGAAGGGACTGTTACTTTCACCTCACCTGACCTCCTTAAACAATCCAGGCACTAGTATTTCACTCAGCAATTTCCAGAAGTGGACCAACTGATAAATACTTACAGATACCCCAAAATTTAGCTTTTGCAAAAATAACCATGAATCTCTGATTACCTGGCAGGTTTGCTTTTCTATTACTTGGAAAAATTAGCTTGAGAAATCTAGTATGAGAAGCAATCTCCACTTTTCAATTTAAAGGCTGCTGGAATACAGAGGTTTCAGATGGCTACAAGCTAGCATAAATTCATTCTCCCAGCATCTTGCTCCCTTGAAGCAATTACTTCCCATTTAACATCTATCTAAGAAAGTAAAACTTGGCAGTCCTATTAGTCCACTAATAGAAAAAAAAAGTAAAAAGACTGCCTGTGGTTAGTTGTAGGTGGTTAGTTATTGCACTAACTCAAAAGAAAATTAGCTTAGACAAGCTACCAAGAATTCTGTTTCTTCATTGTGTCTAAAATCAAAGACAGCATCTCTAAAATCAAAGACAGCATCTTTTATATTGCCCACCCTCCCTTCAGCCTGCTTATACCACCATACAGCCTTCCACCTGTCCCTATATTCAAGGGGATCATACTAGTCCATCATTGCTTGTTTTACCTCTCACCACCTTTTTTTTTTAGAAGGAGAGTAGTGGGAAGGGGAAAAAGGAATTTGAATTGCAGTCCTCAGAAAACACCAACCACAAATTAATTCAACAGCTATGTATCTGATCTGTGCTATTCTGAAATAAAAGGACATCCATCCCTTGCTCTTCTCTCCAGGCTTCAAAGAACATCCATATTGATACAGAAGCTTATTGATTATGCCAAGACCAAATCAAGTAACTTCATAGGAACTGAGAACATTAACAAAAAACATTACCACTAAAGATTAAACCTAACTCTTGATCCTGCCCCATTAAAGCCATGGAGAGTCTGCCCACCAGCTTTGATGGGGATCAGACCAACCCTGTAGAGAATGTCTAGCCCATTAGCCATATCCCTTATATTGAGCCCTACTGCCTAGAGAGCAGAGCTGTCACAGACCAAAGGAGGCTAACTAGGCAAAATTTAAAGAAAAACAGGCAACAGAATCTCCTGTAGATGACCTTCTCAATTACACATTTTGAGACTGCCTTGTAACGGCCAATTACTCCTTACAACTTTCCCCTGATGTTGGTCCCATAGGGAAAGATCTTGGAAAGGATATGAACAGAACCTACTTTAATGCTGCAAAAGGCAACTTTAGGCAGGGAATCACTGCAGGGTTTGGAGGGGGTGGACGCTCGCCCTGTCTTAAGTTGCAGAAACAATGTTTCCCTGGAAGAGGGAAAACATTATGTCTCTGAGCAGCTTTCCTGTGCCATTTCCCTTCACACAGCTCTGAATAAATTTTGTCTCAGGAATGCTGCTTTAGACCCATGGTCAGAAGTGAATTAAAGCAAAGACTGTTTTAGAGACCTGCCTTGCTTTGGTCCAAATTCATATTTCCCTTAGAATCACTTTCTCTTTGAATCAGTTTGAATCTTTTTTTAGAATCAGCTAGAATTCCTTTCCTCTCTTCCACCTTATTTCCTAAAGCAATAAAAAATGCAAATACCCATCTAGACACAGCATATGCTCAACAGGCACGCTTCCATATGGTCTTCCTATCCCACACTGATAGTAACTGCTTTGATAAAACTTGATAGAGCACTGTGATTCACCCAGCCTATAACAGTTTAACTGGGATTAGAGTAGTATTCTTACTATGCACAACAGTGTCTTTTGGAGACATTATAGTGTGCACTGTCAATACGTAATAGCACTGTGCATTGTGAATTATGGAATTGCTGGACTCAATGGGATTTTGCATATTAATTGCAAACACACCAAAAAAAAGACGAAGGAATTTATTGGCTTAATTAGTGCTTCAGCTCTAATAACATTCAAGCTTCATTCTCACACAAATTGATAAATAGCACCACAGTGCCACTCCTCTAGGATGCCTTGCCTTTCGAAAGGGGATGCTGAAGTATATGAGCCAAGCACTCTCAGCTGCAGTGAGGCATTCAGCAGGGTCTTGAAGGGGTTGAGCTTCAGAGATGTTTGATACCTCTCCCAAGAAGGTTGCTAGATGCTGGCAAAAGGAGCTACTCTACCCTCTCTGCAATACTAGTGAGAGGTCTTCACATAGTGACACTTAGCGGGCAGGACACAAAATGGAGCTGGACCATTTCCACCTCTAGGGTACAAAGGCTGAGACTCGTTATAATATAGCCTCAAATACTACATAACAGGAAACCAGTTATCATACTGGTAATCCAAAGGTAGCTACATGTGATACACTTAAGGACAGACTTTGAGTCCAGCAATACTAGTAGAAAATGCAAAAACTCAATTTGAGAAGAATTAGATCAGTGTACCTGCAAGCAGAAGCTAGCCCTTGGGCTCCAAGTTCCCAGGAAGGACCTCTACATGAAAAAATGAGGTGCCAGGAGAAGCAAACTTGAAGAATTCAACTGTATACCGTAGTGAGAACAATAAAAAGAAACCCACCTGGATCTGATCTCAACCACCTCATGCATTCATATGCTGCAGCACAGTCCTGTTGATAAGAAGTTTCAGAAACAACATTACAATAATGAGGAAGAGCAAGACACTACCTGAAAAGCATCTTCCTCCCCAAGGAGTTAAAACAACGTCTGCATTATCATAGCATCAGAGTTGCATCTTGAAACCAAGATTGGACAAAGTATCACTGTTCGTAAAGCCTGTTCAGAGGGTAGCCCACATCTTCAAAAAAGTTATTCTCCTGGGCACATTTCCCTCCATTCTCAGAAACAGATTTCTCCCCTTCAGGATGAGGATCACATCACAAAACTTGCACAATAAGCAATTTGTTGATGAAGAGAAATACCACTAAGAAAACATTTCAGAAGCGTTTAAGATTGGGGTTAGGGTTTTTCGTTTGTTTTTCTAGCCATGATCTGGCAGCTGCAAGCAAAAAGAAGAGCCAGGGTTATGTGAATGGCCCCTCTCCAGGAGGAGCGCAGCCAAAAGCTGCAGGCAAGCTATGCTCTTGATGTCACCGTGCTCACAGTGCACTGGAGGAAATAATCCCATATTAATAGGGCAGCAGATCATAGGGATCAAACAGGCCTTTTCTGTTTCTAATCTGGCTCATGCAAAAAAAAAAAAAAAAAACAGAAGCAAATGCAACAGAGAGTGGGATATGCCACCAGCCCCCTGTGAAGAAACTCTACTCCCATTTATTAGAATATAGAGCTGTGCCTCCCATGGTAATGGCTAATTCTGAGCCATTTTATAATTGGAAGAGCCCTAAGAAGCTCTGGAAGACAGACTTTCATGGCTTTCTCTACAAGCAAACATGGCCATAACTCACAGCTCCTTCAGAAATACACTCTGCAAAATCTTCAGGGGAAGATCATGCAGAGCACTCTGCTGTCAGCAGTGGGTACAAGGCACTATCGCCAGCTCAGCACCTTTCAGGATTTGACCTGAAAGCACCAACTGTCAAGGTTTTAGCTAAGAACAAAGGGAAAAAATGTGCTTCCAATGTATGTTCATGCCTAGGCTATCAAGACATACTGCAGCCTTATCTTCTTGCATACCCAGCAGGTAATGCCTCTGTGCCACATAGTATTTCCAGGGGACTAGCATTGCCCTCTGCTGGCCTCTTTATACGGCATCATAACGTCAGTTACAATCTGGTCCTGAAACAGAGGAATAGAAAGGAGCTCAGGAGAGAAGAAAAACCACCAGCTCCACTTCGCATTTCAGAGCCACTGTCCTCCCTGTTCCTCAGAACCTGCCACCCATTAAGCCAGCAAAGGCACTGAACACAGCCAGGTCAACCTCCGGGCTTCACCAGTGTTTTCTCAGTGACTGAACCCCTCTCATTTAGGTGTTTGTAGTGCCAAACAGACTTTTGCTTTAATTTCTCATGCAGCCTTGAAAAACTAACTTCCATACGCTTGAGGGAGAGGAGTGGGTCTGAAGAGAAACAGCAAAATAGCTCCCCCACTTTTGCTGTGGTACCTGTTATGTGACAATCAAGGAATGAACTTCCCAACTTGCACAGAGAAGTTAATTTCTCCAGACTTGGTCTGGAGAAATGGGTTCCCTTTTGCATGTTATCCATAGCTTACAGCTAAGCTGAACCTCTGTCGGACATCTGGTGTGAAACCTGCTGAGAGCAGGCTCTCACCCATAAGTGCCAGGTGTCCACATGGTAACAGTTTACCTGTCTCTCTTCTGTAATTAATCTTCCAAGTCTCTGCATGATGCAGAAATTCACTGTTAAAAGGAGCCAAACTCTTCTGAGTCTCAAAGTCAGCAAAGATTCAGTTAGTCCTTATTTTATTCTGACAGGCTCTTTTATCCCAGAAACAATACTAAACACAAGATCTTAGCCTGATTTTTCCCCAGAGTTTAGTCCAACCAGAATAAGGAAAAAATGGCCTCTATTACAGAAAAAAGGTATTTAATATAAACAGATTTAAAGTAGACTTGCATACCATTTTGCCTCTGTCCTCCAAAGATCCCCTTTAATATAATTAGTCTGTGGCATAACCAGAAAGGGACCACAAGAACGTTCACCAGACATATCCTCCCTACTTTGTGAGTTCACCAACTAAAACCATCCCAAGCATTGTAAGCCACAGAAGTGTAAAGTGAGACAAGCAAGCATTAAAGTATCAAGAAAAATATCCAGAGCAAGTTTCAAAAACAGTAAGCTCAGGACCAAAGTGGGACTCAATATACATGCTTAAAGCCATAAGGCAAAAAAAGCAGCACTTTGCTTTTCTGACAGCAAAAGGGAAAAAACAGAACCCAGACAAGGGGCTCTCCTGCCCGGCTGCTGGCCAGTGCAGCCCCATCACCCCATGGCTCGACTCTGCAAGGTGACAAGCATCAAAGAGAAAATTGGTGAGCCCAGATTCTAAAAAATACAGAGGCGCCAAACTTTGCAGGGGAAATCAGACACCCAGCCGCTCTTGTAGCACCACAGCCTGCCACGTAAGCACCACAGGTATTCTCAGAAAACTCCTTCTGTATGCCACCTGGCAGAAACTCGGCCCCAGCAACTAACTTGCTGCACTCAAGCCAAAGCAGGATTTCCTCACCCATCTCCCTAGAGACCTGCCAGGAGCTCCCCACGCCAGTGAAGGTCACAACAGAAGAAAACAACTGAGTGCTCAACCGCTAGGCTGCTGGCTTGCAGGAGAGCAGAATAACCTGAGTATCTTCCTCTGGGGTATGGTCACAGACGAGGGGTGGCTGGCAGCCCTCCCTGGGCTCTCAGCGGCATCCCCATTTCAGCTTCCCCAGCGTTTTGTGCACCTGGATGACTCCCTGCTCCTCTCTTTTCTAGAGGTCCCTTCCACTGCCGGTGCTGGCCAGGCGTGGTGCAAGGAATTCAGACCTTGGATCAGGGTCAAGGATTCACATCAGTAGCACAAAGCTCAGGGATTTGTTGTTGCAATATCCAAGTTGCTTTAAGAGCATGGACTCCGGGCCTTTTTTTTTTTAATCTGAGCACGCAGCTTGGTACAAAATAGAAGTAACCCTTGTCTAGAACTCCGAACTTCCATTCTCCTTTCAGGGAGTTTTCCCTGTTCACATCATAGCTGATCACCTCACAATTTTTAAAAGTGCTTGTTCTACTCATTAAGTAAAACAGAGTTACTCTATAAGCACTCCTGAGGGGCTAGGTCTCCACAGACATCTCTGGCAAACAACTGTTTGAGATGCCAGTATTTGAGGAGATCTGGGCAGAGAGAAAGCTGAAGCCAGGGTCTGAGTACAAAGCAATTCTCCTCCGCTGATCCAAATCACGGGATCAAGACATGCCCAGCCCCCTCTCCTTGTGCCATCAAACCTACTTAACACCTGGACCAACCTGGAGGCCCCCTCAGCATCTAAGCTGAGAAGGTCGCAGTCAAAGCCACACGTGTTACAAGGCTGCCGCAGCTGTTACCTGCCTGCTAGGCTGCTAGTGGCCCTGCTTTCACACACACAGCCAGGCGAATCACAGGGAAGACAGCCCGGCACTGCCATCCCCAAAGGCAACGCTGCCTCTGGTTTTCTGAACTGCACCGCCAAACACTGAAGTTTTCAATCTCCCAATTGCTTTCCCCACGCTACTTAAGAAAGAACAAGCCACACACTGAAGTACTACCATGATGACTGGGGTGGAGGAACTTGCCCAAGCATCACCACGGACGCTGGGTGGGAGCCATCAAACCCCCACAAAAGCAATCTCATAGGTCTCTGCTACAAAGAGAGGAAAACAAAAAAAGCCCGAGAGCAACCTAGGGAGACATTCATTCTATCGATTGTGCAAACTGTCAGTGGAGTGGTGATGAGTATTTTTTTGTTTCTATCCCAGGGAATAATCCAGCCTGATAATTAGTACATAAGAGATAAGTGGAAAATGAGACATCTAGCTAGGGTGGTTCAAGCCTCCTCATGACATTGATAATGTGCAGATACATAGATCACTGTCGGGGCAAACTGCCACTGTGAGCCTGTGTCTTCCCACTGCCTCATCAATCCATCATCCGCTTAGCTACTGACACCTTGGCAGGCACACACCGCCAGCCCTGCATTTGAATTGCAAGGAGCAGGCTCCACCAGGGAATACAGATTTAAAAATCTAAGATTCAAATTTGTTTAAGTATTGTGAACAGCAATTCCCTTGCAAGGCATCTTCATTGCCCTTTTGCCAAGGGGGAACAGTTGGGTCTTTGTTAGAAGTACAAATTGCTTCTTAATGCAAAGGATAAAGCAGAGCCCAGGCACCTCCTTAGAATTCCTCCTGGCTCCTGGTAATGCTGCTGCATGTCAATTTTAATTTTTTGAAATTTAAACCGAGGGCTTTGTGTCTAAGCTCCATTTCGTTGGAGGGGAGGGGAGGAATAGTCAAAAAGGATTACAGATCCAGCGGGAATTGAGGATCCATACCAATTATACTTCATTTGGGTCTCAGATACTGGTTTTAATCATATTCTAAATGGTACAAATCGACAAGACATTAGAGATTGGTAAGTGTCTAACACATGTACCTGGTTATGAACTCTGCTTCCCTCAGCTGGGGGGATGTTTGAGGATGAGATGAGGGGAGGAATTGTTTTCTCTCTCTTTTACCAGGGCAGTCTGTGACCCTCCTCTTCCAGCCAACGAGAAGACAACACTCATTGAGGACTAGGTAGGAGACAGAAGAGATTTTAAGAAATTGGTAATTACTGGGCTACCCCAAACTGGTGCTGGAACAGGTTCATCCCAGCTGTGATTCCCTTTGCTTCAGCAAAGTTAAGAGCGGGGCAAAGCTCCGGTCTCAGCAAAGACCTTGCAGTCCAGCTCCTTCCTTGCTTTCCCGTGAAGCTGTAGTAATGCCGCAAAAGGCAGTAAGCTGACAGGGAGGTAAGACCTTAGCAAGGGAAAAATGAAATGATGAGACAGTAAAATGAAAATAAGAGCAAATGAGTGGATTAGCTTTTGTAAATCAACTTAGCTCTTTTAGCTTCAGTAGAGCAATCCCAGTTTACTCAAACTGAGTTTACCTGTCTTTTATGCAAGATTCACCTCCTCCACCCCAAATAGGCTCAGAACTGTACGTGACATTATTTACACACCTGTGCATGTTTTAAAGAATGCGCAATTACTGGGATTTACCAAGGACCAGAAGGAGAAAACCCAGTACCTTTTCACACAGTTTAAATCTGTCAGTCTTCAGTGAGCTTTCTCTCAGAGCCTATCTTAGGGACTGCGCATACGGTAGATCCACATACAGTCAGATATGGTTTCAAAAACATATACACACTGCATAGCACAGGTGTTTAGGCAGACTATCTCAACCACTGCCTTCTCATGTTTGTCAAGTACATTGCTGAAGCACTGCTTTCCATAATCACCAATTAATTAAAGAGGGAGTCTTCCCTGGACTTCAGTAACCTCTGGATCAGGCTTATACCCAGTAAAATCTATTTGGGAGGTCCTCTCCACACATGTGGTTTCACCTCTGACTGACTGTGTGTGCCTTCTTTTTATAAAACTGCATCAAGTGAGGCTTTTTCCCTGTCCTTCTGTTTCTTCCCAGCACCCTTGAACAATAATTAAGACCTATACAGGGTCCCCTGTCCTAACTTAATTTTGCTGCAAAGCTAAAGGATTGAAGTGACCCCTGCCCTAACCTCCCACCCCTCCCACGGCACCACCACAGTCCTCCTTTGCAGCACTGGAAGAGACACACAGCAAGAAACCATTCTCTAAAAACATAATTTAATGTGATTTTTTTTGTGATCGTGGTCAACGACTGAATTGTTTTGCAGACAAGAACAGAGATTTGACGTTAATGACATTATCATTCACACGAGCATTGAACTGCACAGAAAAGAAAAGTTTACACTTGACCCCATACAAACAAAGCAGCAGAGGAAGAACTAGTTACGATCCAGTCCCACTTCATGAATAGTCAATTTGAGAATTCATCACCATAATTAATATTCATTGACACAAAATTTGACCGGATCAAATTCAGCGTGCGGCACATTTGAACTCTGGACTCTCTTGCACACACACAAGGAACCACTCAGGAGTTTCCAGATGCCGAGTTCCCGGCGCGGCGCACACGGCACACCGAGGCTGAGAAGGGGGGGGGGGGT
>NW_020450685.1:227187-260675 GCF_003343035.1 Apteryx rowi | reverse complement strand
GCCGGCACATTTGCCGCGACGAGGCAGCCCGCGGCTGCTCTCCGCGCTGACGGCGGGGGCGCGGCGCCCCCCTTCCCCCCCGCCCCGCGCGGCGGCCGTTGGGCGACCGTTAGGCGGGGCAGGGCGGGGGGAGGGGCGGTGCTGAGGCAATGCCGCCGCCGCTCCCCTCGGGGCGGGCGGGACGGTGTGTACCGGTGCGCGGTATAAACCTGGCGGTTATTATACCGCTGCCGGGCCGCCTCACTTTCTTGCGGCGGTGTTCGGGGAGTTTTCAAGCACGCGCAGGAGGTAGCTGCGCGCACCCGCGGCGACATTTCTCCTTTACCGCTCACCGGCTCCTTCCATCGAGCCTCCGCTGTGCGGACACGAGGAGAAGATCAGGGTTTCGTTCCGCAAAACACACATATACAAGCGAGTGTAATTACAAGCTCGTCCCGCCCGTCCCCGTTTCCTGAACGCAGACACGGCCTGAGCGGTGCGAGCAGAGCCCCGCGCAGAAACACCCCCTGCGCGGTTCCGGTTATGTTCGTACGTTTCCCTGTGTGAGGCACAGGGTCCAGATCAACTGGTGTTTCCCCATGCCCAAAATCGTTATAACTTGCCTTTGATACTGCGGTTTAATGGTGCCAGTGCAGTGGGAGCTCCAGCATCGTTAACTGCCGGCAGGGATCTCCCCTCCGGAGAGTAAATTGTGATATTGTAAACTGGGTAAATTGGGATATTACCCACACATTTCGCAGCAGTGGGTTAGACACCCATCCCGGAGCTGAAGGGAAAGAAAGAAGACATTAGTGTAGATTGCCTAAGGGCAACACTGCCGTGTGTCCGATTTCCTTTGTGCATGAGGAGGGTGAATTCAGAGTGGGTTCAGCATAGTTGAAGGCAGTCTGTCTTGTCTGAAAATAGACAAACCTGTAGGTCAGAGAAAGCAAGCCGCTCACACTGATCCGAAGCTTGTTGAAGCTGATGGCCTGGAGGCATCAAATGCAAATGATGACATGTACATTTGTTCCAAGAACTGCAGAAATGCCCTAAAAGGACTTGGGACTCTGCTGTTAGCTTTCCTTGAAATTCAAGAAAAAGGGGACATCAAGGCTTTTCCATCTGGAACTCATGCATTTACAGACCAGAGTCCGATCTCAGTTACACCGCTATTTACATCCAGCATTTTTTCTTGGCGTTATTCAGGATTTTCTCTGCTGCTACTGAGATCAGAATTCAGCCCTGGCCCTCCCAAGTCTCTGAATTTTTTCACATCTAAATATGTAAAGCTGCAAGGGAAATTAGTCTTGCAAATGAAAACCTTTCCCTGACAATTGTATAGATAGTCATATTACACGTTACACTAACCATGTCTATTACTTAGCACATTGCTGCTTACTTAGCTAATGTTTTAAGAGGTGAAATCACGACAAATATAAGTCCTTTTCCTCTCATTTAAATTAACAGTTACATCCTGCAGTGTTATTATAAGCCCCCGCACTTGTCTAGAGCTTTGTTAAATGATTTCTAATAGTTGTTTCTGTTACAACTCTGGTATAATTTTCCATATATTATCTGTGTTAAATACAAATAAATTCAGAAACAAATTACACTGCTTTGCTGATCATCCCTATCTAAGCGTCTGTTAATTTCCCTTTTGTTCTGGTATTTGTCACTAGCTCAAATATCCCTGTATGTGTGAATCCTTGCTATTCCCTCCAGAGTTCTGCAAACCTCACTAACATGTCCTTTTAATCTCCTGTTTTCCAAAGACAGCAGCTACACTGCAGCTTTTCTAGCCCTTTCTGAATAATAAAGTTCCTGTATCATTTGGTCTCTGTTACAACTTCACAACTAAGTGAACTCTAGTTCACTTTTATAATGAGGTGACCGGTGACTGGGAACTGTATTCCAACTGTAGGTTCACCAGTCCCAGCTACAGAGCTAGAATAATTTTCTGTAATAGGGATCTATTATTCCCACAGAACAACAAGGACAGAAGAAGAAGAAACAGGTTCTAACTTACAGCAGGACAAAACTAGATGTACAATTGACACAATTCTTAATAAGGACAGTTAAGCACTCCAGAAAGCAGGCAGAGAAGTTGACAGAGAGATCAGTAGTTAGATTAAATGTCAAACTCCAGCAATTTGTTTAGGAATAATTTAATTAATCCTCTGTGATGCAGTAAGATGAACTGATCACCTAGTTAATCCCTCCACCAGATTGCTTTAAGGTAAACACAGTATGACTTTAAAGTATAATATATAATCTCCAATGGGAACCATGGTTCCTGGAGACCGGGAGTTATGAACTGACTGATGTAAAGCATCTTGCGCCCCAAGAAGTAGCACTGTGATCAGTGAGGCAGGTTGTGCCATCCACAGATCCTACACTATTAAATATTTAGGGCTGTGATCACTAGAAGATATGCAGCAACACTCAGCTTCCAATTCTGATATGGGCTGCTACTAACCCATGTTAGGTGCGTCCATTCTGTATGCAGTGGGATACATCACAGGAGTGTAAGGACCAGGAAATTACCAAATTAGCTAATCAGATCGTGTTTGAAATACTCCCTGCCCTGAGATGCAGGAAGGTATTTTTCTTCATTTGAGGAGAAGAGAAGGCTCAGGGAGGCTCTTATTAATGTGTATAAATATCTGATGGGAGGGTGAGCTATTCAAAACCTCAGTGAACCCAGCCCTGAGCAACCTGCTCTAGGTGATCCTGCGTGAGCAGGGGGGTTGGACCAGATGATCTCCAGAGGTCCCTTCCAACCCCCAAAATTTTGTGAGTCTGTAGAAGCTTGTGTGGATATAACTTGAAAGTCCATTTTCAAAAGCGATTCAAGGACTTAGGAAGCTGACTGCTAAGGGAAGCATTTGACAGTTCAGGCACAAGACCAAAATTGAGGCTGTTGAGAACCCAGACACTTTGTACAGAAATGCCTGTGTTCCAGAGGCACATGAATTTCTACCAGTTACCTCCTTAATTCCTGCTTCAAGGCAGGTACACAGCCACGCAGCAAAATACTGAAATATTCACAGGGTTGGAGGAAGGCAGAATAATTCTAAAGGCTGGTGAGAGCACTCTCCCAAAAGACAAAGAAAACAAGCCAAGGACTGAATGAGTTCATGGCTGAGCTTTCAAACCATGCTTGTCTCCAAGGCTTAGACACTTTACAAGTATGATCAGAGTCTGTCCGTTAAGGATTCAAAACACAGGACAGGGTTGCTCTAGACTTCTGCACTGTCTCAGTTTATTTTTTTTTAAGAGGTTTCTTGTTTTTCTCAGCAGCACATGCTCATCACAAACAGCTCATAAACTGAAGCACGTGGCCTTCTGTGTGGATATGGAGTGGTCAACTTGAGTTCTCTGTCTTGAAGGAGGAAAACGAACCCAGATCTACATGCCCTGCATAACTTCTGTCACTGCTGTAGGGTTGTCCAAAGTGAGGGGAGGTGAGAGAAGAACTTGCATTCTGCTCCTGTTTTGCTCCATGATGCATATTCTAAGAATGCTAACAAGAGCAGGACCATCTCCTGACCAAATCTGTAATCCTGATGGGTTCCAATATGAGCCAGACCCACTGAGATGGCAGTGTTTTGGGGCACATGTGGAAGTTGAATATTGTATATTTGAGGTTCTTGGAGGCTGAAGACAGGTATCTCTGGATTTAGGTGCCTCTAGGATTAGACAGGATCAGAGAGGATCTGTTGATTCTATTGTTGCATTTAGGTGCTTAAATTCTGCTTCAATCCCTCCTTTAGGTTTCTTTTTGGATTTGGCCCTTTAGACTTGACAGCATCAGAAGAGCCATAGCAGATCAGGCCTGTTTCTGACAGAGGACAGCAACAGACATTTAGCAAAATGACAAGATCAAGATAAGTCTATGGTGATACTTCCCTGATATTTTCTCTCAAACTACAGCAATTCATGGCTCAAGGATTTCCTGAATCATAGTTTAGTACTTTTAAAAACTGGAATCAAGACTACTGTGAATACAGGCAAATAATTTGGATCAGTACCTTTACCAATCCCAGTGACTAGCTTTGTTTTGCTTTCTTTTGCTGTGATTGATTGCTGAAAGTTTTGGATAACATTACCCTCTGGTCTTCTGAAGTGCTTCATTCATTGCCTTTCTCAATCACAAGACTTACCGATTTTTCTCATTGCCAGAATTAACTATCTGGGACTCAATGTATTCAATAGCTAGTAAAACATAATATATCTAGTTCTTATGCTAAAATGTTCACATTTCTTGCTGAAAGCAGATTCAGATCTGTTCATGTTCAGAGTGGATATAAGATTATTTCCATTCACGAAATATAAAAGATAATGGTAGTGATTATTTTTGCTTAATAGAGGGAAAAGTTCTAGAAATGGTTAGGCTTATTGTTATTGACTGCTGTCATTCCCCACAAATACTGGGCACTTGTTTTTGACCTAAACTGGTATTTCTAGCAGTACAATTCCACTTGTCTTAAGAGCTGAATTTACTACCATTTTCTGGATCCTGTAGGTACACGGGGTACAGCAGAAAAAGCGTTTTATTAATAGAACAAGGACAGGAGCTGGTTCTGATCTTACCCTCTGCAAGACAGAGTTGAAATACCCCACTGAAACTTGTGCTGGTATAGCACTATATAAAGTCAGAAACGTACAGACAGAATCAGGCCCCCTGTATTGAAATAGTTTCTGTTACAGATCCTACATAAGAAGTTCTTGTACGATCCTAATAGCCATTGCAATTGGACAGGCTTTACTGTGCACATTGATCAATGTGAACTGCTGCTATTTGCACTTTACCACACCAACTTGCTGTACATAAAAGACAAAATCTGCTGACGATCTCTTTGTAAGGGGGTGTTTTGGCAAATGTGTTTAGCCACTCACACTCACTCACTTTTGAGCAGCACTCAAAAATCAAAACTGCCTTCAGGACTCTACTTGGAGAAATATCAAGAGGTGTGGAGAGAATCAGTGGAAGGCATGCATAGCATCCCAAAGACAGGAGCTATTCACCAAGCACAGGAGAATTCAACCTGTATTTTCTGGAAAAGAGCAATCAGAGGGAGTGAGCCTTCTTTCTCACTTTAAAGCCAGTGGCACATTTGCTGTTAGAGCAGAGTCACACCCTGATGTTACTTCATCCAGGTTTATCAAAACTGTGGGAATAAAGAAATCTCGCACAACGGTTGAAGCTGGTGCCAAATAAAATAGTTATAAGGCATGAAACACAGCCAAGGAGGAATATGGGTAGAGAACAGACCAACAACAGATCAAAAATATATCACAAGAGAGGGAAGAGCAGTTTAGTTGCAGGCAGCCACCAGCCCAGAACCTCTCTTAGAACTGTGAAATAATCCGTAATTCCTCCAGCACAGTGTTCACTGCAGGGAAGAACAGGGAGAGCGTGAAAAAGGCACCTTTGCTCCATCAGTTCAGGGGTCACTGGCATCTGCCTGGTCTCTAGCATAAGTGTACACTGCTATTTGTGTCCCCAAAAACTGTGAGGACTTGTAAGGGAACAATGGCTGATATTCAGCCCTGGCAACAACAGGTGATGGAGGAAACGTCACAGTAGCTCCAGGCTATTTGGGAGTTCCTCAGTACCAGAACAGATCTTCAGCTGGAGCTAAACTAGTTTTAGAGAGAAACAAAACTGTCCAAAAGGCTGGATCTGAAAAATACCACCTGGAAAACTATCAGGTTTGAATAAAGTCTTGCTTAAAAATGGTAAATTAAAACAAAATGAGAAGCCAGAATTGCTTGCCCGTAGCCAACTGAAGGCTAGAATTTGGGTCACAGTTAGAGCAAATTCAACTTTTCTTTCCCAATTCTATGCTTCTCAGTATGTGTTTACAAACTGCTTGAGGGGAAACAGGTTGGCCCTAGATTTGTCTTGTTCAATTTGTCTCCTTAGATAACTAATGCTTTTCCAGTGTGACTGCTGGAATAACTCTGCACTATCTATACAACCAAGCATCTGTTTTGATAATTAGTTGGGGCCTTCCATATAAAATACAAATGATAAGGAAAATGTAAGCTAATTTATGGCAAACAAGATAGTGATACTAACTGAAAGTGGTATACTCTAAAGCTTTAGTCAGTAGCTCCATAGACCAGAACAG
The DNA here is from genome assembly GCF_003343035.1 of Apteryx rowi. NCBI lineage: Eukaryota > Metazoa > Chordata > Aves > Apterygiformes > Apterygidae > Apteryx > Apteryx rowi. The sequence goes on along the minus strand of NW_020450685.1, from coordinate 254,556 downwards.
CTGGTTTGATGTCAGGGAATTTTGTTTGCGTGTGTACAACCAAACCCTTGGCGGACTCTCCAGATGAAAATTACCCATCTCCCTTCTGAGGCCTCTGAAATGCACAGCAGGATTCACCTTTCGAGCCACTGTGACTTCAGAAGAGTGAAGGGGGAGACTGGAAGGTCATAGAGCTAAAATCAGTTAATTTATGCATATCCTTTGTCCTAATTTAGCAAAATTTCCACACCCAACCATTAGGCTGATTATTTCTATTCTGTGAAGGGAAAAATTGCTGCAGGGAATTGATGTGCATGGGCAGCTGGTTTAACCAGGATGAAAGACATACATTATAAATGTTTTTGAAGTACATTTGGGCCTCCCTCTGGGGGTTAACTAAACCTGCAGTCAGGTACCAGACAGAATTTTTCCCCTCAAGTATCACAAGAATAAAATTAGTAAGAAATAATAATCAAATCCACAGGTGAGACAGATGACACTGAATGGACATCTGGGATATAACATTCTGTTACCACAGAATAAATTTTTGCCATACATTCCTATGAATTAAATGTGTTCCTCTATTAGTCCGGTAGCATAAAGAGCAAGATGTGAGGATTACAGACCCAAAGCCAAGGCTGTCAGGAATGGGCTCTCCACCAGTCAGGCGTAATAAACTTGCAGAAAGCAGGATGTAAAAGTCTGAGAAAGGCATATGGAAAAAGCAAGGCAGAAGGTCTGGTTTTGCAAAGCTTTCCTCTGGTTTACTGCTGCCCAGTAAAAAGGAATTGTTCCACTGAGAGCAGGCAGCTATAGGATTTGTACAGAGATAAGCTGGTTTTCACGTTCAAAAAAACAGCTCCAGATTAAGGGAACCCTTGACTGCCACTTCCAGGGTAAGTGTAACTTGGGGTGTTGCTAGAGAGGGAACAGAGAGGCAGAGACAAAGGTCACAGTAAACCAGTCCTAGCACAGTCACTTGGATCAGCTGACCAAGCTCATGTACTGCTAGGATACTCAGGGAATTAACAACCAGACTATCACAATTATTTTTGAAAAAGCCTAGCTAACCTGAAGAAAGAGTAACTGTGAGAGAAAAACACAGGTTTCTGTGAAAAAGGAGCTTTAAATAAGCACCAGAAAACTGAAGTAGGCAAGATGGCTTTGTGAGATTGAAACATTTGATTAAAACATGGTAAAAATTGTCCCAAAATATGTAGCCATTTATGATGACTGATCCAATGTAAACCCAAATTAAAAGCCTGACAATGGGCTTTATTTAGAAACATTCTGACCTTTCTTGTATGACTCTTGTCCTGCCTTCTCATTACTTGTCATTCTCAGTCACTGTATCTTGTTTAAATGAAAAGTGCAAGTTCTCCAGGGCATAGGACTGCATCTTTTTTTCGTCTGCTCTGCACAACAATGCATGCAGCAGGGAGACTCTTACAACTATTAAACAGAATACAAATAAAACATATAAGCTCTGGTTTTGCAACTTTACTGAATTGCTTTGCAAGAAAAAGTCTCTCGTGTGGATATTAGCTAGAAGTGATTTATTCATATAAGTCATGTTTAGGCTAAAAAACAATCATGGAAAAGTGAAGCTCTCCTTGACAATGATATTTGGAATGGTTCCTCAGGAGGAAAGGTGAAAGGCCCATTGCTTGATAACTTGAGAGCAAGGTTGGGCAAAGCCAGAGACTGCACTGCAGGGCTCAGTCCCCCACTGGCAGGAAGATGAATGAGAAGCCCTAGCAGCCTTTTCTATCTTGTTCTTCTATGATCCTTATAAGAGAGATTGATGCTGACAGCATCCAGGTGGTGCGTCCATGACTCAGCTGTCACGTCACTGCTTACAGCTTAAAGTCAGTGAGTCAAGGAATGAAAAACAGGTGGAAGGAGGAGGAGAGCCCTCCTGAAGTATTCACCTCCAGCCATCTCCTGCCGAATGAGCAGGGCCAATTGCAAACTGCAGGGATAAGGAAGTAGGAAAGGCAATGACAGAAGGAACGGCTGGTTGCCTTACCAGGCAGCAGGGTTACAAGCCATTCTCTGTGCTTTACATGGTGCGGAAGTAAAGTCTGGTGTGAGTTAATGTCCTTCTCTGAGCCAGAAGTGTCCACCCTATGAGGTGGGCCTGAGGCCTGCTGACACCTGTGAATATGTTCCTTAGGCAAAGCTGTGGATGAAATAAATATTAAATTCATTAAGCCTAGTTCATGTTAGACAGGAAAGGTAACATCACAGATGTCCGGCCATGTATGTTCATCAATACAAGGATTAATATTATGAATTTGATTTCCAGTGATACCCTAAATCCTATTCTGAGAACGTGTTCTCAAGGAGCTAATGACTGTAATAACAGACATCACTTCTTTGAAAAGCCAAGAAGTCCTGAGAAGCCAGAATCAAGACTCTTTGGAGGCAGACTTTTAGGTTCAGGGGGACTTCTGAGGCACTGCTTCTTGTTTGGGAAGGTTCACAAAAGAAATGTGGTACAACTGAGATGTAATTTTTTTGCCGCTCTCTTAACTACAAGGTCAGCCTCTTGTATTCATAGCAGCAGCAGGTCAATGGGATCTCAAGATGATGGGTATTCCACGACAGTCCCTGCCCTTGGGCATGATCAGTGTCTAACACATGGAAATCTCTCCAGAGATGTACACCCCGTAACCCTACCAAGCAATCCATTTCAGTGCTTCATAATCTGTGCCATCCAAAAAACATTTCCTAGTGACTGGTCTTAATTTCTCTGCTTCAGTTTAAGCCTCTGATTCCCTCTGATTCCATCTTATCCATCACGGACAGAGAGAACAGTTGATTTCCTTCCTCTTTGCAGTAGCCTTTCATATACTTGACAATTGTTAACTTGCTTTCCTGGTCAGTCTGCCCTACTTAAGCTGAACAACCTCAGTTCATTCCGTCTTTCTTTATCACTGGTGTTTTCAAGAGCTCTGGTCATTCCCACTGCTCCCCCAGACTGTCTCCCGCAGTCTACATCTTGTTGAATGTGCAGTGCTCAAAACTGGATCCAGTACGCTTTGATGTAGGCCTTTCTAGTTGCCTGTTTCACACAGCACATCATTGTTGACTCCTGCCCAGCCCTATAATGCCCAAATCCTTTTCTGAAGAACAGTCAGCACCCTGTATTTGGGTAACTGAACATTCCTAAGTGCAGTTTTCGCTGTTGAATGGCATTCTGGTTTTCTTCCCATTCAATCTTTGATTTGTCACTATTATTTGGAGTTCTCAGCCTCTCCTTCAGCATGCCAGCTGTCACCACCTGCTTATAAGCTTAATAAGTGTTCTCTGTTCCATCACTGAGGTCATTGCTGAAGATATAAATAGTACCAGACCCCTTGAGAGCCCCACCTTTCATTTTGACAACGATGAGCTGACAACCTCTCCTTCCAAGTCAGCTTTGCAGCCATCCCATAGCATTTTCAGCTGACAAATCTTTCCTAGTTCCTTATAAGAATGTGATGCATAACAGTGTTAAAAGCTTTTTAAAATCAAGTTATATGATATCTACTGGTTTGCTACATGTACAAGGCCTGTTACTAGTTACAGAAGAAAATTACATTGGTGTGATGCAACTTGCCAAAAAACGTGCTGGCTATTATTTATCCCTTTATTACATAGCTATTTTCTGTTTTGGTAGCTGCTGGGAACCTTGTCATGCACTGACCTTGTTGTGCAAAGTGCTGTGCAAATTCAGAACCGAAAGGTGGATCCTGCATCAACAAATTTAAGTCTAATTAATCCTAATGTTTTCCCCCAAGGAAACTCCAGCTTCTTCCAGACCAGACTTCACATTGAAACATCTAGGAAGGGGAGAGTAACTCTGCAAACCTGTTGTGTCACAAAATTTCACCACAACTTCTTTCCAAAGAGTCCCAAACAAGCAGTGTGTCTTATTACCAGCATCTTCTAGAGTCATATGTGAGTCTTGATTGTAACCCCATTAAGCCTTGCTGAAGGCTAAAAGACATCGTCTGTCTGCATCTCCCTCATTGTCTGCTCACTCACTGTCTGTTCCACCTAAGATGCAAGTCAGGCAGTTCTTCAGTTTTCAAACCTGACTGCTTCCAGTATGAATGACACATCTTATGGTGACACAACTGCTGCAGGGTCTGCAGGAATTGTCTGAAAGCCAAGAGCTCTGTCCAAAAGAAGGAAAAATGGCAAGGATATAGTTATGTGAAGTGAGTAAGTGAGAGTCATCAACTCCAAGACTGCAAGGCACAGTAACTGAAAATGTGGCATTTTGCGCTGTCTGTTCTGCGCTAAGTAAGCCAGTTTCAAAGAGTGCTAAATCATGGCACTGGTAGTGGTGAGCAGTGAAACTTGATCTTATTTTATGTAATTTTGATCTTCACGGGCACAAGGAAGAATGCTATCAAACTGAAGTCTTCCAGCCGGATAGTCTCTGACTGTATGTTTGCAGAGCATCTATGAGAGCAAGATGTGGGCTCTACTGTTTTTTTTCTACTGAACCAAATAGCCAGTAACAACTAATGTTGTTCACACATGCAAAACATTTGGAATTAATTTCAGTTTTGTTTTCTGTTTAAATGTATTTATAATTACTTTTGATTAGAATAAAGAGGATCATTTTCTTTTTACCAATTCACAGGATATTCAGAATATCTGGAAACCGAAGCAATTTTTTGCACACCAGGTTATTAGCGTAAACTTCAGCACTTCCATAGAATATATTCAGTGAATGGGGAATGGCTGAGGCATCCGACATGACTTGGATGAGCCTGGGACCTTGGTGCCGCTGAAATGGCTGGACGTGCAAACTTCTCCTTTCTGTAGACAGACATGGTCTGTTGTGCAGCCACGTATGTTTGCACATCTTCTAGGTGTTTAAGGGCTGTCTGAGTGCTAGAAAAGTCCAAATTTCCATGCCCAGAATGGAAACACTTATTTTAAAAATCCATCTTGCCTTCTCCCACGCAGCAGCTTTTTGAGATAAAGTACTTGTGAGCCTGCAGTCAGCCTTGAATGGTACCTGTAGGGGGTGGGGACCTGTTCTGGCTCAGTGTAGCAGGTGACTGTGCAATGAGGGATGCTCACTCTCCATTTATCTTACAGCTCTATTAAATCATACTTTATGAGGCTGCCATTCAGAGCTCTCTGCTCATTTTGGTGGGGGCTCCTCTGAAATGGACCCCAACCTGCCTGAAGATGGAGCTCACTGGTTTAGGGGGTGGTATAACCTCACTCCAGAGAGGAAGTGGAGTCCCCAGCCCACATTCATCCTAGGAATTGGCCCATGCAGATGGCCCCTCATTGTCTTACTCAGCTTTGCTTTCACATCCACATCTGTAAGACCTCTACTCCAGTCAAATCTCTGCAACACTTGAAGGACACTCTTCCATGCATAATATTAAAGCAATTCTACTTTTCTTTAAGACAAACACTGATTAGAAAAGAGAAGAAAAAGCCAGTACAATGAGTCCAGCATCTTCATCATGGGATGGCAGCAAGTGTATGATATTCTATCATGCAAGGACCACTCTACCATCAGGAAGCCACAGATTAAGTCCAGGTCAGATGAGTTTTGCAGCTGAATGCAGCCCTGAGGCTCAGTGCAGGGCTTCCTAACACCATACTGCCCGAGTGGCTCCAGGCTGATTGAATCAGGAAGCAGAAACATATGCCAGTGATTTAATGGGAATGCAGGAGGCTGCTCACTTTAATATATGGCACATATGGCATGAGAGTGTTAATGGAATTTATACTGTAAAAAAATTATCTCCATACAAAGTATGGAATTGCTTGGGAGGATTTATGCAACAGACATAAAATCCAGTGGAAACAGTCTAACCTTTCTGAGGCTTATTAAGTTTTCTCTTTATTTATGGAAATGTCTTAATTTATGCAAGGTAAATGCCAGAAAAATGCTATAGATTTAGTCAGAACCTAGCTCTTGCTACTTATAGATTCACACAGTCATATCCTGCTCTTGTTTACACCAGGAGTAAAGTTATTTGAAGTTACTGGGCCTGATCTAAAGTGTTTTATGTTACTCTGGCAAATTGGGTATCAGGGCTATGGGTTGTTCAGTCAACCCCAAAATGGTGATAATAATGAGGAAAAAGTTTGAAGAAAAGTATGTCAGTAACAAACAGCATGAAAAAGACATTGCTTTGGGTCCTGCTCATCCTTGTTGTATATGTTAAACTATATAGATGTTAAAATAACATCACTGAAAAGTCAAGAAATGCCAAAATACAAGTGTGCCCTCTCCTCTCTTCTCCTGTGCACATGCAGTGAGATGCCAGATTACCTGAGCACAGCTGGGTTTCCAGAGGGCCCACAGGACCAAACAGTGCTTACTCCTTGGTGACTAGCCAGAATCTTTAGCCAGGTTACTAAAGAAACAAGACTTCAGTAACCATACTGTCTCTCCATGCCAGATACCCTTTGAGTCTGTCAGCCAGTTTCAACCGAACTGTGACAATGTCTGTCAAAAAATTACATTCCTACAAGTGTCATGAAAATCAGAGAGATGCAAATAAGTGCTCCAGTGAGAGGAGACAGACAGTCCCCCACTGTGACACTGTTTCTGGCTGGGCTGGCCAGGGAGGACACCTTCAGCTCTGGGCTAGCCAGAAGGACTCTCACAGAGATGATGGGGCTGGTAATACAGAGGGAGGGAGTAGATAGAGGGGAAAACCCACAAATCTGTTGGAAACCAGGTTTCTGTTCTTCATCATTCAACACATCTTACTGGGTGCATCTAAATCCGATACAGATTTCTTCCTGTGCTTTTCCACAAGTGTATCACTGAAGTACCTTGGTTTCTTACAGACATGGATGAATACAACCTTAAAATAAGCCCCTGAGGTCAGCTGGGTTATTAACTGGAGGTGCACAATAAAGAAGCACCAGCAAACCTGGCTTTGGTGGTTTAGGACATCATCACCCCATTCATCCTCTTCAACTTCTCCTCAAAGTCACTCTAGTGCAGCTGGCAGATGGGAACATGGGCTGGCTCCCCAGCTTCTCCAGCTTCCCAGCCCACATCCTGAGCTCCAACCTACCTCTATCGACAGGCAAAATAGTACAATGTCAAATCATGAGAGCAAGACTTGTGGCAGTCAGTTCCCTGAAGCCTGATTTCTCAGAGTACTTTTGCAGAGCAGGGTGTATTGTACACTCTCAACAAAGCTCCCAGTAACTTTGGTCACCTCTGTGAGCACTTGGACCTCCTACAAAGCAGATCTTTGTCCTGGGACCAAGGAAATAAGAGTTACAGTGCAACCATGGGGGAGACTGTGTGTCCCTGTGACTTGTCTACTAGGACACCAGAACTGTGCAGCTTCAGCAAGGACCGAATTCAGATCCACAGGGCAGTATTCAACTATCTTGAACCGTCTCTATGCTCTTGTTCTTCCTTTCTTCATTCATCACACACCTCTCAACTTCCTACATAAAACAGCCTCGTTCACTGCTAACGCTGACTCACTGGCGCTCAGTCCCTCCTGAGTGCTGAGGGAGGCTGGCGTCTTGTGGAAGAAACTTGTAAGTCAGTGTGTCCCTGAAGCTGAACTTGTAATGCAAATGCAGGAGCTAATCAAATGACACCGGGCAGGGAGCCTCTGTCCTGGCCCTTTGGAGACCTTGCCCCTGGAAATTAGTTTTAAGAGAAACAGTGTGTCACTTCCTCTGATTTTAAAAGCAAATAATTTAAAAACTCCCTGACAGGGAATCATCCTAGCCCCACGGGGCAGGAAAGAGTCTAGGGCAGGGGCTGGAGGGCAGGGGGGGAATTGGGGCCTCACAGTCCAGATTTTGCCATTCTGGGTGATGGTGAGCTGAAGGTGGCTTATCGTGTCTGAGAACCTGCCCCTAGAGGGAGTCACTGATCCACACTTGCTCAACGAATTTCATTGCTTTCTTTCTAGACAAGGCAAATTAAGGTCGGCTCCAGGCTTTGGAGGAGTGTCCTCTAGCACTTGCAGACGTTTTGGACCATCTCCTTAACCTTCACTAGCACCATTTCTGCTTTCTTTGCTGCTCTCTCCTCCATCTGGTGCCGTTTTCCCTGTCTGACTTCTGTCTCACTCCTGTCTTCCCTTCTCCATCCTCCGCTCCACCTCCATCTTGGTTCCCTGATATCCCCAATTCCTGTCCTTGCTCTTTAGGCTCTGCACCTCTCCCCACTGCGTCCAGATCCAAGAAGGTCTGCCCCCTTGCTCCAAATCTACTCCCTAGCTCTCCATTAGCACTCATATCTCCCCATTCGGCCTTTCTACACATCTCCCTACCTCAGCACCCCACCACGGCACATTTCACCCCTCACAAATCTACCCCAGGAGCATGGAGAGCACCAGGGAGACAGTTCCCAGGCTGTGTGCAACATCACAACAGGTTCCAGTGGCAGGAAGAGCAGCAAGGGGGAAATCCTGTTCAGTAAAGATCTCCCTGGATCAGGTATTTTGCTCCACGGGAACAGTGCACACGAGCCCTACGACGCACAGGGCCTGTGCGGGGACAGGGTGTGCTCAGTGCTGGCAGAATCTCTTGGGAAGTTAGCTGCTGAATCCTACTGGGTTTCTACTATGCATGTGTGAACTGAAATTTGGGGGGTTTATAACTTCACCCAATCTGTGTTTTCACCAGGGATGAAATAGCCTGGAGAGCAACTCTGCCATCAAATCTTGAGCCTCCTCTCCAAAGCATGGAGATCCTAGACAAAACATGTTTAGGAACTTCCATAATATGTATAAAATCATTTGTTCTTCCATAAACTTGTTCTCAAGAATAATCGAACTCTTTTAGCTGAACATTTTCATTGACACACACAAGCAAATATATATGGCCATATGTATGTATCAGCCACAAGATGAAACATTTTAATCTAAAGAGCCTATGTCTGACGAAGTTATAATCAAATGAAAACAGGATATTATCAGGAAAAATGTTTAGAAATCTTAACTGTAGACATCATAGTCTGTATTACTTATAATGGTGAAAGGACTAATTCCTACATCATTCAGTATCACAGAGAAATCTGGAAACAATATTCATCTTTCATTTATTCTTCACTCCGCCAAACTCCCTTCCAGATCAGATCAATGTCAGCTGAAAGTAATGTCTTACCAGAAAAAAGGAACTTCAGATTTGTTCTGCTTACCTTATTTTACTTGCACTATACATAATTATTTTGAGTGATGCCCTACATATTCTAGTTTGTGCTGCAAAACCACCTCAACATCTCTCATCTCCTGCCTCTCTAAACACAGATGTCTATTTTCCCTTTGCCATTATCTCATCAAATTGTGCAGTATGGTCCCCTCTGTCTGTTCTATAGTGCGCTTCAACCCAGAAAAAAATAGGGGGAAAATACTGGTAAGCTTCATTCTTTTAATCAGGATTTTATATGTGCTTTCTAAACAATATTTGATGTGGTGCATATGTAGATCTGTCTTTGAAAGTGTAATTTAGTGGAAGACGCCTAGAGGATTCCCATCCTCTGAGCTTGCTAGCACTACAGGCATTTTACTACAAACACATTTAGACAGATGTGTGGGCAGGATGGCGTTTTAAAACTCACAGATAGGACTTCTGCAAAAGCTGCTTAACAGTTATAAAAATGGGAGAGAAGAGGGTAGAAATATCATAAGCAATGCATCAGCATTACTGAGCAGTTTTGCTTGCATATCACAGCTGGCGAGTTCATACAGCACGACACAAAGACAAAACGTGTTCGTTACTGCAAAAGCACCATCACTGAGCTCCACAGAGGCTTCACGAAATCCAGTCTCAGTTCCTGCCCCCATTAAAGGCAAAATATGTAGAACAAAGGTGCTGAAAGGATATAGTAGGCTTTTCCTGCTAAACAATCAGAGGGGTTATTTACTATATAGTATAACTATGAAGGTCAGCTGCTTCAAAGGGCACAGGATGAGATCCTCACGCCAGGTGTGTCTTGTCATTCTCCCGTGGATGCTGCCCCCAGATTCATTTGATGACTTGCCCGTTTGCTGGCAGTATGGTAGGGCCCACCAAGACTTCTTGGCTGGTTTCAATAGCATCTTTGTTATTAATTATTTATACATAGCTTTACACTTAGACAGTGTTTTACAGAACAAATAAAGCAAGGCTCTGCCTGAGATCTGACATCAGTCATACAGGGTAAGCAAAGCTGAGCAGGAGCAGGCCAGGAAGCTATAAGATCTCTGAGTCGGTTCCTTTCTCCCTGCAAGTTTTCCCACCACGGAGGCAGGAGTGGCACTCCCTGCCTCTGCTTCCAGGGCTTTCTAGGTCCAGCTCTGCTCTGTTACATATCTATCTTCCCTCTCCTCCTCTTCTCACATCTTCTTCCTTCTCACATCCCAGCTCTGCCCTCCCACTACTTGTGCTGGCTCTAGTATCTGCACTGTCCTGCTCCTTCCCTCTCTTCTCCTTTGTTATTCTGCCTCCGAAGGCCATTTGCATGTAGGGCGAGTCCCTCTGATAGAATTATTTAGGTGCTTGCCTCGGTTAAGGCATGGGCTCTGATCCTGCAAACACTGAACCCCGTTCACTCATGACTCCAGTGAGAGGACAGGCACATGGTGTTTCGAATAAAGGCCTGAATATAGCTGGGCCTTGCATAAGGAACTGACTTGTGACCCCTTCTGATTCCGCCTGTTTTCCCCTATGGCCTCATGTCTTTTGTGGAAATTATCTAGCCTGCTTCTGCCTCCAAGGCAGGGAGCCTGTCCTGCCTAGAGTCTCCAAAGCTCCCAGGGCCAGGGTAGGTGAAGCCATCTACCAATAACAACCAGCCAAATCCCAATTCTTATTCAGTTTGGAGTTTCCCGGCTTACCTGAGGGAAAAAGTATCAGCAAGAAACCCAAGCATGACAGCAGGGTTTGAAACAGTAGTAGTAATCATATCAGAAGGTGCAAATAAATAGCAATTCAGCACAGCCAGAATAACAGTGCTGTGCATTGCTGCAGTGAAAAGAGCAGCATTTCGCAAAGGGGTTTTAAATGGTGCCTTTGGCTTCTTCTAATCTCCGTGCTGTGCTTTGTGCACTGCTGTAATTTGCTAATGTTCAGTTATTAAGTCCCTTTCTGCGAACACCCCGTCTACTGGATTGGATTGTGATCGCACTATGTCTGTTTGCTTTCTATCTCCTCTTTCAGACTTCTCAAGCCCAGCTGATCGCATCTCGCCAGCACACTGTGTTTGCCAGTAGTTGCAGCACAAATTTATTTCCCATATCACAGTGGCCCCTGTCCTTGGGCTGAGGGATTTCGAAGAAAAGAACCCCAAAACTAGTTATTCTCCACCAGCAGAGAAGGAAACAAATATAATTTACAAGAGGTGGTTGCAGGGTGCCACAGAAAGACAAAATCCTGCTGTTTAGTAATGAGGAAGCACTGAAGAATTTCTCCTGGGCTTTTTTTTTTTTTTAATAAAACACATTGTATCACAGCTCAGGAGACTGTGGCATGTCTGAAAGCTGGCAACAGCACTAGTACTCACATCACTTAGCCCCTGTGTGGAGCTGTATGAAGCTCCCTTTGAGCGACATCTCTTCAGTGAGACACGATTTGCACAAACCATTGTCAACACAGATATAAGAAGAGGAACAAAGAGCTTCAAATTCATCATTTTGTGTTCTTTGCCTGTGCGATCCAGGATGTGCTTTGCTTTAGCCCAGCAATATCCTCCAAGGTCTCGATATAAGACTCACTGGGTAACGATGCCTTTGTGCGTTGCTGGCCGTTGCCACTACCAGAGACACCTAGCTCCAGCCGCCTGCCCAAGCCACAGCTTGGAGGAGGACCTTGTTGTCACCTGTAACTTCACAGGCAGCCTTGTACCCACCTCCGGTGGAACAACACCTTCCACCAACGGCAAAGGCTTTTGCGATGGAGGGACATGCCATGTGGGGGATCACAGTTCACCCCAGGCACTAAATACAGGGAGAAAGGGGCTGTACACACACAGGGCAGCTCAGCTCTACTACTCCAGCATCAGGGTGGGAAGAATGAGATAAACCCGTCGCTCGTTAAATCCTTCCCCCCAGGAAATGCATGTGCAGTGTGTCATTGGGCACGCAGCCCTCTGCATACCCGAGTCCCCTGTCACCACTGCCCATTGCTGGACTCCCGGCTCTAAATCTTCCTCTCCTCTTCCCCGTTCCTCAAAAGGAGATGTTGGCCCTAGAACTACACTGCTTTACAATCTTTAGTCATTGGTATGGAGTTCCTCCTCGTGGTTTTATTAACTCATTGACAATTTGTGATGCCTCAGATATTAGCATCTTTCAACACTACTGAAAGCACTACCTTATGCAGTGGCCTTCAGAGGTATGTTCCTGTTGAATTTATCACAGGTTTTCCCAAGTGTTACACCAGTAATCCTTTTCCAAGTTAATTGGCCTGGGTGTGCTGTACACCTCATTGCATAAAGCACTGGTTTTACTTTGCAGGCAAAACAGCTTTGCTCTTAGGCTAATATTCTTATACTGGGCCATGTGAAGCAAGCACGTAGTTAGGTAAGGGAGCGTGACTCCCTCCCAAGGCTCGCTTCTCAGACACCGTCGTATCCTTGTGCAAATCAAACCAGACACAGCAAGGGTAGCCTGGAGGACTTGAAATCAGGATAAGTACACCCAAGACGCAGCTAAAAATATTTCAGAAACTAGTCAGCGTGGTATGTTGCCAAAAGCATCTAAGGAAGCGTAACACCAGCACACATTGTAGACACAATAAATACAAACCATTCCTGGGCTCAGCATCATGTTTTAAAACAGCCTCTGCCTCCTCCCAAGGAAAGTGAGTGGTGTCGAGGCATTCACAACAGCTCTTTGCAGAGATGCTGCCAAATTGTAGGTAGGTAAGAGCTCCTAAAGCTCCTTGTTTGTTCAGCCCTGCTGAGAATCACAGCACATGGAGAGCAGGTAGGATGGGACATCCAGGTTACCAGGCCCAGGGCCAGACTGAACCCACCTGCAATGAGAGGCTACAACCTCTCAGCCACGGACAAGTGGCTCAGATGTCCCAGAGGAGATGAGCTCCTCAAAGAGCAGCTGGCACCTGCATCTAGGGAAGGCCCGGATGTTGCAGTCACCCATCTACCTGGGTGTCTGTCCCATCTCCAACATGGGCGCCACCTTTGACTTCAGTTGAGGATGTAAGTACATCACCCCTGCAAAACCAGGACGTCCAGCTGTACCCCAAACCACTGCCTCTCCTCCTTCCAGGGGTCACACAGAACCAGTGTCTCTGCAGAGTCAGGGGGGAGAAAGAGGATAATTCAGAGCACCTGAAATAGTGCCCTGCTCTGGGGGAAACCTGTCTCTCCCTTGCCTATAGAGACACTTGTAAATCAAACCTTTAACTCAGGTGCCTGAAATCAGACAGTGTGAATAGCCCCTCTATTTTTATTTACTGTGTCCACTATGGTTTTATTCAGTAAATATTTTTATTTAGTAGCTCATATTAGAGGAAAGGAGTTTTAAAGAAAAACAGAGCCAGAACAGCTCTTTACAACCTTAACTTTATGTTCCATGAGAAATTTGGCTGGCCAAGCCTTGGCCTCCAGCTCCAGGAGGAGAGCACGACCCCCCTGTGCCATCCTTGCTGCAGCGTTGCCCTCCTGCCTGCGCCTCTCAGGGCTGCCCACACGGGAACTAAACCCCTCCTGGAGCGGGCTGCCCTAGTCCTTGCTGCCAAAGGAGACCCCCTTGGTCTAACACGCTCCGAGTGCTGCACTTTGACATCACACCTGTCACCGAGTCACCCTAACTTCCCTGAGTGTCCCCAAATCGACATGGCAGCAGGCCACAGGCAAACTGTTAAGTGTCTACCAGAAATGGTTTCCTCTTCCTTGCCCTCGGCTTTACTACCCATGTAAAGGCACAAAATGGTACATTTGACAGAAGGTAAAACCTGGGACACACTGATGCACATCTGTAGGTGAGCTATATTATCCTAAACTGGGAATTGAAGCTCTCTGCCTCTCTCAGTAGTACCAAGACAGCAAATCCGTGAAGAGGTGAATCCTATTTTCAGCAAGCAGTAATATGAATCGGTGACTCTACCAGAGAGGCTGTGGGAAGCAGGTACCTGCACTACAGGACTGGAAACGGCTGTGTTGGAGCCACCCTGTGCCCTGAGTGGCAAAGTAACTTCGCAAATCACTGCAGCTCCCAAAATTAATATTACAAATACCTATTAAATATTCAGTCAAAGAAGATCTCACAGCCTGGAGCCCACAGGGTTTTCAGACGGTCTTTCCAAGGCCAGAGCAGAACAACAGCAGCCGGCGTGTGCATCTGCACTGTCTATTCCCAGCTGTTGGGAGTGACCACCGGCAGCCGTTAATATGGGTTGCAGAAGAAAATTCACAGGCGTCCAGACCCCTCGTGTGTGTCCGCCCAGCTTACGTGTTATGACATGGGAAATAAAGTGGGGTGTCAGGAGCAGTCACGGAGCTGTAGCCACAAGCAGACCCTACGGACCTTGAGCCTGGTCCTGGTCAGTACTTTGCGGCTCGGCACATGAACCCAAGAGCCGGACGGGCTGCACTGGTGCTCAGCCATGGGGATCCCGGACGGCGCAGGTTAATGGGCTGCCCACCTTCCTCAGCCCCCGTGAGCAAACGCTGCCAGGATGATTACTAGCCCTTGACAAAGGCCACACTCTGCTCGTTCCCCCTGGTCTTTTCATTCAGATGGGTTTTCTTTACACACGTATGTAGTTGCTGAGGTGCAATTATTTCCATGCGTTTTATTTCTGACAGAGCATTTTTGTAGGTAAATACCCGCGGTTTCCTGCTGAGTCCTGCTTTCTGCTGCCCCTCTCCAGCAGCTCCCATCAGGTAGCTGAGCCACTTGCAGTGCTTTAGGGCCCCAAAAGCTGCCAAAAGACACCCAAAGCGAGCATGGACCAGGCTGCTCAGCTTCCCCCAGGGCCAGCTGGGCGCTTCAAACCCAGGTGAGACCCAGCACTTGCATCAGATCCTCTGCAAACACAGCCCTAGGGCACGTGCTAGACCAAAATACCCCACGGCATGGGAATGGCTATTCCAGACTGGAGTATGAGTAGCCACATATATGCAGGCAAGGTTTAATAGGAGGGATCAGGAGTAAAAACAATCCTTTAAAATTTAAAGCAAAAGCAAAGAAATGAGTGCAGCCCTGGAGCAACCTCCCACCAACCTGCTGCTGCCCCCACCCTTTCTGGGATCGTTTCTCCACTTTGATTTTTTTCAGGAATCTCTTTTTCCTCCTCTGTCATCTTCTCATCAAGCCTGCTCTCTGCCATTTCATTTTTTTCTTCTTTCCGCTCCTGGCCATGGGATGGGATGTTGTCCTCCTTCGCCAGCAGAAAGATCCTCCTCTCCCAGTGTTAGCAGAGCCACTTGTGTGGAGTGCTGGTGACATATTGTGGCTGGGCTGGTTAATCACATGTATTCCCAGGAGCTATCAAACCTCGTTTGATTTAAGAGCTGATCTAACGCAAAAAATTTCAGCCTGCCCCCAAAAACCTACTCAAGGCAGCGAGGGCTTTGGCTATTGAGCACCATATGCTTAGCCTTTACGCCTGATGGTTAAAAGCTGAATTATGAAGACTGAATTATGAAGACTGAATAATTCTATGCTATTAATGTATAATTATGCACATACATACAGTATTATTTAACATACTACCTTCCCTTCAAAAATATTCTGATTTAAACATGCACTTGAAGATATTTGTACTTAAAATTCTTGGCTTATAGTAGCCTACAGATCTTACAGTTCAATAACATTCCTAATTAAGGCCCTGGTGGGCCACAGTATTTAAGACTATGCTTAAATCTATTGACTTAATAAAATTAAATATGCTTAAATATTTTGCTGACTAGCACAGACATGTGCGAGTAATTCATTTCATTTACACTTAGACTATGCACTTCTGGGGGCAGACTCTGGCTTTTTGTTTAATTTATATATCATCAAACAGAATCATGGGTCCAGGCTCTTCATCACTGCAAGGAAGATAATTGTTTAACTGACATAATTATACTAATTCAAGGCAAAAGGACTTCTTGCGTGCTTAAGCATGTGCACAAATTGTTACCAAATCAAAGTCTAGCGCTGGAGTAAGTTCAAGTCTGTGTTTGTGAACTTTATCAACCTGGAGCCCAAATATGCCCCATTTGAGCATTTTGAGGGCAGCTATAAAACCTATTAGTGCTTACAGGAGAACTTATTCAGGTTGTTGCATATCTGCACAGTGGTATCCCGAAAAATCAAAGCATCCAGGTTCTTCCTGGTGCCCTCGTGCCAAACTGACATTTCAGGACTGTACCATCAAGTAATGTGAATGCTGCCAGGTTATGCAGTGTCTCAGTTATCCTCTAATAGTCTGCTTACTTTTTCTCAGAAGACAGTGGTGTCTAATCATGTCAGGATTTTCTTAAGTAATCCTGCCTCGGGGTAAAGAGCGTTTTTTGTGCAGCAGCGATGGATCTGCATGGCTTCAAGAGGCAGATTCTCCCCAGCGCTCAGGGCCTGACTTGGAGGAGACTCCTGCACTGATTCTGTCAGAAGGGGTTTGCGTTTTCTTCAGGGCTAGTTAGAAAAGGGAAAAACCTAAATGCGTTTTGACACTTGTATTTCGAGCGTTATCCATCAAATATGCCAAGACCGGATCACAAATTTCCTAAAGATTGCTGTGGCTCTCCAGCCTATCACCAGCAATCGGGAGCAGATGTATGACCCAGGCAGAAAGACGCGTTCGTAGAGTGCGATGATAGATTTCACATTAGGACAGAGGAGGAATGGGGGAGGCTAACGTCATCTTTGAAACTGCACACGGGCCTCGTAGGTGAGTGATTTCTGACGGGCCGGTCCCGAAACGCAGCCCGAGGCCGTGGCCGCGCTGCCCGGAGCGGCTCCGCGGGTTCTTCACGTGTAGCCTCCATCCCTTACGCTTTGCTTCGCTGCGAGCGAAATTACTGTCGGAAGTTTTGTCCTTGCGCTTCCTATTTATAAGTTATACTGTTTCGGAGCAATGGGCCTTTTCCAGTCCCCCAAAATAATTTGTAGCTTCCCTTAACTCAGCTGGGCGCAGGGAGCTGCCCGGGGAATTGCTCGAGCGACGTGCCCGGGGACAGGGATGAGGGAGCGGAGTCATCCTGGGGCCACGGCGCCGGGGCCGGCTCGCGCCTGCTCCCGCAGACCCCCGTCCCCGGGGACGCGCTCAGCGCCGGCCTGGGTCCCCACAACGGCAGGAAAAGCAGTCATTACGGAGGACACCCACGAGCAGCCTTGTGTATGCCCATCCAAAATCAGTGCAGCAGAGGACGGAGGCTGTTCAGATTTTACACTGCTTTATATATTTAATCCCCTTGGTTTGCTATTGATTCCACCTGTGACATTAGGTGCAAGTCCCCATCGACTGCAGGACCATTTAGGATGATTTCTGATACTCTAGTAGCATCAAATTAGACCCGTTTCAAGGTGCTCTGCTAGCTACACCTCAGTATAACACAGTGCTATTTTTAAAGCAGTTTTCTAATACATCGTTTTAACATCATGCCGAGAGGAGAACAGCAGGTCCTGTTATTACATGAAATTAAAATTCATTGTATTGGATACATTTCTAGGTTTAAAGTATCGACAGTGCTGGCAAAACAGCGAGAGCCCACCGAACACAAGATGCCATGCATTACGCAGTGCATAATTGTATTATTAATTATCTATTAGCTATATTGGTTTGTAGATGGGGAGCGCGCAGGTTGGTGACATGCTGCGCTCTAATGTTATAACTAAAAGGCTGGGGAAACGTAATGCTGGGCAGCGAGGTGGGAGTTGTGCCCGGCTGTATTAGCAGCCAGGCTGAACCGGTGGGAAAAGTTATTTTATTTGCTGCTGAACGTGGTTGCGATCACGCGCAGGAAGTCGGCGTGGGCCGGTCCTACGCACAGGTGACGCTACCCTTAATGCGGGCACGCTCGTCCCACGGTTTTCAAGGGATCCTTAATTCCCTGAATTCTCTATCCCCGCACACGGCCATAAATGCTGCCAACTGCTGAGTTGCAGCTCCGTAATTCCCGGCGGTGGCTTAGTCCCTGCTCTCCGACCTGCCCTGGGCACCAGCTCCTCTTTCACCTCCTGGCCCGACCAGCTGCGGCCCCACAACCTATAACTTAGGCTTTTTTTTTTATTTTTTTTCAGCAAGGCTTTTGTAATCCTTCCTCTCCGGTGGGGCCAGGTATTAATCACCGACATGGCAAACAGAAATCACCGGTCACCAGAAGATTGATGGAGTCTCCGGAGGGTAGGTGGGACGGCGCGGTGGCTCGCAGGATGACTTTTAAAATGCAGCCGCCATCCGTTTCATAGTATTGATAGATTTGAATACCAGCTGTGTACCTGTTGTGAATAGGGTGCTAAATTTAAGGGACCTTTAATATCCGTGCTTTAGCTGTAATTCCATTTTCCTAGCAAAACCTAATGGTTTTTGAGTCCTGTGTCATTGCTGCCATCGTAAACAGCTCCCGTATCTACGTTCAAAAGCGGCTAAAATAACCCACTGATAATAAGCAAATAAGAAGTGTGGATTCATTTTTTTAGCATCACCAGGCTGCAAGACCCGGGGCATGGAAACGGATAGGAGCGCCGCGGGCTCGGGTGGCGTTCGCGGCTGGGAGGCATCGCTGCGAGGGCTGCCGACCGGCCGAGCAGAGACCTGCCAGAGTCACGCTTGGGTTGCTGCGAGTTTGCCAGGGCTCAGCTCCAGCCGCAGCCTCGCTCCCAGCCGTGCTACCGCCATGGGCTGGCGGCTCRGCAGCCCTGGAGCATCCCGCCAAGCCGCTCCGGGCTGTCTCCACTGCCTGCGATTGCCGGGCTGATTTAGCCTCTCCCCAAAGCCACATGCAGCCCTCGCCCGAGGTCCCCAGGCGCCGGCCCCCGGGCGGACTAAGCCCCCCGTTTGAGGAACTCCCCTTCCCCAGAGCATCGCCCAGGCGGAAAATGCCACCGATAACCGCCGATGCTCTGGGTGCTCTGCTGCTCAGCCGCCAGATACACGCAATGAAAGTCCCCTTTAGAGACAAAATCACGCCAAGGCAACTGCAGACATCCTTAGCAAGGTCATCCCGGGACAACCCGCAGCCACCTCTGACACCTCGCTAACCGCCTGGGTAAATACCAAAATTGCATATCAGCTCTGGCATTAGCTACCCGCAGCGCGCCCAGACTGCGGGGCGGCTCCCGGTCCCCGTCACCCTCCGGGGAGACACGGACCAGCCGGGCGCCGCGGGGCCGATCCATGCGGGTCCCCTGGCATGGCCGGGCCGGACCCCTCACCGGAGCTATTTCGACATCTGCTTCTAAATACGGTAAAGCACTTCCTCCTGATAGACGCCTTCACAGTATAAATAGTTACATCCTCTTCGTCTCGCTCCGAGGTTTAATTAATATATAAATCAAATGCTTATAAAATTCACAAATGCTTGGGAAGATGTAAAATTTAATTAGTTTGCCCACACAACGCCATATGTCAGCCGTTAGCTCAATTACTCCTTGCCACGAAGTACTGACTGCGCTTTTCCGTATTAGCAGTTTCCCCGTATCTTGGAGTCACGGTTAATCAACACCACGAACCCAACGCGCACCCCTTTCGCAAATTAAATATCGAGCACCAGGAGCCGGCGCCTCCTTAACGAAACCACAGCTGGGGTTTGCTCCGAGCAAAACTCGGAGGGAGCCGGAGGAGAGGCACGGAAACGCTGTCCTGGCCCAGCACAAAGAGTCACTGAATATGCTATAGGAAAGGATATAGCACCAAAATTAAAATTAAGCAAGCTGAAGGGGGGTTATAGGCTACACTAAATTGTTTCACCATCTTCAGGAGAACTGCTTGGTAAAAAGATGCCTCTATCTTAAAAAGCACTTTAAATTAAGCACTTATTTCTCACATTTGTGCTCTTTGCCTGTCTATTAGACAATTTTTCCTCTTGCGCTGTGAACTCAGGCTGCTCGTCTTCTCTAGGGGCTGAAAAGTATTTTCTTAGCAATTTTGCTTTTAGGCTCCGATGCACCAGCAAATCCCAGCCAACCCGAGCGGCGGACGCCGCCTGCCCGGCTCACTCGTTCTCAGCGCTGCTTACAGGGGGCTTTCAAAACCACGGAAACGTTCCGCTCCATATTCCTCCTTGGGACGAAAGCTCGCTTGTTCCAACACCTAAAATCTGGAAGAAGCTTGTTACGAGAGGGTCCACTTAATGCAAAGCAGCGCGGCGTAATGCGCCACCAGGAACGGCCCTGCTCCGCGCGCTGGAACGCGTCCGCGCTATGGGAGGCGTTTGCAGGTGGGTTTTATCTGCCAGCTGGTGAAAGCAAGACGCRCGCAAACCCCTCCGCAGCGGCCCCTCGCCCCGCGGCAGCCAGACGGCTCTCGGCATCTCCCCAGGCGCAGCCTCCCCGGGGGGAAACCGAGGCCCGATTCCCGCACGTTTGGGACAAGCTGGCGCCACCCGGGCGCTGAGAAACGCGCGGCGGCCCCGGGAGCGTGTAAGCCCTGGATCAAGCGCTGCCGTCTTGCCTCCCGCTTTTCAGACAGCCTCTAATCCTGCCGGAGCAGGTGAGATCCCTCTCTGCCACGGTTTGTGATCCTTGCCAAGAAAACTGCAATTTCAAGTGTAAAACCACGCTGGGGGTTGCTGTTACTTTTTTTTCCTCCCTTTTACCAATAGAACTGGAACCCAGATGCAAAATAAAATCATTTTCAGCCTCTAATTTCTTTCCTCAGGCCCTCAGCTTGTTTCTTTGATTCAAATTAGCTCTTCATATTCGAGTTTCATTTTATTTAATCTGCCTTTTCAATTAAATTCAGTTGTCTGTGATCTCCTTAACTTCCCATGCTTCTCCGCGTTGCAAATACAGACAAATTCTGCATTCGTTCCTTTCCCTTTCCTTTTTTTTCCTTTTTTCTTTAAATGCGGCGACATTCTGCTTAACAAAACCGTCTTCCGGAAAAGAGGAGAACAGCGCTTTTCAGTTCCTGGCGCCTGCCAGGGCTTTGCGGCTCAGCGCAGAGCCGGGGCTTGGTCCTAGTCTGAACAACACGTGCTTTAGGACCTGATGGAGTTACAAGTACCTGATGGTGCTTCAGGAGACATAGGACTCCTGGTTTTCACGTGTCCGGTATCTCACGCGTCGCACGCTGAATGCAGCGTGTTGCAACGCCTGCGATGGAGCCACAGGGCAGCTCCAAGCGTCCATGTATAAACCAGCTTATTCTGACGAAAGTTTTTCCCAGCGACTCCGCCGTGATGCTCCGGCCGCATGAGCACAGCCCGCCTTCCTGCGCTGGCTCCGAACTTGTCCCTCCCGCCACCCCTCCGCCACCCTTCGGTCCCCGACAGCGATCCCACCCCGGCCGCGTCCCTTCATGTACAGGTCCCACCGCAAAACTGTAGAGAAAGGCTTTAATTTCCCCAAGACATGCAGTTCCCACCGTGAAGGCCAGTCTCCGGAAGGAGGCCAGGACCTCCTGAGCCGCGGCCTCAGGTCTTAGGAAAATCGGGGCAAAGGGGAAAACGAGTCGCTAGCAAAAAGGAGGATTTGGGGACAGCTTCATCCAAGTCTGTGAGGAACCCAGAGAGCAGAGCAAGGGGGCAACACCGGCCCGCACTTTACTTGGACATGGTGTGGACACCACCCATAGAGAAGACTGCTGGCGGTGGCCAGGCCTTGGACAACGCCATTAAAAAGGGACAATGTTGAGAAAGCTGCAGCAGGCAGAGGACGAACCTCCAACTACGGCGAGGTGACGCGTCCCCCCGTCTGTGAGCCACATCTTCACCCGGACGTTTGCCTGCTGCACAGCGTAGCTCTGAACCTTGCAGAGATGCCTCCAGGCCTGGCGTTCCTGGGAAGCGGCTTTGCAGGATTTGCTCAGCTATTGCATTACAGGCATTCTGCAGCTTTCACGCTGTAGCAAAGTCTGGCCGTTTAATCCCCGGTATCGCCACAATGCGTTCAATGCTTCTGCTAAAGGTTACAGGAACCAGAGGGCTAATGATTAGGTGAGAAATTCACTTCCCTCCTCCTTTTTTTAATAATAATAATAATAATAATAATAAATGTTTAGTCTTTTTGATTATGATAAAAAGCAAGAAGCAGTCCCCGAGTGCCTTGCAAAGACTGAAAGACCAGAAGGCAGAGAAAAAAGGCCCCCGATTTTATTATTTTGTATAATCAGAGTATAATTGGAGAGCAGACGCCGTCTGCAGCATGCTGCCTTTGGGGACTCTGGATTTCTAATAAGAAATCCATGGGGGAGTTAGATGCTGTTCAAATGGCATTACCTCTAATTTACAGGGAGGTACCTGCAGTCAGAAGCGATGCCCTGGGTTGCTGTACTTCACCGAAAGTAAAAAACGTCAAAGCCATTTGTAAATCCCTGCAAAAACTGGGTTTGCAGTGGAAACACTGATAGCCCCTTAATTATAGCAGCACTTAGGGGAGCTATTATAATTAGGAGATTCTGGTGTTCTGAAAATCAAAGTGATTTCTAGTCTCTTCTTTAATTAATTCAGGCTTTTATCTATGAAACCGGAGATGAATTAAGGTTCTGCTCTGGGCAAAGTGCAACCGCTCTAGTGCCGTCCCCGACCGTGCAGCCGTCAGAGCCGGGGACGCGCAGGAGGTCGCTCTCTGGCGCTGAGCCTCGCACTGAGCATCCCCATTCCTCCGGTTTGGGTGGGTTCACGCAAAAATAAGGGGTCTGACGACAGGGCACAGCCTTGCTCCGAGCGGGGGTCCCCGTTTCCCACGCGTATCGCAGGGACCGGCTGCCCGGAGGCGGCAAGCGCCCGGGGAGGAGATACGCTGCCGTCGGCGGGAGCCCAAGCGCCGCAGATAACGGGCGCCCGGCATTATCTTCTCCCCACATGGAAAACTAGGAGTCAAGCTGCAAGAAAAAATCCGAAGATTGGTATAAAATCATGATTTTTTTTTTCAAGCAAATTAACGTTACAGGCCCCTTTTATTTAGCCCTCGGGAGGCTGGCTGGGGGAGGTTTTCTCCACCAAACCTCCAAGGCGAGAAATTCACTTGGAAAAAAAACATAAGTTTTGCGATCTGGTGGCATCCACGTGACATCTGAAAAAGAACAGCAGCGCTCGCCGTTATGGGCTTCGAAATAAAATCACGCACGCCGACGGCAGCGGGTGCCCGCGCTGCGGGAAATCCCACGTGCACAGAGGGCAGAAGCAGGAGGAGATGGGGCAGAGCCATCAGCCCCGAGTCCGGGGCCGACGTCGGCACTGGGAACAGGGACACCCACTCCGGCTGGAGAGGCCTCGGACACCCAAGCCCAGGCTGGGATATTACAACTAACCCACAGAGAGACTTGACCTAAGGCAGCTCCAACAGCGGTTATCAAGGAAAGGCTCCTTTTTGCCAAAGTCTCCTGACTAGCCCCCAGGACCTATATGTTGGCTATATAGAGAGGTGCCCTGGCTTTATTTATATATATATTAGCATCTCAGGAGCTGTTCTGGACAAGGTTTGCGTAAGATTTTATTTCTCATGCCCTAATCATTTGCCACGCGATGAGTTTTGCTGCTGGCTCCCGGAGCGAGGGCGCAGCGCTCGACGCGCGTTGTGTCTGAGCGAGCCCAGAGCGGCTTTGGGGCGGATTAACCTGTTTTCCCATCACAGTCGGTAAACTGTACACTCAGACACAGATGCTCCTGGAAGAAACTGCCTTCCAGCTTTCCCTGAATTTATTTTTCCATCTTGTTCTCCTTTTCCTGCTAGGTGGCACCCGGCACAGCAGGCCAGGACTGCCCTAACAGCGCTCGCCCCGAGCATCCCTAGCGGGTCTCCTGGGGAAAAGCCTGATAAAACGCACTTTTCTCAGAAGAGCCAGGCAGCTGCGGAGGCGATAACCCGAAGGGAGCTGATTAGTCGCCGGAGTCCGTTTTCTGGTGGCGCTGTGTTAAACGTGTTTTCAGACCGACTTCTCGGAAGATGCCACCAGCCCCCAGCCGGGTTGGGAGGCTGCAGGGGGGAGAGGGGTCGCCCGAGCTGCCGGCTCCGGAGCAGGAGAGCCAGGGAAACGCGAAATAAGGCCTCGGCGGCACGGGGATGGGGGCACATCACAGTTTCCAGCGAGCTGTGAAGCAGGAGGGCTGTAAAGCGGGAGCCCCCTCTCCGGGCTCAAGGGTTTAGCAGATACGGTCCCACCGCTCACTCCAGCCCCCAACCGGCCGATAAAACTCCGCGCACACGCGTCTGGAGCCGCTGAGGCGGCCGGGGGGGCTGGGGGCTGCGGCGCCGGTATCTGGGAAGAGCAAAGCGCGGCCGGTTCGGGGAAGGGGAGGGACGGTGCCCTTATCCACTGGGGACACGTGGCTGGGAGCGCCGCTGGACCACCCGGAGGCAGCTCCGTTCGGCACAGACGTGTTGCCATTAGGCCCCGTATGGCGATCCGCGCTCGGACTCAGACGACAGGGACCCAAAAATCCTCTCAATAAGCCACCAGCTCGAGCACAGCGTGAGGCCCACGTCAACCTGCGGCTGCTGGACACGGGTGGAGCGTCCGTCTGCGGCCGGCTCCCGGGCGGCCGTCCCTCGGCTCGGCGCTGCCGAGGGTGGGGAGCAATTCGGTCTGGCTCGCGGGGCAGGAGACGCCCGTCCTCCACAGTAAGGGAGGAGCAGGAGCCCTGCCGGACCGGCAAGCTCGCCTTGCCCCACAAGGAGGACACAGGAGATGGAGGCTGGAGACCCCCGTCCGGGAAAGAGCGGAGCGTCCAATCTGGCCTCCGTAGCACGTTACCCACCCGGAGCCAAAATCCAAGAGAGGAGGCAGGAGCTGCCAAGGTTCATGCGGTCTCCTGTCCGCCCCCCCCATGCTGTGCCCGCACATGGGCACGGCGGAGGCTGCCAGCCGCGGCCCTGAGCAGATCCGAAGTGACTGCCCGGCCCCGAGAGGGAGGGCAGGGGGGCGGGGGCGCAGGTGGCACCGGCACCGGCCCTCGCGGCCGCGGGGACGGGGCGGGCAGGCACAGGCGAGCGCCGGCGCGGCCGCACAGATGGCGTTGGCGGGAGAGGGTCGGTGCCTTCAAGCGTGGAGCGATGGCCCATGAAAGAAGACTGCTGGGACAGGACGGGTCCATCTGACAGAGCGAAAAGCCCTCGCCGGCCGCGGCTCACACGGCGGGCAGGGCGTTAATTCGGGAGGGAACGGGACAAAGAGCCTCACCGGCGGGACCAAACAGCGGAAGAGTGAGATGGGGAGGAAAGTATCACCCCAGGGTCGCAGGAGAGGCAAGAGGAGGAACAGGGCAACCATACGCTTAACATCCGAGCTGTCCATAAACACGTCAGGAACAACGCGGATGTCACTGCACGTAACAAAACTAGGAACTAACGTGGCATCGCAAAACCTTGCTGAAGGGCGACCATTGACGTGGCACGATGGAGCTTGCTGGGAACGAGCAAGGAGAAAGGGGAAAAATGGCTAAACACATGGGAACGCTGGCTCGTAGGTTCAGCATGAGCCAGGTAAGTTGAGTATCTCTGGGTGAAGATAAAAAGGGCAGAAATGATGCCACCTTGCCAGCCCCCCTAATGTCACTGAGGCAGAAAGATCGCTCAAAACGGCTTTTCTTCAGCAACCAATAAAACCACTGAAGGAAATGGACTTTGGGAGACTTTGGCTGCCTCCCTGGATGTCTGCAGGAAAAATGATACTGCAGGACTCAAAATATTCGACAAACTCTTGGCCTGTACAGAGCCAACTACAGGTGTTAGAAGATGGAGAAAGTTATGAGTGTTAATTTTGACGCATTTCTTCCTGACAGAAAGGTAGAAAAGCGGAGGATATTTTGAGGAAAATGTTCAAAAAAAAAAGTTTCCTATGGAAAGGAAGTGAAATTTCAAAAAAAAGCAGATTTCAGCACTTCAGAGCAGTTGCAGATAAGGTCTTGGGAAAACAGTCTAGGAGTAAAGGAACCTAGGGGGGCTGGACATTACTGAAAGACATTATATTAAATTCATAATGGCAGATGTCCCCACGCAAGGGAAAGAGAGGAAGCATGGAGGGAGACCCAAATGGCTGCAGCAGGGAATTTACAGACTTGAAAAATCAAAGAGGAATAGCGCAAAACGAATCTCAATGACCAAGGAGGAAAAAGGCAATGACTAAAGGTTCTATAAATAAATTAAAACACAGAAAAAAAAGAAAACTTTGTCCTTTGCGTAATGCGGGAGTGCAGGTAACAAGATACGGAAAGTGCAGGAGAATTCAATGATTTCTTCCCTTCCGTCTCCACAAAAGGCTGATTGTGCCATATATCTAATAACATCAGGACATGCAGGAGAAAACACAGGCCAATCAAAACAGGGAGGAACGGGGCAGAGTGTCTGGGTTTCTCAGATGCATTCGATCATGCACRGGCTTCACCGGGACCTGATGAAATGCCCTGTGCCTGCAGGTACAGAAGGGCAACCCCCCGAGGGGCTCTCAGCCCCTGTGTTCTGCTTGCAGGCCACGAAGCTGGTACCACCAGCTCTCCCAGATCAGCAGGGCTGGAGTAGCACAAAATGAGTATTTCAAAAAGCTAGCAGGTGCAGATCGTATCAAACCCTCCCGGGCACCTTGGAGGAAAAGGTTCAAAACCCCTCCGTGACTCAGTAAAGACATCTGCAAAGTGTTTGAGGAAAGGCTTAGAAGACCATCAATGGAAAGGGCAGGGTAGGCAAAAAGGATCAGCGCCATGAACGGGTGGGAGCCGACAGTGTCACCCAGCTGCAAAAAGGCAAATCTCCTCCTGGGCTTTGCTGGCGGCCGCAGCGTACGTAAGAGCCGGGAGATACCTCTCCCACTCCCCGCAAGCTGATAAGGCCTCAGACGCAGAACGAGCTCTGGTTTGGGGCAACACAGGGCGAAATAGAGCATAGATGTAGGGAAGGCGCAGAGGAAAGCAACAGCAATGCCAGGAAGGTTGAAAAACAGAGCCGGCCTGGGAAAAAAAGTGAAAGAATTGGGATTTGTTTCACCCTGAAACGTGAGGATGGGGAGAACGGCAAGGAAGAGGCAGGAACGGCAGCAGCGTGGCGGCACGCGCGAGGCTGATACAAGGGGTGGCAAGCWGCCCCTTCCAACCCCTGCCCGGCGCCGAGGGCACCAGAAGAAGCTGCCTAGTTTGCGGCACAGCTCAGGAGATTAGGAAAGCCGCCCTGCTTGCGGAGGAGGTGGGCGCATCCCGGGCTGGTCTGCGGCGACGGCACCCGCCTCCACCCGCACCTCGAGGGCAGGCGCGCGGGCAGCTCCGCGGCGCGGGGGCGGCCGAGCGCCCCGGGGCCCGGGACGGGAACCGCAGCGGGGTCGCCCCCTCTCCGGCGGCTTCTGCCCCGCAGC
>NW_020450685.1:169199-226647 GCF_003343035.1 Apteryx rowi | reverse complement strand
CGCTCTGGGAGCCCGCTGGCGCCCGCCGCCCGGGCAGCCCCGTCCCCGGGGGTTTCGGCCTCTGCTGTGCAAATGCTCGGTTTGTATCTAGGACCACCAGAAATTTCAGAAGCGGGCGATTTTTTCGCCCTCCCCCCCGAACTAAACGCGCTATTAATAATGAGGAAGAGGCTGCTTCCAAAGCAGCGTCCACCTGCGAGTCTTTTCCCCCCCTCTCCCTCGCTGGCAAGTTTGCAAGGCTGTACTCGCCGCTTTCGGGCCGAAATGCTTTCCTTTTGCTATGTGAAATGAAATATGGGAAACTCTGTGCCTCTCCGGAGGGCTGAGCGCGCACATGGCGCCGTCAATAGCAGGCGGAAAACGGCGGACGGGGCTTGGCTGTCCGAGGTGTTGCTCCTCTGAAGCGCGGGGTGAGCAAATCTAGCCAGATGGGCAAGTTTTAAATGGGTCGTTTCCCTCTGAGAGTAGTTTGCTCTTAGATTTCACTTCTCCGTTCGCCGCTTTCCAAATGCTTTGGAGAGATTACTGACTTCTTTAAGCAAGGGGGAAATCAGGCACAGATAGATATAGATATATATAGATATAGATATAGATAAAATCTTGGCCAGGGCCACACGGTCCACCAGTGGTGAGCAGAGCGAGGTTGTAGCGGTTATTTTACCTCCGAAGAGGATCTGAAAAAGGGAAAAAAAGTGCTGAGTGCTGCCACGGGGCGGGGGGACTTCGGCATTTGCCCGGCTGAGAGACGAAGCGCGAGACCCGTGCGGGAGCTGCAGGAGGGCGGCTGCAGCGGGGCAGCCACGCGGGACGTGGGGGGCTGCTGCCCCGCGGCCGGCGGGTGCAGGCCACTTCGGGTAGGAGCAGTTCGAGGTGCCGCAAGAAGCGGCTTCCCGGAGCGGGGACATATTTGGAAACCAGGCGTGGAGGTGAATTAAAATTCGGAGGCAGCGGGAGAGGAAGGCCATAGCTTACAGTATCAATATTCCTGCGGGCGGAGGAGATGGACGGCTAATGAGATTTAAATACCACATCCAAGCTTAAGTTTTCTCCTCTTTTAAAATAGCATTTGCTGTAAAACAAATGTGCGGTAATAGCAGCTCCAGTATTCATTGCACGTATTTGATTTCCTCCATAATTGTAAAGGAGAAAACGTTGATGACTCAACAAGTCTTTGTTTAGAAAAAAAACACAACAAACCCCAGGAAAATATGCCATTTGAAAGCAGATTTTTTTTCTGTTTGCTTTGTTTCTTTATTTTGTTTTTGGTTTATTTTGCTTTTTAATGTTAGGAGCTTTGACTGTGACCTTGTAACATTTCCACCCATAAATAGACGCAGCTTTAGATGCAAGGGAAACACATTTTTTCCTATTCTGGAACAAGTAGGCCAACCCGGCCTCCTCTCGGGAGAAGTGCGAAAGACGCTGGCAGCTGTGGTAATGATATGTGACGTTCCAAGAATTAAAAAGGCCCAATTTGTTATCTGTAAGTTTAGCATCGCTGATTAGCATGCTTTTGTGTCAACCTCGTAAAGGAGGCAAATGCTAATTGATTTTCAAACTTTAAGTTACTGTTTCGTCGTAGGGTGGTGTTCCCTGCAGCCCTATAGTGGATTAAGCTTCCCATCTTCATCTAAGTTTAATTGAAGCGTAGCTTAATTGACAGGATAAAACATTTTGAAAACATGCCAGTGACTTGGGAGCCTACATCCCATTTTTGAAAGCCCTGAGATACTTTGGAGCCTAAGTCACTTGAACAGTTTTGAAAATTTTGTCTAGGCTTTGAGGAGTTAAGATGGACAATAAATTCTTCCCCTCCTTTTTTCAGGTTCTCAGATTTTCAGTAAGTCTGGCTGAAGCCTTGATCATGGTAACATTTAAATATGCATTTCATCTTTGTTCATATGACTGCTCTCCTAAGAGTTACCCACAGGCCCTAGATTTCAAGAATTAGGGTCTACAGATAATGTGTCCACCACAAAAGTGCGCTGGTGTCAGCTACTGATGGTGTGCAAGCACTAATACATACCAGCCTGCATCTCTTTAGTTACTCAGAATAAATTTACTTTTCACCGTGAGGTCGTTGTTGCCATAGGTGGGCGAGGTGGGCAGCGGTCCAGCAGACCCGACATCAGAAACGCATTAAAGACCATCAAAAAGGCATCCCAGATGGGCAGGACCTGAAAGCCATAAAGCATCAATTAACAGAGCCTGCCAGCAGCCGGCTGCAAGAGCAAACGTAGCTTACGGAGGCCGTTTCCGACCTTTCTGTAACGAAGGGAGAGGGGGGTGCGCCATGTGCAAGCTGGTACCAGAGCACAGCCGGGCTCAGGGCTCTCTGCCCCACCAGGAGATCCCAGGAAGCTCCAGCTCACTCCAGCGAGGACCGTCAAGCTCCCACAGCAGAGGGGACACCTCTCCTGCCCATCGCAGCAGTGCAGCGGAGCGGGTGCGTCCATGGCATACCTTGAACCTGGCCAGAAGAAGACACAGTCTGTTCAGGCAAAGCAAAGGCTATACTCGCACGGCAACGCGATCACCGTAGTCATCGTCTGTCTGTGGTTCTTTACTGGTGAAACCGCCTGCATCTTCCCTTGGTTTCCTTTCTGTTCCTCCTCAGTCAGTAATGCTCCCCCTTCTTCCTCCTTTCCTGTTATCTCATCACACGCTTAACAAGGAGTGAAGAAAAACAGAGAGAAATGTAAAACAGGTGGTCAGAGCTGCACGCCCGCAGACATCTCGCAGCACGAGGGTCGGCAGCTGAATGTCGCTGAGCGAAAGAGGCGGTGTTTTGCACTGCAGGCGGGCTGGAGATGCAGCTCACGCTGAGCCGCTCTCCTGGACAGCGGTCCGCTTGGACAGCTGACCCAGAAGGGACCAGGAGCCACCAGGAGCGTCAAGACTTCCCAACCCGTGGTGGCATTTTCGCAGTCGGGCAGAAACGCTGCCCCTGTGCCCACTGCATCCTCCCTGAGCACAGGAGAGGAATCACAGTCGGCCCCAGAGCTCGGGGGAAGCGAATCTGCCTCCCTAGGTTGGCCAGCGAGAGCATGGCAGGAGAAGCTGCGCTTCCCAAGTGATGCGAGCTGGCTCTGCTCTCCAGCCACCCACCAAGGGTTGGGTCCGTGCAGGATCCACACATCTCCTGGAAGTGAGCTGAGGGCATCTCTCTCCCACCCATCTCTCCCACCCCCAGAAGGAAAAAGGAGCTCAGAAATTGCAGAGGAGACTGTGCATCTCAGCCTGTCTCCTTCAAGGTATTTTGGGGTGAAGGACGAGCTCACATCTCGCCTTAGGGCTTGCTTCAGCCTAGAAGTAGAACAGGGCTGTCCGAAAACTACTCTTCTCTGCCCTCCTTTGCCTGGGATGCCAGCACAGGGCCATCTGGTCGCCACCTTGCCTGAGTTTGCAGAAGAAAGCAAGAGAGTTATCAAGGACCCAGGCCAGCAGTAGGTTTTGCCTTCCCTCAGCCCCAGCTGGCCTCTTGGGCCATCTTCTCGCCCCGTGTGGTCCTGCGCAAACTCTGGAGCCCCCATGAGAGGCAAAACCCGAAATGCAAGGGCTTGCTGATCTTGGAGAGCCTGCTAGCAAACGCTGCAGGCGCGGGAATGGCCAATCCAAATATCGCCGTGTGCGCGCAGTGCAATTCCTCTGCGTCTTTCCTGGAAAGAAGCAGCCTTTCCAGCAGCTGGTGTCCATCAGAGCCCTGCAGTGACTGTTCAAGTCTGGTTTCACTGTCTCTGAAGTCCCTCAAGCTCCTAATTGAACCGCGGACTGCAGGTCACCCGAAGCCCAACATCGTCTGCCTGTAGAAAAGCAGAAGAGATTTTCTCCTGCTTGTTTCGGGAAGGAAAGTGCCCCCTGGGATCGTGTCTAGCTGCGGGGTATTATTAGATCCACCCGAAAAGGTTTTAGTAGCCCAACTTTTGGCTGTTCACCTGCTCTTCCTGCATTTTGGGGTGAGGGGGGCTCAAAAATGGGTGAGTCACTATTAGATGGTAATTAAGGTGGTGAGAGCAGCAAGCGAATTAAGACCGCGACAGAAACTGAAGGCTGTGTAGCACTTTGGTTACAGCACCTAAAGTTGTTTTAAGCTATCCCTCTGCATCTCATAAGAACTGTGAGATGATAAGCTGGGAAAATAACCTTGTTATCCCGAATTGCATCAGGCAGATGAAGTTACATGTGTTGTTTTTCCACATAAATGCCGCCGCACCAAAATCCTGCCTTGTTTCGGTCTGCACTCTCCGCGGTTTTGTGATGAAAACACCAGGCATTTGCTTCCTGGACTTTGCAGTTCCCACGTTACAACGTTTGATGACCAGGCAGACCCTTTCCAAGCCTTTCGTTCTTGTATCAACACAAGAAGCGCCGTCAGCGAATCCCGCAGCTGGTGATGCTGTTTTCACACAACAGCAGGTGAAGCTCTTCAAAGGTTTCCCTTGCTGGAGAGGCTGGGAAGCGTTGCTAGCAAGGGAGGCTTTCGCCTTTCCCATGCCTGGTCACACTGCCAGGGTGCACCTGGCCTTTGGAGAACGGGGAGAGCAGAGTTGGAGGAGAGCTGTGGCAGAACCTGTTGGCAGTCGCGCTTAAAAGTACGCAGTTTTGATGAAAACCCATAGGCCAAAAGTTTGTTTTCTGGTTCAGTTAAGTCACGGCCCGTATTGTAGGTGGGTGATTTTTCCACCCAACATTAACGCTGTCTGTTTAACCTTGGGAGGGGAAATTATCCATGCCAGGTGCCTACGGGCTGAGGTATTTCTGTAGGAAAACTGTGGCCAAAACGTCTGCGAAAGTGTGGGAAAAACAGGCTGTGGAAAATTCTGGTAACCTTCTCTCCTCCGCTCTCCCCCTGTTTCAAAACACGTTCTTGAATTTTGGTCCTGGTGGAGAACGTCCTGTGGTCAGGGACATGCCTTTGGTTTCACCGCTAGCTTCAGAAAACAGCATCCTCAACAGTTATCAATGTTTAAACTGGAGGGAGCCCTGAGAGGGGAGGGTCAGTGCCTGCTCGGTCCGTGTTTGCAGTAACAGATGATGGAAGAGGCAGGCACCGACTAAATTTGTAGGTGAAACCGAGCTGGAAGCATTTTAGAGGTGAGAATAAGACTTAACGATTGTGACACATTGGAGAGATGGTCTAAAAAATCGGGCGCACGTGTGTCCCGTCTCGTAGGGCTGCACGGACGCCGGGTGGGGGACAGACGGCCAAGGCAGAGGTTTTGCCGGAAACGAGGCGGGGGTTATGGGGATCACAAGGTGACCGTGAGTCTACAGCGACATGCGGTTGTGCAAAAGTAAACAAGGTGCTGGGGCGTATAAACACAAGTGTCACGTTGAGGAGCGGTCGGTGCTTAGGAAAATTCGGTTCTGCTCGTCCTCCAGGAAAAACATGAGCTGGGTAGAGAGACGGAGGAGTCAGACGCTCAGGAAAAAAGAGCCCTGAGGAAAAAATTGGGTTTTGTTCATATAAAGCCTCCCTGTGCCCTGGCCAGCGCTGCCTTTCCCGGTGTGGAAAATGGGTTGGGATCATGTGATTAGAGACCGCATGAGACACGTATGCGAAAGGGGCCAAGGGAAAGCGGCTTGGGTAACCTTCCTTTTGGCATTTCCTCCCTCTGCCTGCCTGGCTGGCCTCCCGGTAGGTTTTCAACATCGCTTTTCTGGCTGAAGGAACACAGTCAGTTGATTTATTCTCTTTGCCAGTTCCTGGTTTGCGCTGTTGGGGAGTTATCTCGGTCCGTTTTGGAAGGAGAAGGAGAGCAGGAGCTTGCAAGCCTGGTTTTCCCCGGCTTGTTCCCCTTTCCGAGAGCTGCCCGCAGATCATAAGTGTGATTTCCAGTCAGTCTGGGCAGGACTGAAAGGATTCCTGAAATATGTAGCGGAGCTGGGGTTAAACCAGCTTTGGATAAGCCCCCCCCCCCTTTTTTTTTTTTAATCTAAATCTGTTCCGGTCTCAGCAGGTACATGGTGCTGGCTGTGCTCTTCGGAGGGACTCCTCTGGGTTTGGGAGAGACTTAAATTCTTTATTTTCACTGGGAACAAAATGCCCGTAGCCGAAAAGGGAGTATTTCTACCCCAGAGTGAGAACAGCAGAACCCGGATGGACACGTCGGGTGCTGAACGCTTTTTTCGAGCGGGGACGTGTTGAGCTCCCTCGCCAGTGCCAGAGGGCACGGCACAA
This sequence comes from Apteryx rowi, assembly GCF_003343035.1. Taxonomy (NCBI): domain Eukaryota; kingdom Metazoa; phylum Chordata; class Aves; order Apterygiformes; family Apterygidae; genus Apteryx; species Apteryx rowi. The sequence continues at coordinate 220,466 of NW_020450685.1, read as the reverse complement.
AAAGCAAGGTTCTGCAAACAGAAATCGTGGGGCTTTGGCTTCGCAGTCAGCGCGGGAGGTGCAAAGGTCCGTCCGGGCAAACTGCAAATCGCCCTGGGGCAGAGATCACCCCATCCGCGGGGTGTGCGGGACCCTGCTGCGTGGAGGCGGGCGCCAGCCGTGGCGTCCCGGCCCCGCGGAGCTGACGGGGATCATCTCGGTGCGGAAAGCGGGAAATTCCTCTGCAGTGACTTGTCCAAGGGCTCTCCTCCATCGTTTGATTCCTCCCGTTGCTGTTGGTTTTTCAGCCCAGCTGCCCATTAGGGGAAGTAGATAATAATCCTGAGTTTTATCTCAAAGAGCCCCAAAGCAGAAACTGAAGCACTGACCGGGCTGTGTAACGTCTTGCGCCGGATTTAACCCACAGCTGCTCGAGACTCAGTTGTGGTTGGTGCAAACAAAACCCGGTCTCAGCTCCTGCCACAAAGCAGTGGAAGAAGCAAAAGCAGTTGTTCTAGCCAAGGTACTGCTGGCTCCCGCTCGCTATGTGAGGCTGAGCGCAAAGGTGGGCTTTCGTGCAGACGGGAACCACTTTCATTGCGCTCTAAGTACCGTGGCTTGGAGCGCCTTATGAGGCTGCTGCTGTTTTCTGTGGCACGTGATACGTATAAGACACTGTCTTTTTTTGTTAGAGAGGGTTATCATAAAACTAAGTTGTCTTCTATGTGATAAAGCCTCATATCAAGGCAGTGAAACAGGTCTTGACTTTTTTTTGTCCAAACTGAAGTGAATCCTGTTTCTTGCCGCCATAGGTGCATCCCCGATCAGGGTTTACAGCTCAAACGCTGCCAGAATGTGAGAGCTGCAGTTACGGGAACCATCCCCAGGATAAGTGACAGGGTCCTGAGAAGACGGTCCTGTTGTTAAAGATGTGGTCAAGGGTATCTGGCTCTGCCCAGGTAAAGGGGCTGGAGTCCCATCATCGTTGGTGTCTCAGTCCCCGTGCCTGCCAAAAGCGGAGAGCGATTCAGCCGGCTTCCCCCTAGCCGGGGGGGTTATCTGGGTTGCAGATTGACCACGGAGACACCTGAACTGGCTCACGCAGCACAGAAAGGCTGGCTAGCTGCAAAACCTCAGCAAGGCAGCTCAGCTGGGGCGCAGAGGCAGAATAACCGTGTTTGCCTGGCACGGAGCCCAAGCTAACAGCCTCTGCCAAGCCTCCGGTGCAAAAGAGGTAGAATTATCCGTGTTTTTCTTCCGTGAGCGCCCAGCCTTCCCTCTGCCTGGGTAACAGAGATTGGACTGCTTCGTTCCATCCAGCTTTTGTCTGCCTGATCCCATTCTTTGGGGCAGGAGCGGCTTTCTCTCGCGTTTTGGTGCGGTGCCTGGCAGAAGGGAGCTCCCCATAGCACTCATGACCCATCGCTGCTATTGTACTGCAAATAATAGCAGTAATTGAAATGCAGTAGGTGAACTGCACGCAGTAACAAACACACTCGATCTGGACGTGGCATCCCCATGCAGTGATGTAAAGGTGTCCTTAATAGTCTAGCTGAAGGGAAGCTTTACATTGTTTTAGATATTTTAATTATGGAACCGCTTCCCAGTTGGGATTGAAGCTAGCTTACTTCCACTGGCCTGTGTTTTAAATCGTCTTGTAGTTTCCTTGGTTAGACCCTGATCTCCTTGAATTTCACATGCTATAACTCAGCAAGGGTACAATTTCTTTGATAGGGGAGATCAATAAATGAGCTACAAAGCTGCAGCAGCCTAAAAACGTGTCTGTCCTCTGCCGTATTCATTGCTTTCTTGGCCTCCTCTGCCCCAGATGACTCCAAATAACCTGGTCAAGATGCTCTACTCTGCCTTTTGATGGGGCTGACCTTGCTGTGAAGAATTAGCTTTGGAAGGGAGAGTTTTAAGCAGGTAATGCATTGTTCATGTGTGTAGAAAAAGCAGTATTGCCATGTTAAGTGTAATAAAGGCTCGTATATATGAGTTCAGTTTTACTCCTCCAGTTTTAATGCTTGGACAGCGAGGTGAGAGCGACCTGCTGCAACCCTAGAGAACTGCAGTAGGGATCAAGCTGCCGCTGACCCAAGTGCTGTGCACCGGGACCAGGCCCTTCCCCCAAATCCTTCCAGCCTAAGTACAACTAAAATAACAGCCCTGGAACCCACACCTACATTTAGAAAACATTTTGAGGATTTTTACTTTTTAACTATTCCGGTGACTTCAAAAGCTGTTTAATTCTGTCGTCCTTTTCTTTTTAATCAAAATAACTGGAGACAGCAAAGCCATCTATCTCCAAACGTTGCAAACATCTCTGTACATTTTAAGTGGCAGTTACAGGACAGAAAAAACACGCTACAGAAAATTTGCTTGCAGCAGAACTTGCCATCCCTTTGGGAACACAGAGAGAGCTTTTGAGGTGCTTTAGATTGATTATGAAATGAGTCTCCAGGTAGCAACTGCTTGGTCACCCTGAATGTTGATTTCTCTCCCCTTGGCTAAGAGCCAGAGATGTGTCTCTCTATTGCAGAAAAACATTTTGTGCATACACGTAGTTGAAAAGGAGGGGATGGTGTAGGAACGAAAGCTAGTTAAGCTAAACAATAGTGTTGACCTTAGAACAAATGGTTGTAGGTTGGCCGGGAATAAATTTGGGTGGAGCAAGAAAGTTTCTATAAAGCAAAGCAGTGAGCTTTTGATAAAGCGTCCGATAAGAAGGGGCAAAATAAAAACCACTAACATCTTTTTCTGATGGAGCTGGCTTAGTTTACAGAAGGGGCTGTGTGGCGCGGGTGGTGGTGGAAGAGACTGGTCCTGCTGCGTTGCTCTCCGACGTTCCCAGATCAGGCACAAGGTTGGTGTCGGCTGAGGTCCACATGGGAGGTTGCTCTTCACTTGGAGAAATCCCAGGCAAACTCCTCTCCCTCCTCTCCAAACTGTTTCTTCTTCAAGCTGGACAGCCCTTGTCTTCTTTCTCACTCTTTCCCCATAACCCTTGTCTAGTTTTATTCTCCCTTTCTGCAGCGGGGTGAGCAGAACTGCAGTGTGGTGTTCAATGTATGCGTTTATACCGTGGCATAATAACGTTTTCTTTGTTGTTCTGTATGCCTTTCCCAATAATTCCTACACAACGTGTAGTGGTGGCTGATATACGTGGAATGTACTAAGGCAGATGTGTGTGCATAGGGAATAGCCTTTATTAGACCAACCGACATAGTCTCCATAAACCAAAAAGCTTCTAGGCACACAAACCCTGCTGCAGGTCTGGAGGAGAAGCAGAAACCTTCAGAGTGAAATGCGAGTTATTCTGAGTTTACCACGACTCTTACTCATGTGGACCATGAGAGGAAGTCTGCATGCTATCTGGAGAGCAGAGGGAAAGTGTTATTAAAGGAGAAAAGTCAGTCTCCCTTTCTTTAACCCTCCTTTTCTTTTCTGAGAGTACTTCTTCCATGTGCACACATCTTTTGTCTCGGAGACAGGGAGGTGCTAGGTGTGAGGCAAGAAGATAGACCTGTGCCATAAAAACAGTATTGTCACTCAACCCGTAACTTTTAGTATGAAGGAGAACAGTGATTTATAGTTCCCAGGTCCGTTTTCTGAAGGTGTTTTGCAGGCTTTCCCTGAGGATCAGCACTGAAAGATCAGAGTTGGTAGCGGCTGTTTTTTTGTAAGAAATATTCTCCCTCTGATAACTCGTGATCTGTTTGCCTCCTGTCTGTTGCTGAGCACTGAGCTGGTGTTTTCAGAGAACTGTGACTCTCAGATCCCTTTTCTGAGTGGTTTAAACAATTTTACAGCCCATTAAAGTGTACGTATAGCCAGAGGTTTTTTTCTGCCCATATGCTTCACTTTGCATGTCAACAGTGAATTTTGGTGCTTGGACACTTTGAATGAGGAGACGCTTCTGCAAATTCTTCACAACGAAGACAGTCCTGGACAATTATCACCCACAAACTCAGTCTTCTCAGTATTCACTTCCTTTCCCAGATCACTTACGACTATGTTGAACAACACAGACCCTTGGAGAAATCCTGTGATATCTTGTTCCCATTACAAATATAACCTATTTATTCTTACCCTTTGTTTCCCATTGGTAACTATTCATGCAGAAGTGCCCTTCCCCTTTGCACCATTATTGTTTCAATTCCATAAAAGCCTTGGGTGGAGAACATTTCCAAAAGCCTACAAAGAGCCAAGCCTGCCTCAGTGATTGGGTCACCTCGCCTGAGTGGTCATCTTCACTTTTAAAGAACTCAACTAGCTCTAAGGCAAGATTGTACTCTACAGACACCAAGTTGTCTCTTGCCCCAGTGTATCATGAGTCTGGTAATTCTGGTCTTTATTACCATTTCTACCAGTGTTCCTGAATCAAAAGCCAGATGTTCTGGTGTGTAAGTTCCCTGGACCACCTCCTGAGTCCTTTAAAAATCTGGTGTCACGTTTGACATCTTCCACTCTTTAAACACTGAGGCTGATTTGAGTGATAGGTGGCAAACCACATGCATAGCTTGACAGTTCCCTGATTGAGTTCCTTTTGACCTCGGGGGTCTGCTGATGTGCTACCGTTCAATTTATTGATTTGCTTAAAACCTCTTCTTGGCCTCAATACCTGATCTGTTATGGAGAGCTAGTGTTACAGGGCAAAATTCATTAATGTTTGTAAAGCTCATCAAGATCTTTCATGAGCAAATCCCATCACATTTTAATATATTTTTAAATGTCACAGGTAAATTCTCATTACCCATTGAAGAGCTGAAGTAAACAGTGCTTGCCAGACCTCCGTATCGGAGCAGGCAAAGGCTGCACCTCTCTTCGTTTACCACTTTTAGAACACTTTCATTTCACCTAAAACTCCCTGCCTTGATTCTGCTCCTGTGAATAAAAACCATCCCTGTGGCTCTCCCAAGTGTGGGCTGAGAGATCTCCATGAACTCATGGCCCTGGGCTTTTCAGAAGATAACTGGCAGCTCTGGGGGGCTCTGAGAGTTACCTTTCCTAATGGCTGTTAGGATCGCTCTGTCTTTGCAGTGTGAGGTGCGAGTATGAAGAACAGCCAAGGACAGATGAGTGTAGCCATAGGTTTTTGATCCCACACGGACTAACTGGGGAAACCTGTTCCTGAATCCCTTCACCTCCAACTCGGCGTGGTGTTGTCCCCCTCCGATGGTGGTTGTACATTACTGCACATCTGCCTGACGGGTTTAGCAGATGGGTCTTAGGCTATTAGGACCCAGGGTTGTACATCTGTTTGCAGGCTCCAGGGGATTCCCTCCTCATCCAAGGCCAAGTGCACTTCTATTTGTGTGGCATAAGTAGCGTTTTCCCTGTGACCGTGGTTGTAGTCAGGGTCTCTGCAAGAGCTTCAGAATAAACTTGCATTTCCCATTGTTTTTCCTGCCAGGATGTCAGGAGGAGACATGGCCAAACCCCTCCTGGGCCATCGCAGCGTGGAGGGGGACCACAGCGTCGCTCCCACGGCAGGCCGCACCGTCGGGGTGCTGGGGAGCGGGGATTTCGCGCGGTCGTTGGCCATCCGCCTCGTCTGCTCCGGGTTCAAGGTGGTGGTCGGGAGCCGCAACCCAAAGCGCAAAGCCGGCCTCTTCCCTTCTGCAGCAGAAGTCACCTTCCAGGCTGAGGCGGTGAAGAAGACGGATGTCATTTTTGTGGCAGTTTTCAGGGAACATTACTCCACGCTCTGTGACCTGGCTGACGTGCTGGCTGGCAAGATACTGGTGGATGTTAGCAACAACACTGAAATCAACCACCACAAAGAATCCAATGCCGAGTACTTGGCCTCCCTGTTCCCTGCCTGCACCGTGGTCAAGGGGTTTAACGTCATTTCTGCGTGGACATTGCAGTCAGGTGCCAGGGATGGAAATAAGCAGGTACTGTTTTCTTCTGGTAAGAGCCAAACCTCCTTGCTGTCCCTCTGCAAAGGTGCCAACCATTTCAGCAGCTGGGGGCTGACAACCTCAGTAAATGGCTTTAGGCTCGGGGAGAGGTGGCCTGAGTGCTGGCTGTGGCATCCAGGAACCGTTGCATAGCTTCTGCATTTCTTTGCTCAGAAATGAAATACCCTCATTTAGCTCATGCTTCGTAGTCTTTGGAGCCCCTATGTAAGTGAAAAGTATTATTTAATTATGCATTTCTGTAAACACAGCCAATAAAACAAACTGGTGGTGCACACGTGAAAGAAAACCTGAGGCGGGTAGGGGTCTTTGGCAGCCACAGTAAATCCCCATCAGAAAGCCTGCCGGGGAGCATGCTGCTCGGTGGAATAAGCTAGGCTGCTTCTAGCACAGCATCCCTCCTCAAGCACTCGTCCCTGGCAGTCCGATCTCTCTTTGCCCTATATGTATCTTTCTGTTCATTGCAGGTTCTGATTTGCTCTAATAACCAAGAAGCCAAGCGCATCATTGCAGAAATTGCTCAAGTCATGGGATTTACCCCTGTGGACATGGGCTGCATGTCATCGGCCTGTGAGATTGAAAACATTCCCCTGCGCCTCTTGCCAGCCTGGAAAATCCCCATCTTTTTGGCTTTGGGGCTCTTCCTTTTTTTCTTTACTTACAACTTGGTCAGACAGGTCATCCACCCTTACATCAGGGGGCAGAAGAAGTTCTACAAGATCCCCATCGAGGTGGTCAACACCACCCTGCCTTGCGTGGCCTACATCATGCTGTCTCTTGTCTACCTGCCCGGGGTCCTGGCAGCCTGCTCGCAGCTGTACTACGGCACCAAGTACAGGCGCTTTCCGGATTGGCTTGACCAGTGGCTCCGGCACAGAAAGCAGATTGGCCTCCTGAGCTTCTTCTGTGCGGCTCTGCACGCCGTGTACAGCCTGTGTCTGCCCATGCGCCGCTCGCACCGCTACCAGTTAATTGAGACGGCCGTCAAGCAGGTAATGTTGTTACTCTGCAGTTCAGCACCTGCAGCAACCTTGTACGTGCAGCCAGGTGCCGAGCAGCACGTTTACTAGCTGGGCCACTGCATTCACTTTCTAACACGTGTGGGACGGTGGGAATAAGCTGTTACCAAAATTCTGCCCCGCGGTGGCACACCGCACACCAGGCACGCCCCCAGCAGCAGCGAGCCCCAGCGGTCTTAGCAGCATGTAGCCTTCGCGCTCAGGCCTAGGATCGATTCCCCCAGTGCCGTTGCTCCACAGGAGCAGAGACTGGCCTTCGACACCTGCTGTGCCTGGCATGTCTGAGACCAGTGCAGAGGCAGGAAAAATGCTAGGAGGGTCGAAACTCAGTGCTGGTGGGAGCAGAGTTCCCCTCAACGTTTCTTCCTAGATTTTGGGACATCCCTGTTTGCTCACACTGATGTCTGTGACAAACTCCTGCTGGAGTGACCAAGTCATAACCCTTAGGGTTTGTTCTGTAGGTGTGTCCCTGTCGTGATGTGCCTCCAGGACTTTAACAAAATAATGGCGAAGAACTGATCGTAGGCTAGGAGAACAAGGCACTTTTATTGAATAAGGAAGTGGAAAAGCGCTTTATTGCTTTATTGAGGCTCTTGGCAGTGTTTATCCACTGTGAGATTACTACCTCCAGGTAACTCAGCCAACACCGTAGCCCGGCAGTGCCATGGCAAAATACGATTCTGCCCTTCTCCTGCCCCTGGCTTGTTCCTGCCCTACCTCACTCCCTCCTGGGATGGCACAAGCTCTGTGCCGCTGAGTGCCGAACCGGATCAAGGAAGTCTGCTTTCTGTGCTGGGGTATTTTTCAAGAGCTTCCCAGTGCGGCCACACAGATGCTTGTCCCAGCACAGAGGAGGGCAGGGGCCGCTGCGGGCAGGACGGCTTCTTTCGGCAGCAGTGCCTGTTCGCAGTGTTCATCAGACAGCGTCCTCGGCCTCTCAGCTCCCGTCTTGAGCTGGTCCTTCACAGTTGCCCCAATCGCATATTAATCTCAGGCAAGCATCCTGTGCTCATTTCCCCTCTACCTCCTGTTTTCTAGCAACATCTTTGTTTAGTAAATTAAACCCATTTAATGGGCCAAAGAGGATGGTTCTAAATGTCGCTCTTTGCCATGCAGCATAAAACCCATCTTTCCTTCCATTAGCATGAACAATTTCCCCCCTAAATGCACTTAAAACGAAGGTTATTAGGAGACTACTGCATATTCAAGCATCTGTATTTGTTTTCATGGCTTTAAGCTGACTTCTCGGTCCAATTATCGTTCCAAACGCGACGTTGGGGCTTGCTGCTGTGGTTACGGGCTGGGAGCACTCAGCAGTTCTTCCCAGCAGGCTTTAAGTCTGATCTCACGTGGACGAACGGCAGCGGGCTACAAGAGCATTCTCACACCTCCCAAAACGCAGCGGCAGGTAGCCCTGGAGCCGAGAGCAGAAACCGGTGTTTATCCAGGAAAGCTGCTTCCCAAACCGAAATGAATAAACACAGGTAAAATTCGGTTCTTCTATTCCTAAGCGCTCCGTTTTAACAAAACTTCGTTGTCATGCCAGGCGATGGAGAAGAAGACGGATGTCTGGGTAGAGGAGGAAGTCTGGAGGATGGAGATTTATATCTCCGTTGGAATAATTGCCCTGGGCTTGCTGTCGTTACTTGCCATCACTTCACTCCCATCCATCGCAAACTCTCTCAACTGGAGGGAATTCAGTTTCGTTCAGGTAAAGCCGACGTTTGCGACGCCAGGGAGCGATTTCGCAGGTGGCGGCAGCCCTCCGGCAGAGCGCGGCCGCGGTGCTGCCCAGCGCGGCCGCTGCGCTCCCCGGCAGGGCTCGCGCAGTCCGCCGAGGGTGCTGCCGTCCCGGGCGGAAGGGGAAGATGTGGCTTGAGTCGCGGGCAGCCGCGTGGTGATCGGGTGCTCGTGAGCGGTGCTGCCGTTCACAACCAAAAACGCGCCCCAAGTCGCGCGAGGGAGAAAGGCAGAACTTCTGCCTCGGGGTCGTTTGGAGAGGGCAGGGATGTTCCCGTCGGGGGACGAGATCCCCCTTGGAGCCGGGAGCGGGTCGGTCCCGCGTGGCGTGTTGGAGATGCTGTGGGCAGTTTGCGCCGAGCTTGGGAAGGAAGGGAAATAACCCGCCGTGGGGGCAGCTGAGTGCGGGGCGCGGAGATGTGCGCTTGCATCTCAGCAAGAACGAGCTTCTGAAAAGACAGCAGTTAAGAAAGTACCTGGGAAGAGGGTGAAGGTGAGAGTCAGATTTGGCAGAGCTCCCGTTCACCTGGATATCGAGTAGACAGGTTTGGAAAGGCCTAACCTGCTCCAGAAGAAAATCAGCAATCAAGAAGCACAGAGAACGGGGGCAGCATTGCAACGAAAGGTCCGTGTCTTCTTTTAAAAAGTGAATTAGGAGCGTATGCAGAACTCTTTCTTTCTCCAAACTCTTCAGTGGTGTAGGAGCCTCCCTCCCCCCTGCACTGAGGTCCAAGCTGCTAAGGGCCAAGTGCGCGCAGTGACCTGAATCCACCGTGTGGGGCATTCACCGGCCTCCCCTCGATCTGGAGCTGCGACGCTATCGCTGCGCTGTTTTAAAAGCTGCTTCAAGGCCATGATCTCCGGCTGGCCCCGCTGGCCCCTCCGGTGCACACGTGGAGGGAGGCTTAAGGCAACCCAGCTGGGACAGCAAAGGAAGAAAACTTCGAGTAGTGCCTGCGCTTTCGAGCGCGTTCTGATGTCAGACTGCCCAAAAACCACGGCGCCCCTGTTGCGCGGCGCAGCCCTGGATCCCCGCGTTATTTGTGCTGCCCACGTCTCCGCACGCGCCAGGCTCGCGGTCACCACGCGGTGGCCCGCGTGCCGCCCGGCTGGGGCGCGAAGCCCGGCGGGATGCCGTCACCCGCACCTCCGCCGCGCGGAGCCTCTCCCGTGCCTCACGCCGGCGCGTGCCTCACCTTGCAAACGGGGAGGGCGGCGTTTGGTTAGTCAGAGGTGCGCACCCATCACCCACGTCTCTCCTGCTGAAGCTCCTCGGCTGCCTATAAATAATGCAGTATTCGTCAGAGSGGGRGTTTGCAGCCTGCTCTTCCCGCTCCCCCCCCCCCCGAGTGCCCCCGTCACCAAGCTGGCAAGTCGGTTCCTCTCCTTTCCTCCTCCCTTGCTGCGGGCTGGTGAGTAATTATTTACAGAGAGGAGAACTGCCTCTCCGGGAAGGCTTGACCCCAAAGATCAGCATCCTTCAGGGAGAAGGGGACCGGGCTTTAAATCTCTGCCTCAGATGGGACAGAGGGAGCATATTAGTTCTCGCCACCGCGTCTCAGGGGAGGGCCGCAGCCGCTGGCATGTCGGATAAATTGCCGTCCTGGCTTAGGCATCTAATACCAAGAATCTCAGATGAAGGGAAATATTTCCTGGCAGCCTGGAGTGAGGCGTTCCCCTGCGGCTCCCCGCTCGGCTCACGAGCTCTCCCGCAAGGTGCTCGCCTTGGCGAAGGAGCCCAGCCCAGATCCCCCGCGGCAAAGGTGCCTGGGGTCCTAGTCCCCACCTGTATACATCCAGCACAGAAAGGTGACTTAAAGCGCCTGCTGGCACTTCCAAACGCGTGACGGTGGCTAACCTCCCCCCTTCCTAATGCTCTGAACCACGCCGTATGGCTGCTGTCTCCCCACCATTCCCACTGCATAGCCTGTTGCATACATACATACATATATATATATATACACACACATACACATTGTCCTGGCAGCTAGTGCTGCTGGCCCCTACTAGTACATCCAACAAGCCTATCGCATCTGCCCTTTGGGAACCGTTCCCAAGTCATCCGAACAGTACGTCAGCGCTGGTACCAAACAACCGCGTGGCGCTCGGCTCCAAAATAGCTCTTGGCTGCCCTACATAGAGGCTGGCTGGCTGCGTGCGTGGAAAGGCCGACTCACTCGCACCTATTTCTGTAAGCGTGGGATAAAGCGCGGCAGCCCGACACCAGCTCCCCAGCTGAGCGCATGCACGGTGGCAACGCGCTTTGCTGGGGAAGTTCCTTGTAGGAAAAGCAGGTGTCAGATTTCGTAGCATGTTAGCTTCTAGTTTGTTTTTTTATGAGGAATCTTTTAAACGATTTACTCTTAAATAAGTTGGTGATGCATTTCCTGAGGAAATTAATGGCAGATACAGCTACTACTCCCAGACATGGAGGTGAACGTTCACGTAGAGCAGTGTGATTCTCCCTGCTAAATTAATGCATAGCAACACAATGTTCTTACATAATAGCTGTAAATGCAGCAGGTGCAACAAAAAGAAAAAGCATTTGGGAGGTCTGACACTTGCGCATCAGAGCCACAGTGGCTTCCCGAGCATGTAGAGCACAGCAGTCCCAGCCAAACGTCTCTCAGAAAACACATGGACTTGTTGCCGTCTCAGTTGAACTGGCTCATGTGCTTGAGAGACACTGTACCAACAGCCGCATTAGAGAGGTTGGTACAAATCCAGAAAACGTTTTAGTCTTCTCCTTATCTGGAGTGCTCCAGGGCTGGTCTTAGATTTTCCACCAGCGGTATGTACACCTATATTGGTATCCTGGGATACTGCCGCTCTCTTACAATACCCGTCTGTGCCTGACAGGCCAGAAATCATGTTTGGATTGTTGCTAAGTTTTTATAACAAAAATATTTTTTTATAGTAGCTCCTCTACATACGCACACTTCATTAACAAATACAGTCAAACTGGATATACAGTTCCCTTATATATCCAGTTCGGCTTCACAGAAAATGCAGAGGATCTAGACACTGGGTAACAGGAGTGATCTATGTGTAATTGAAGTTATAGGAGACATTTTTAAGGTTCCCTAATGATTTACAAATCAAATCTAATTTGTTGAGAAGTAAAAATTTGTAGGATTGCCTTTCCCTTCCCGCCCCGAAAAGTCCTCCTGGAATTTGAAGGTTGCGTTGGCCTGGTTTCTGGCTTAGCTCACGTACCGCAAGACGTAAAGCATCTGTCACCAGCCCGGTTGTAGCCCTCCTGTCGAGGAGGTGAGAGCCAGCACGGGAGATCGCCCCGGCTTCCGCAGAGCTAATGAGTTCCCAGCGCTAACGGGAGCAGAAGTCGGGAACGCATTCGGGTCAGGGAGCGGCGTTTTGCTTCGGATGCCGCGCAGACACGTCTAAATGAGCCACGCGTGACAGAATCACCTTCTCCGACGCGTCGCGGGGAGCCTCCCAGGCACCGAGGAGATGGGAGAGGCGGAGGAGTCACTGCGGAACGGAAAGTATTTGGAAAGCCTGCGTTAGGGGGGTGCCGCCTGCATACGGCCGCCTTTCAGAGGGCTTTAACACCCTCCGGGGGCAGGGTCCTCACGTGGCCCACGGTGCGGCGGTGCAAAAACCCTGCCGCGGTAACAAGACGGGAAGGGATCTGCCGCGTTCGGAGGGGATTTGCCCACGGCTGCGGCGTGAGGAGCTGCCTGCGCTATTTCGAGCTGCCGCAGACGTACCTGTGAATTTCTTGCCAATTAGCTTTTTGGTTTCGCGCGCCCAGCCGCCCCCACGCAGAGGCGGGTGGCGGGGGATCAAGCGGGCGGCTGGGTGCTTCGTCTCCTTTCGTTCGGATCCCACTAATTTCCACTCCTGCTTTTCCCCCCCTGCCCCGTACCAGCAGCAGTTCAAAAAGAAACTGCAGAGGAACAAACTAATTAATTAACTCCAGCGTCGACCTCTGCGCGTTCCGAAAAGCCCCTTCCCCAAAGCGAGGGCACAAAGCGACTGCCGCACGTGGCCCTCGCATCCTCGCTGCTCCCCGCCGCTGCTTGCAGGCCGCGCTCCGCCAGATTAGTCACAAGCCGGCGCTTCCTGCCTCTCTGCACCCGGGGATTTGGGGGTTTGCCTGTCGGAGAGAGGCTAGCGGTCGATAAATGATGGACGAGCCGGGAGCCGTTTCCTCCTGTTAGGAGCATTATGTCTTGCAACTGCGATCGCAGCATATCCCAGCAAACGCTTTCTTAATTTTTCCAAGTGAAACGAATCTCGGCCCTGTTTGGGTTGGCTGCTTGTTATCGCTTTGGCTTGGGGCTCTGGCGTGGATTTGAGTAAGGAGGAGGGCTGCGGCTGGAAGAAAGGAGCCGTGCGGAGATAGATAGATAGCACACAGCGCCGAGGTTCGGCTCATAGGTCAGCAACTGACTCCTGGTATAACCCTGAGTAATGATCGGCTGTAATACAGGCAGAAGAGTTCCCTGGCCTGCGAGGGGGTTGTAAGGGCTCAGAGACACCCACACGACTGTGTGATGATAGGTGCCGTAAAAGTAAAGTGCCTCAATTTGGTAGCATGTCCTAGAGATCTCCTCCCTTCCCGCTTCTCTGGATAACTAGCTCTGAAGGGTAGGGAAGTCTTGATCTAGTCTGCTGTTAACACATGGTACATTTCAGAAAGTTGCCTGGGTTATTAAATGGTTTCCTAGCAAACAAAGAGAGGAAGGAACATTTTCAATTGAGTAGTTTTCCAGCTGAGACTTTTTTTCAAGAGCAAATGATTGGTCCTTCCTCCTCTTTTGCGCGGCTCCCTTCTTCCCTGCTGAGCATCCTTCCCTGGACGTACCTTCAGGAAAAGAGTGTTTCTTGCTGATCTCTAACTGGATGCACCAAGCCAGATATTTGGACTTTCAAAGTCTTCCTTCCCTAAGTTAGAGTCATCAGTAGCGCATGGCAAAACCTTTCCTGCGTAGGCATCTTGAAATTGGATTGCTACTGCGGCCTTAGCCCAAACATTCAGAGTGGGGCAACACAGCGATATGCTGCACCTGCATTTTGTCTTTGGAAACACAGCAAATAGCCACTTGGGGGGTGAGGAGGAGGGTTGCATTTGGGACGCCTCTGTGAGTGAGCCCTCGGCTCCTCCTGAGCGCCTGCGAGCCGTGGGAGCTTGCCAGCTCAGGAGCCACCACCTCTGATGGAGGCAAGAAAGCACCAGGGAGGTGACCGCAGCTTAACGTCTTTGCTGTCGAGGTAGAGCTCTGCGCTAGGCTACAGCTTGCACCGACTTCTGAAGGTGCTGAGTGCTGGCCCTCAGCCACGATGCTGCGCAAGGAGAGGGCATGCTCTGCCCACAGGTCAGCAACTTAAAGCCAGAGATGGAGCAGCACAGAGCTGGCAGCAGCAACCTCGAGAGGAGCATTTGTGAGCTCCCCTGGAGTTACGGGCTCAGCAGGCGCTGGGGGCGGCAGCTTCGCAGAGGCAGGAGCCCACCTCTCAGCTGAGCTGGCAGCATCTTCTTGGAAACTCCTGCTGAGTTTCTACTGTCACACTTAACCTCTGATTAGAAGAAGAAAAATGCAGTCTGGTGCATTACCCCTGAAAGGTTTTAAGTCACATTTTATTCTGTCAAAGAAACAGAAATACTTACTGCTTTCTCTGTGCTACATACACTTACAGGGAAAAATAGTGCTAACTGGTTTGTTTCTCATTTTCTTTTAGTCCACCCTTGGATTTATTGCCTTGCTGATTAGCACTCTTCACACGCTCACTTACGGATGGTCGAGGGCCTTCGATGAGAACCAATATAAATTCTACCTGCCTCCAACCTACACCCTCACGTTGCTCGTCCCATGTACTGTGATCCTAGCAAGAGTGATCTTCAGTTTGCCCTGCATCCAGCAAAGACTTCTGCGAATCAGGAGGGGCTGGGAAAAGGGCAGATACGTGAAGTTCGTCCTGCCCAGCGCGACAGGGGAATACTCGAGTGGGGAGACCTCTAGCAATGTGTAGCAAAGCCCCTCTTGTGACAGAGGATTTCAAAGCACTATCAACATTTCTATTAATGGTGGGTTTTGGTTTTTTTTCCTTAAACGTATGTATGTTTTGGTATAATTGTATGGTGGGTAAATAATAAAATTTGGTGACTTTAGAGAATGGATTACCATGAAACTAGGTTAGACAGTAGTATTTAAACTACATTGCTGGTTTGCTTGGACAATTATTGCCTTAAATATCACCATGAAAGCTGAGCTAGCAGCACTATTATACATGGAAAACCAATGGGATACTGTCAGATCAGTCACCTGAGAGAGTGGTTGGCATCTCTGTACTGTTGCTTCCCTAGCCACTCTCACAAATTTCAATGCTTGGGTTTTTTGGGGTTTTTTTTCTAAGATGAAAGAACACAGATTTTCAGGCCCCTATGCCAGGAAAGAAATCCAGCCTCTTGAGTGTCTGGATGAACCAAAGCAGTGAGGTTTAGGAACATGAACTGTCTCTGGTTTTGGTCTCCTCAATGAACTGCACAGCCAAATAAGAACAATATCCATGTTATGTAGTGTCCGCTGATTTTAGCAAAAGTATCCAGCAAGTCCAAGGAGTGCCTGTTTTTCCAAGTACAGATGGTACTTGTGCTCCTGTAAGCTGTCTGGTGCACATTTATAAGCTGTGGAAACAAATCACCTTTTCCAGCAGTATAACAGCATTTGAAGAGGGATGTCCCTAACATTCATGCCTCTCCTCCGCACTGCTGTCGCTGGGATGACACCTGCTGCTACCATATGTTCTGTTTTATTAAACCAAAGTTTCAGGCAGTATTTGATGGAAACAGGGTGAAGATAATTATCAGAAAGACTTGCTGCTTCATGAAACTGCATGGAGAAAACCAAGGCCTTCTGGCAGGCCTTCTATCAAATAACAGGGTGAAACTTTTTGAAAACATTGTCACCTGAACATTTCCATTTATGTGGACAAAACAGCAGCTCTGAAACCATTGGTTTCAGTAGCAGTGATAAGATTTTTGAACTATCTTGCAAAGGGATTAATGAGTCTTGACCACAAAGAAAATACAGCAAATGTACATTTTGGGCATAGTCCTCCATTGCCTTGCACCTTATAAAGTCACTTACTAGATTGCATAGCAGGTATCGCATGCTCTTCTTCCAAATTTACACCCACCTTGGATGAGGTACAGGGCAATGAAGAATTCTATCCTAATTTCATTTTCTTCCTGTCTCTTCCCACCCCTTCAAGTTCTTGTTCTTTATCAGAATAGTTCTTTAGTTTTTGGATGATCCAGATCATCTGAATGGAGAATAGACAGCCATTCTGCACGAAAGCTCATTTAAAATGCAGGAGATCAAGATGATACAAGAAGACTGCCTCAGAAGGTCAGATGTAAGGACATGGTTGAAATAGCCTGGTTTTCCTACAGTTAAGTAAAAGACACCACTCAATTATGAGCATTGCTTTGAAAAATGACCGCTGTCAGTATCAAATAAGGTATGCTTTGTGGGCAAGAAAGTACCTGCTATTAAACAAGCTAATATAAGTGGGGAAAACGGATCAATTTGGGGGCACATCAGCCCTTCTACAAGTCAGCATTGTCTCTGTAACCTGGATGATTTCTGCATGGACGGAGGATTTTAAGAATTCCCTGTTTAGCCTCAAATGACTGCAGGGGGTAATATTCTTCAACTATTGCTCAAGCTGCCAATGATAATACTCAGGGATTTCAGTTCTTGCATAAGGCTTACACTAAAGTCTCCAAACACCATTTCTTTTCACTGAATAAAAGGAAATCAGCAGGAGGGAAATGCTAGGATTTCACAATCAGCTGACAATTTTTTTTTTTTGCAAAGAGTTACCATTCTTTCCTGCCGTCCCTTTCAGAAAGTTGGTTATTCAGGTTCCACCACCACCACCACAACCAAGCCCAGACCAGCAACTGGTAAAAACACTCACCAAGCAGGTATATTAAAAGGTAGTATTTGCAGTTGAATGGTAGGTTAAGTTTCTGCATGGATGTGAGACAGTTTCACATGGGTATCATTCCACCCACTGCAGCGTAACTCACCCTTGAGGTAAAATTGGATTCGGCAAGCTTGTTCTTTCCAGTCTCTGTTCCATTTCATCATCAGGCAAAGCAGCAGTTTGCACATTTTCTGGCTACGATAAAGTATTCAAATGCCTTTTCCTCCACAGCTAAGCTTCTTTTCACTTCTTTAGGTCAGGCAAGACTACTGCCTGTTGCCAGAAAAAAAAGAGTGGGAGGCAGGGAATGAATATTACGCAGTCTTGAAGGCTTTGTCTTCGAGGGGGAAAGGTGTGGTTTTACTGTGAGGTCCTGCGAGGTCAGACTCACCTTTTTGCACAGCAGAACCAAAGCCTGCAGCTTTGCTTTGCGTAACCTTCACGCCCACATACCCTTTCCCCTTGATGGCAAAGGGACCAGGCGCATGAGAAGAAACAGAGTCGGGCACCCAGACCTACCTGAGGAGCTGGCTCTGCTGGTGAGGCAGCAAGGTGCTTTTCAGACAGACGCAAGCCCTGCGGGCAGACGAGCCAGTTCAGAAGTCCTACAGCCAATGCAGCTCCGCAGCATCTAACAACGGCCGATTTGGGGTCTTCTGGTAATGCCTCTGCCAACGTGCTGTCCAGCTAGCCGTCATCTCTTTAAAGACTGAAGCCAACTCCTATAAATGCAGAACTGGAGCAGCATTTCAAATGGTGCCCTCTGGAGGTGTCCGGTCTTTAAAACCTTTGACAATGGTTTGAATAATCTCTTGTGATTCTGGAGTACTGAAAAGTGGTTTGAGGAATTTTTAAATGATCTCTGCCTTTTTAATTTTTTTCCCTACTGCATTATTTGATATTGATAGGGGTTTAGTGAGGTTAGCTTAAAATTTCCTCATTAACTGTTTTTGTATTTGGAGTTACCATATATATATGGTGTGTATATATATATATATATACACACACACACATATATATATATTTTATTGCAGAATATACAGCTGGAATGTAAATTCTTTATATTTTTATTTTCTGTATTGCCTACTATGTGCCTCTGGGATATGTAAAAACCAACTGAAAAGCTGTAAGAACAAGGCCAGTTTTAATCAGTTCTAGTCACTGGCCTCTGTAGCTATATCAAAGTTATTCTGAACAGGTCTATAAAGTTACATCAATATTCATTTGGGTCTGTTTTTTTTTTTTTTTCCCGCTCCCCCTAGACAACAGCATTACTTTTAGGCATCTTTTTAGTAGGTAATGGCACTAGGAGGGAGGAGTGTGATTATCCAGAATTTAACCACTGAGAAACAAGACCCACTACAGACAGCATCTGGTAGAGAGTCTCGTTATCGAGATGATAAGTGAAAGCGATCGTTGCTGTGACCCCGTCTGCCAGAGCCTCTATTACAGAGCTCCTGCGCAGGTGGGAGGGCGCAGCCCACCCGTGTGTGCCTGCAGACATACGTGTAATTACAGGAGGCCAGTGATATTACACAAGCAGCTGTAGCACAGGAACGGACAAGCTTAATTCAGTAAGCGAAAAGTGCAGTTGGTACAGAGTTCAAGGAAGAGGGAGTTACAGGTGAGGTTTACGGGAGTGGAAGGAAGGGAGTTTTAATACTATCGTTTTGTTCTCCATTTCTTAAATCGCTTCTTGTAGAAGTGGCATGCCAGATCAACCAACTTCTAGATTTGCGGCGTTGCATTTTAATGAGCTAATTTGTACGTTGATTTTAATGAGTTCATTTAAATTCCTGTGCTGAAGCTTAACCTCTGCAGGTACAGTTCTCTCACTCCTTCTGTTTTATAATCCAAGGCTTTTAGCAGTGCAATTGGTTTCCTGCTCTTCAGGGATTTACTTGCAAAGTGATATATCAAACTGCAGTTAAATCTGTAGGGGGATGCAGTTGCTTCAGCACCTCTATACAATAGATTTCCTCCAGTCTCTCCAAGATGGCTGGCACAGCAGCCTGGACTGCTAGAAGCAGCCACAGAAGTCCGATATATCCTTGAGCTCAAAACTTCACACACTGAGTTAGTGGGATTTGCAGATTGTGCCTCAGCTTTGAAGAACCAGGTTTGTTACACTAGGACAGTTTTCTTTTATCTATTTATTTTGTCATAATAAGCAACATCAGTTTTGCAGAATTTTTGCACGAGGTTTTTTAGGTGCAAGTCAGAACCACACTTATTTTAAAGTTAAGCATGCAATATACAGCAAGACGATACCATCTAGGATTAGGGGCAGTTCCTGTTGGCAGAGCATGTGTAGCACTTTGATATTCAAAAACCAAAAACTCTTGTGACCTTCCTGACTGGCCCCACACACAAAATAAGCCACAGGATTAGAGGAATCCTTCAGAGACTTAAAGTGGCACTACAGCAGCTCTCCCAGAACTATAATCTGCTTTAAATTAGAAACCTCAGCAGTGGAGGATCCACTATAGCTGCTGTTTTGCTGGTTAGTCTTCTTATCTGTTTCTCATATCTGATCTGTGTTTAGCTAGCTTCAGCTTTCAGCTGCTGCTGTTATATGCCTGTCTACTGGCTTAAAGAGCCATCTACAATCAGGTGGCTGCTTTTTAAGTAGCTGTCTCATTCAGCACTCTAGAAAATAAATATATTGTACAAGAGTCAAGTCTGCTTTCTGCAAGACCGGGTTCCTTTTATTTAGGAAAAAAAAACCACCAAAGTGGTGAGAAAAGGCAGTAATACTAATTGTTCGGATATGAGGCTTTCACTTCTAGATTGCTTCTTTGACTCTAAACTAACTGATGTGCTCCATCCAACTGGAGCACAACCAATACATGCGGAGAGCCAAAGTTGTGACTTCAGAGTAGTATGGAAAACAGACTGATACCTTCAACTTTAAAATCTCAGTTCACTGAAGAAAAGGGGCTTCCCAAACTGGTCTTTGAAGAATATGTTTTGAGTTTAGAACAGGAGAAGAGTAACACACCTAGAACACATTTTCCTATGCTGGGCCCTTGGCCCTAAAAAGCAGAATGAAACCTCACTGGGGTATGAAATGAGAGCAGACAAAAACAGTTCTTACAAAACTTGCTGAAATTCTAAGTACACAGCACCAAGTCACCTGCCCAAGGGCAGAATTGGACATACAAAGGTAAATTCTTGTATTAATCTAAACTGTTATACTAAGCACTTCAGTGCATTCACTACCAACTGAAACTTGCACTCTTCTGGCTACCTGCTTTTGGCCCACTGCAAAGGGAAGAATCTATTCAAAGAGAGGGGATGTCAGCAGACAAAAGCTGCAATCCCCATCTAATCAAACATGTCACATCTCCAGGAAGATAAAACCTCTGCACCCCATCTGCTCTCCCACTGCATCACCAGCCCAAACACCCTTCTCAGCTACCTGCCAAGCATGCCGTGCTTCAAGAGGCAGGAGGTCCTGGTCTCCAGTGAAGCGGGACTGGGTGACGTGCAGAGGGAAGAGGAGTGAGGACACCTCCCGAACAACCTGCACCACAGTGCTGACTGCAGCCCTGCATGCAGTCCTCTTCCCCTGCAGATAACGAGGACAGCACAGCTGCAATCTCCCATGCATCACCTCCAGAACGTGTGTGGTCGTTGAGGGTTACACTGATAGTTTGGAAGTGATGAGCTGTTCTTATAAACAGCAAGCTGTGGCAAACCCCTAGGATGACAGCAGTGCTATGAGACCAGAAGAAAAGAACAGAAGAAGAAACCCAAAACAGGAGGAAGTAAGAATTTAGGTCACCCACACTCTGCCCCTCACTTTAATCTCCTCCACAGTCCCGCTGCCATCTGCAAGCTGCTGCAAGAAAAGCGACAGGAATCTCAGCAGAAAGCTCAGGCACACTTTCTCCCTGTGCAACAGGTCAAATGGACCCTTTTATCCAGGCAGTATCTATGCACACTTCCATCATTCAAAGCATAACGCTATGTACAATGCTGGAGTTTCTAAGCTCCAAAACTCATATCCCATCACAGCTCAGAAAGCATGGCCCTGAGAACATGGCGCCAGGTTCTCCTCATCTCTTGCACTACAAGGAAGAAACAGTAGGAGCTTAGGGTCAGAAGCATGGAAGACACATTTGTTGTGTGCTTAAGCTGTGTTGCTGAAGATTTATTGCTCTGCTTTGCACGTGTGTCTGTTCTGGGTGGTTTTTCTTGTGTTTAAGAAAAAAAAAGACATATTTAAAGTCTACTTTACAAAACCTCAACAAATTAATGCTGATCTTTTCCAGACTATTCTTCTAATGGATGTTCTGCAAATGCTTTCTCATGGCATGCAAAGATTTAGATACGCTGGAACAGGCTCCACAAAGGATGCCCTCTAACAAGAAGAATTTAAGCACTGATACCAGTTCAATTTGCCGCTTTTTGATTTCAACATAAAAAGAAACACTTTCTGCTAGAAGAGTGTCAGCTTTCATCACTGGAGTCCTAGCACAGACTTTGTAGGTTAAACCAATTCACAGATAAGCGCTCTTCATAAACACTAAATATTTCTCGGCTTACACAGGTTCTGGAGAATGAAAGAACAGGCTGTACTGACATCTGGTGGCTTTCTCTGCAGACGAAGACAGTTTATGGCAATAGGTCTTGGTTTTTGCTGCATTCCCCAGGTAACCTCTCTCCTGTTTCCTTCCAAGATACAAAGCTTGTGATGAAAACTTTTTTTTTTTTCAGCTGAGCAGTGGACAGTGCTATTCTATGTAAGTCTTTCTGTAAAGCAGCAAAGGATCCTCTGTTGTGCATATTAGCTGCACCGTAGAAGAGGTTTCTTCTTTATTTCAAAGGATATTCCTTCATGAATAATAATAAAAAAAAGTACATTCACTGTCACAGGAAATGCTGCTACTGCCTAGCAGAGGAGGTACAAACCCAACCACTAAAAAACACTGGAAATCAGCAGAGCTGGCAGCAAGAAGCAAAGGGAATAGGGAAGCAAAGGGAAGGGACAGAGAAAACATACAAAGGTGTGTCCGTATCATCAAAACAAAAAGTCTTGACAAGGTGCCCCTCTCACTCAATAATAAAGTGAATAGTAGAAAAGAGTCAATGTGCTGATAATATGAAGAACAGCAATAGTTACAGGTCATCTTTGCTAGATTTATTAATCATATGCAAATCTGTGCCAAGTAGTACTACAAAAAGGAAACCAAGGGTGAAGGATCTGGTGCCAACCAGCAGGACTGAGCTCAGTCCAACGAACTGTT
This sequence comes from Apteryx rowi, assembly GCF_003343035.1. Lineage (NCBI taxonomy): Eukaryota > Metazoa > Chordata > Aves > Apterygiformes > Apterygidae > Apteryx > Apteryx rowi. The sequence continues at coordinate 198,593 of NW_020450685.1, read as the reverse complement.
CAATAAGCAAAAGTGTGCATTTACTTCAAGTGTTTGTAAAGCCTCCAGGCAGCTGCCATTGACTTTGAAGCCAGGATCATCTCAGCCACATGAGCCCAAAAACAAGTGTCACATATTCTATTTTCTCATTTTTGATCCGGGGACATTCAGGATTTCTGTGGATAATAGGTTGCAAGGACAGAATCTGCAGCTGTCCTGTCACTGCTGTGGTAACTGTTGACTAACAGTGACCTGCAAGTTTACTTTTAAGTGAATTATCTGTCAGGGGATGTGCTGTACGCTCCTAGAGTGAAAGAGAAACATCACAGCTTACAGCTTCTTCCTGGATCACTTCTAAGCATGTTTCCATCAGATAATGCAGTTCCCCAGCTTTAATGGTGCTGCATAGCAGATCTTTGAGGACTCCTCTATGCTATTGGTAACTGGCAGCATTTAACTCGCTAAGCTAACCATGTCAGCAATTTTCTTCGCTCTTGTGTCTTCAAGAGTCAGCCTGACTACCTCTGGACAGAAAAATACACAAAAGCATTTGCATGAAGAAACTGAAACGTGTCGGAGCCAGAAGAATCGAGGTGCCTATTCCAGCAGTTTGCGACTTCAACTCCAAAGCTGATTAAAATTCACAAATGATGTAAAATACACCATTTTCACACCCTTAAGAGATATAAAAAGCAGTGCTACTCAGGTAATTCTGTATCAGAGTGTTGTGTATTCAAGATTTTCTGTGTTTATTTAGTTAGACTTACCTATCCTTCCTTCTTGAGGCAATTCCTCTCCCAATTCCCTCTCTTCTCTAGTAGCTATTCTTCCACATCCCTAACCAAAACTCCAGGCTCTCTGAAGTCATTTTCTTTCTCCAAAACACACCCTAGGTCCCCCCTCCCAATTTAACCACCTTTTACTGCTACACTGCTATAACCCAGGAGAAGTCAGTTCTTATTTCAGCATGTACCCTGGAGGACATAAAGGGCATTAGAGAAAAACCTGCTCTTTCTGTTTGGAAAAAAAAAAGAAAGAAAATGCTGATGAAAGACTCCAGGGAGATCATACTGAAAGATGAATCCTCATTAACCCCACAATGACTAAGAACACTAGCAAAGCTGTACAACTTACCTCTGCACATTATGGAGAAGCCACCTTCAATTAACAGTAATTGTGAACCAATTCAGTTCATGACCTCTGCCAGGATCACAAACCATGTAACCAACTGTGGCAGTGGTTTCCTTTAACAGAAAGGATTTCATAAAGACATGGGCAAAGACAACTCGGTTTTTAGCATTTAGTAATTCATTAGCCAGCATTCACAGATTTCAGTCAGTACTCAACGACTCTGGAATCAAATCTGCTTTGACACAGGCTACACATTCCTATATCATATCCCACTGAAAAATGTTGGAACAGCATCTGTTTTAGCACATTCTCAGTGATTATCTATAGGGTTTTTTTGCTTGTTTGGTTGGTTTTTAGAAAGAAGTGTCATTAAAGGTCCAGTAAAAGAGCACAGTAGAAAAACACTTCAGAAAGAATCCAGTTTCCAAGCAGCGTCACTGAGAGCATTACAAAAGGCTCCACTGTGCTGCTGCAGAAAAGAGCCAGTGAAGTGCCATCGCCAGAGTAAAGAGAGTTCACAAAGCAGTAGTTTAACCCTTCCCTCAGAAAGGGAAGCTAGTCTGGGATGACACATGATTTTTGAATATTTGCATTAAAAAAACATTTAGAACTTTCTTCTTGATGCTATAAAATTGACACATTCAGTGTCACACTGAACTTTTATGACTATACTAGTCCAGAAAGGACAATTTTTAAACCTTGATGACTCATTTAAGCACAAATGTCCTAGAGAAAAAGGATCACAAGAACAACTCAAGTCTTTCTGAAATTACTGGAAACCAGAATAAAATCCCCAGAACAGAAGGAAAACAATGACAATCTTTGCTCAGTCTGAAAGCCTGAGTTTGCTGACAGACATCTAAGATGCCTTGGTAGGACAGTCTGAGACACTGATTTCTCCAGTATGCCATCTATTTCCTGCAAAATTGTCTTTATTACAGTAATTGTGGCAGAACAAAGCTGGTATTGTTTGGAGTGCAATGCATAGCTTAAACTGTCTGTGAAGATGAGTACAAACTCATCTTCAGACTCATATTAGCCAGACTAATCTGGCAAATATGACAGACTGTAAGAAGGTAGCGGAAACAGGTGCCCCTGTCTGAGAAGCAGGTACCAGCAACAGAAAGGAGGCATGGACAGAAAGAGGAGGGAAGTGCCAAACTCTTCCAAAAAAATCCATCAGAGGATACATATCAGCATCTAAGACCCAGGAGAACACCGGGGTCTTCATTGATACAGGATTCCTCATTACAAGGTGAAGATACAGTCACCCTTTTAATCGCAGATGACAAAGTGCTGGACAACCTTCACAAGAGAATAAAACTCCATTTGAAGCAAAGCTGTCAGTGAGTAACACCAAGTACCTGAAAGGACTCCAGCCTAACCCAGAGAGCTGTCAGGAAGGATGAAAAAATGATGCAGGAACAATACATAGAGGTTTCACTGGCCCTACGTCTAAAATAAAGAGAACTTTTATTTAGAAACATTGGAAATCACACATCTGCTTTCACTATCACAGGTCCACTAAAAAGTCAAAGCTCTAGCAAATGGTAAGCTTATTTCTCTGTAGAGTTTCTAGTGGAAATGCTGTTGTCAGCTGTCAGCCAGGGCTGAGGGCAGAGGTGTAGGTCTAAAGCACACCAGGTCTCATTTGTTTGAGCTGAGCCTCTGCCCTAAAAGCCTGCTAGAAAAAGAGAGGCAGTATCACTTCTATTTGAGTGAACAGAGGCACAGTGACCCATCTTGACAACCTCTAAAAAACAGTTTCATGAGTGTCTACCTAAAGGCATTTTACTGGATACATGATTTTTATTTTTTTATTCTTATTCTTGATATGGTTAATGTAGCAGGAAAGCCTGGAATTACCAGCTAACATTTAGCAACACAGTATTGGGCTTTAGGAAAAGTGAGAAAGAATCAATCCCAATCTTGAAGACATCTGGCTCACAGACTGAGCCCATCCTTACAAAAAAGCAGTCATTCAGGTTCTATTCTTAAAACTGAAACCGTGAACTTTCACTCTGTCTGGAAAAATGCCCAATTCCTACTTATGCGTATTGATGTCCTGCAAGAACTCAGGTTGCTACCTCTTACATGAAGGTGTCTCGCTGAAATAATGCAAGAAACAGGCAAGGCGGTCCTTGAACACAAAAGCCTCCCAACAGTCATTTGTCTGCTTCAGCATGCTAAAGAGGGCTGGAAGAGAGTATAAAGAAAAGCATTCACCAGAGAAGAATATGAAACAATAGTCAGTCTGCACCATTTAAACAAAAGACACTAAACATAAAATGAGTGAATAAAAGCTATTACTTGAAACATAGAGATTCTCTTGTCAAGCTCTCTAAAATACCCAGTGATTTGGTCAGAAAGAGTTTCCATTTTCATTAGAAGAAGATACTACTGTGCATTGTATAAGCTCCATATGTAGCTAATATCTGCTGTAGGATCACACCGAGAATATGTGTCACAGGTCAGAGATCTTTTACACCACCTACATTTTAAGAGACAAGCGAGAAAAAAGAAATGTGAGAAGGAAAAAAAAAATTGCATTTCTGTCCCCCAGTTTTCCTTCTCTCAGTCTTAGCATCCTGACAGAAATTAATTTCCATAGGAAGGGAATTGCAGTGTTTGTAAAGCAATCCTCTAGGATTTATTGATCTTTAAAAAAAATCTCATTAAGCAGAATAAGGAGAATTTACAACAGGTATGGGAAAACAAAACAATCTCTTGGGATCTTCACCAGGCCAAAACAGGATTAGCTTTGTAGTTTCTGTAATCTTCCTCACAGAAGAATGCTAATTCGGTTTCATTTGCTAGAAGAGATGAAAAATAAAATATTTAGCACACCAGGAAAAGAACCACCCAACAACCGAATAGTTAGACTCTTAGAAGGCAATTGGTGATTTTTTGGTCAAAGGCAATTACAAATCACCACATTCAGAGTTGTGGGGTTTTTTGTTTGTCTGTTTTTTAAGAATCTAGCACTAAAGATGTAGTTTAACCTTGTTAGAACAAGAACCTGAACATAAAGAAGTAAATACATACACAAGACCCCTCAAGATTTGTTTAACACAAAGACTACAGAACTGTTTATATAAGCATTCAACAAATTAAGTGACATTTGTGCATCTTAGAATGCTAGAAAAATAATGAAGCATGATTTTCTCTCTTTTTTGCCCATCTTTCTGTTAGGAAAGGGGAAAAGAAACTATTTTTTTTTCCATGAAATTAGCCTGTAGGTATAATAATTTAATACTTAGAGGATCAGTAGAATATTTTACAGATCACTTTACATTCTCCCTCATGACCCATCAAAATATGTGTCTGAAGAAGTTAATTTTTTGCCCTGCTGATGATTAATTCATGAGGCTTCAACAATATGCAAAGTGAAAGACACAAATTGGCTTCTCCAGCAATACCTTCAAATACCTCTAATTATTCACAGGGGATATGGCAGTGCTAAAGGACCCACAAAGGTTCAGAGCAGTCACAATTCTTTCAACCCAGTAGGTCAAGGACTTCCTCTTCTAAAACAATAAGTCAGCAACATTACTAATTCAGAACAGAGACAAATCTGATGGAAAGCCTTCACAATTATTAAACATGGAATTCTTTAAGGTGCTGAGCCAATAAGATCCACATTCGTTTTTTAAATTAAACCTGAAGTTAATGAAGTCTGCCTGTCTGCTTAAAAAAAAAAAAAAAAAAAAAGTAGGAGATTCTCAAATCTCAACTAGAAAACAGATAAGGCTGTTTGCAGTGAATGCTGAACACTTTATTAACATATATCCTGCTCTGAAAACAGGCGAGCATTAACTTTGCTGACTAGATAATAGCTGTAATAATCACCACCACAGAGGCTTTCCTGAGGATACTTATCTAATGTCCTCATAATTTATAACTCTCAGGCCCAACCCTGTGAAGTGCCAAGGGCAATCAACTGCAGCTAAGGAGAAAAACGTTCTGCATGTCTCAGAATTTCCCAGATTTTCTAGAGGAAATTCTGTTTTATTCTCTTAAATCTTGTCCAAACTAGATATTAAAAAAAAAATAAAAAATAAGGCAGTGGAAGATTTCAAATCTTACTGATTTAAATGAAAACATACAAAATGAGGACTAACAGTATCATGCTTCACTTCCTTCATATAATATTCTCCAGTTCTGGAGGGAAAAGGGGGACTTTTCAGAGATTTTCCTACAAAGATTCCTTTCCTAATAGCTAATTTTCATATCAAGATATGCTGGAACACAGCAAAATTCAAAATGGTATAATGGCATGCTGCATTTTTCAAAGTAAGAGTTTTTCTTTTCTATGATAAATGCCAACTACACAGCAATGACTAACTGCTGTTAGTTATTTTGAAAAATTACAGAGTGGCTTTAAACTGTTTTCTGCCCTGATTAAGCCATCCCTCTCTTTGTACAGAGAAATAGAGCAGTCTAGTTTATTCCAATTTGCCTTCACTATAATATTTACTCTAACGTTTAGACACCTTTCCTGAGATTGCATTCAACTGTTTCACTGCTGGAGCTACAAACCCGGTCTAACAGAGGGATAATATATATACAAATACTCAGCAATGCCGTTTTGAATGAGGGCAGCGCTGGACAATACCAAACTCTAATTCGGCATTTGGCACTGTCATCAGGCCCTTCCCTAAACTGTGTTGCCTCTTAAATCTTAAGCAGATAAGAATCATGCTTAAATGAATCTTCTGCTAACTAAATTACAAATCCATAGGACTTGACTGCCAATAATCCTCCTTCCTGAGGAACCATTTTTCTTCCAGATAAAAAGGCCTGGTTTAGTAGGAAAAGCCAGAGAATAACTATTATTCATATTATAGGAGTGCCCCAAAACCTTTAGGAAGGACAATCGCAGCAGACCCAGGAGAAAAACATTAAGAGACAGTCCTCACCCCAACTCAGTTAAACCCCAAAAGCAATGGCAGGGAATTTGCAACAAGGAAAAGGACAGAAACAGAAAAAAAGAAAAAAAAAAACCACAAAAGTCCCCTTCCCTCCCCCCTAAAAAAATAAGCTTATTTCTGTTTGCTGTGGCCACAAAAGGGGGTTGCTTAGAAGAACATAATACAGCATAACCAAGAACATTGAGGTGGTATCTTCTAACAGAGAGTTAAGTAGTCCACCTGGCCAACGGCAGAAGCTCCACTGCTTGAAACATGTTAGGTTAGATGAAACAAAAGAGCTAAGGAACCCAGGAGAAAGAAAAACCATTCGCTGGCTGGGATAAATCCGAGGGCAGCAAGAACAGGAGGGAGCTTTCTCGGCGACACCCCTGCATGGAGAGCGCAGTAGCTGTGCATTACAGCTAGGCAAATCACATTCAAACGAGCGAGTGTCCGTACCAAGGCAGAACACAACTACATCCCTGAGGTACCTGCTGCCACAAAGTCGTTCAGCCACATTTATGAGGAGCCCAAAGGACCGTGATGGTCCCCCAAAGCCAGGGACCATCAATTTTAGCATGACAGACATTTCTTTACATTATGACCAAAAGACATGCCTTATATGCATCCCACTGTCAAAATGTGAGAAATCCGGTCAAGTTTCAGCTCTACGCTACGTTCAGCACATTCTCTAAACGATACTGCTTGAGCTTTCCCAAGCAGTCCAACTATTAGGCACAGTATGTTGCACATTAAACAAATCTAAGCTTATTTCATTATTACATGCTGGTTCCACTACTTAAATTTCTAACCAAAACATCAGTCTAAATGTTACTTATAAGACCAAGCAGACATGGTACTAATAACCTCTCTGTCAATCATTTAAAATTACTCTCAGCAGAATTATAAGCATACCTTCTAAAAATCACAATTTGCATTCTGAACATTTGGAGTGCAGATACCTGCTGCCCTCAGTCCAATGATCTGAATGTACATTATCCCCCCTTCCTCCCTGAATAATTATCAGGTAGTGTAAAGAGCATCAGGAATAGCATTTACTTTTCAGCAGGCTATCCAAACATAATCAGCCAGTGATCAGTTTAATGACAACTGCAAGGAACAGCGCCTTCAGTCAATACAAATTGCACTCCTACCTACTCCAGCTGCTTTCAGCGTGCTTTCTTCTTTCAAAATGAGTTTGTCATCATCTTCCAAACACACTACAAGTTCATTGGTCTACAGATTAGAGAACCAGAATACAAAGATAAGAATAGGGTTTACTGTCTCTTCTCCAGTCTTGTTTTACAGTGCAGAGATCTGCCTGCATTAATGCATACAAAACAGGAAGAATACAGATAATAACCATACCTTAGACTTGTGTGCTTGGTGAATAATCTTCATTGTATCTGAAAGAAAATACAATGTTTTCCTCAAATCAGGCTTATTTGGTACATGACACTGAAAATTGTACTTGGGGAAGGAGAGAGAAGCAGAGTAAGGTTCAATTTTTTTTTTTAATAATTTTATGTACTCAGTCTTAAAAAAAAAGGGGGGGAAATCTTTATTTCTTAGTCCTGCAGCCACAGTCTTTGACCAGACTGCATGGCATACAATCCAACCTTAAGGTACCACATCGTACTAGGTTTCTGTCTGTTAGCTGAATTACAATAACTAAATGACCATCCTGACTCCCAGACAAAGCACATGAATTTAAATGTCAGTTAGGGTGTTTTAACCAAACAGGTTTTATCCATGCAATTGGGGCAGGACAAACAACGTTCATTCACTGTCAACTACTATTGTTAAGTTGATAATCAGCAACTGTTAAAACCCAGTAACTTGACCACTTCAGATCATTCCTTGAAATTATCCTTCTCCTGAATCAGCACCCATGGTAGAAATTAAGCTATACAAAGAAGTAAAAAAATCACTGACTTCCCAATGGCTACGTGGGCCTGGTTTTGTTAGCAGAAAGGAAAAAGTGGGGAAAAGAATGTGGTAACTAAAGCAAACTGCTGAGTGACAAAATGCAGAGGAAATGGAAATCCAAAGATGTCCATGCAGCAGTAAAAAAAATACCAAAGCATTTACGTTTGAGCAAATTCAGAATAACACACTGATCCCTTCTCAGCAAAGAAGCAAGAAACAGTGCTGTTTGGCTGCTCGTTTTCTGTTCTAGTTTTGTGTTGTGCTTTAACAGAACACTACATACTGAAAAAGTCTGGTAAGAGAAGGGTGCAAGGAAGTTAAATGCAGGCTAAAACAACTTTCAAACAATGGAGAGCAAGTATCCAGATGGTCAGAATAAGAGATCACATTCCCATTCAGAGGTTTGCTTCTATACCTTTAATGCACAAAGAGGTACCACTTCAGCCCATATTGAACATTATTTTATTTAGAACACTACAGATGGTCAAAACTACCCCATATTCCCACTGAAAAGGCATCGCTAGTATGCAATGCAAGTTGCAGAATTACCCACATCTCCTTTAGAAGCAAGACACGAAATGGCAATCACCAGGATCTTGCATAGAAGCATTGCCAAAAGGCCAAGCAATCACAGCAAAAAACTTCCTGCAATCATGAAACCTTTCTACCACTGTGAATGCAATCCAGCCTCCGCCTGGTAGTTTTAAGGTTCTAGAACTGCTTTGCCCCATCCCTTTTTTCTGGTCTTTTGTCATTCTGTGAACTGTTGTCTCAGTTTTACTTGTTCACATCCAGCTGTTTACATCTTCATTCGAGCTATTAAATGGCTTCTCTCTAACTCCATTAGCGAGATGAAGCTGCAGCCTCTTCCCATCCTAGCTGAAGCCTTACATCCTCTCAACTGCCTTTGCTATTTCATCCCAATCTAGTCCCACTCAATTACATTCCCAGATCTTTACATTGCATTTTCTAGTAACAGATCTTCCGCAACAATAGACAAGAAATCACTTTTTAAGACTGATTGTGTTGAGTATCTACCATATTGCTCCATATTTATGGAGAAAAATGGAAAAGCTACTTATAAGACAAGATAGCACCCAGGCTGCCCTCATCAGCAAAAAGGAGGCAATGACAGGGTAGAGAAGACGACAGCCTGGGAAGAGTTCTAGAGCCAAGGACAAGAATGGTGCATGCAAAGAAATGAAGATTTGAAAGTCACAAGATGCGAGTCAGTCAGAGCAATAAGCCAAGAGCAAAAATCAGAGCCTGAGAGCAACGTGGTGCTGGATTCTGGAGAGAAGGAAACCAAAGCAGGTTAGGTGAGAGACGGCCAGGTCCAACTGAGATTTCTGGCAGTGTTAAACAAAGGAGAAAGAAAAATGTGACTCTTAATAGTACTGTTCATCCACAAGTCTCGCTGCCTTCTCATCACCAAAATGCAAAAAACAAAACAAAACAGTAGAGCGTACAAGAGATGCCAAGAACATGAATCTGAATGATTCAAAGCCTCAGGGGAAGTTCAGAACTTGGGTTTCATTTTTCTGTGTGAAAATTCAGCACAGCTGGCACCACTCCACTAAAAGCAGGCCTCCACTAACTGGTGTAACAGGTTTTAAAGGTCTGCACCACTGTTTTTCACCCACACTATGCCCAGCCCTAGCAGAGCGATCAGGTGCTCAGCCACAACAGACGCCTTAGGCAAAACTAAGCACATGCTCCAAGTGATGAAAGAACTAGCAGCAGGGAGAGGCAGCATCAGGAATACAACTGACAGCACAGGACTCCCTCATCTAGCCAAAGCTACGGATAATGGGGGGAGGAAGGGCACCTCCAAATTCAAAGTTACAGTTCTCTAGATTTGTAAGACTTTCAGCAATAGACAGATAGATATAGATATACCGATATATAAAAAGTTCAAGTCCTTGCCACTGACACATTGTAAATCTTAATCTATAACTCTTTTCCTGTTTTTATTTAGCATTGTCTGGTTCACCAGCAGCATGAACACAGAATGAGATGCCTGGCTCTTTTTATTTGATTTTACTTTTTTTAATAGGCAAGTAGAGTCAATCACCATTCACATGCATTAAATAGGTTCCTCATTCAGTTTCTGGAATCACTGTGGAGGAAGGAGCTCACTGACTCCACCAAGAACATGGGAGACAGAAGATCACCTGCAGCAAACCCCAGAGCGAACTTTCAGAATAGCCAAGTTTAAGAGGAGGCGAGCCACCAAAAACATATGTTATTGACCATCCAAGTTACCAAATTCCAAGAAAGGAATAAATTTAGTCCATCTAAAAAGCATTTTTTGTCCCAAACAGGAGGAATTGCACCTGTTCAATCCAAGCTTCACAAAAAGGAAATATACACAAGGCTTTACATTAGAGGATAAATTCAGCCTAACTTTTACATCAGGCTACTTTATTCTGTCAACTTGTATTTAAGAGCTTTCCTATTTACTTCGAGCAATGTTCCCCTCCTCCTCTTATATTGGGTTAATTATTTAAGCATCTCCAGTCTTAAGCATTTTCCATTTACTGCATTCAGCTCCTGCTTTGCCATCCTTTCTGACCTCGCAATTAGTAAATAGATACTGAAATATATAAACACAAAGAGAAAAACAATTCCAAAGTATTTGAGGTCACAAGCTGCTCTGTAGCACTTACAGAACAGAGTTAAAAGGCACTCACAAAAGCAATAAAAAATTAATACCAAAATCCACCAATGCCAATTAGCAAAAGAATGCATAATGTGCAGCCTATTTCAAAGATTAATACAAAAGTCCAAAATAATGGTCAGGGTTTTAGGTATGATCCCAGTGGCACAACCCCTGCTACAGGTGCAGAATACAGAGCTGCAAATTTAGGCAGGCAGCGCAACTGGCATGAGGATACTAGTCAAGAATTCTAATTGTTGCTTTCTAAACTGTACAAAAACTGGTATAAAATACTACGTCCGCATTTTGCAGGGGGGGGGAAAAAAAAAGAACACACACCTACCATACTTGTAATTTTTAAAAGGAGGAGGAAGTCCTGTTCTTGAAGGCACATCTATTAAAATAAAAGCACCACATTAAAACAAAGTTCTCTCCCCACCCACTCCCCACCCAATAATACACAGGAGTTCAGTGCATGCATTCTGGACTGTCACATCAAAAGAAATTCTGAAAACAGGAGACTCGTTTGAGCACTTGTACTGCAACACTAAGCTAATATTGCCTCATGCTCTAGTCATGGTCAAGCACCGCCCCAAAAACTAAAATATCCTTGCTCCCATTAACCAAAATGTGACAAAGGGACATATTCACAAAGAGCTGCAAAACTCCAGAAGGCGAAAACACTCCAGAAGATGTGGCAAGGTGATAACAGGCTGATGAGCCCAGATAGTGCTTCTGGGACTCAACAAATAAAAGTCTGACCGGGGAATTTGGAACTCCCTGAGCCCACTGGCTGGTCCAAGCCGTTCCCCTGCAGAAACCATGCCCTGGTTCCTGCAAGCTCGCCTGGTATCCGTGGCTCCCTACGTACTTGCACACCTAGATAATAACCCTAGCTCAGTATTATTGGATAGCTGGGTTTATTGTTACTTTGACTGGAATCATAACACTATCTGTTTGCCTTTGTTATTTTGCTGTAATTTCACAGTTAACTAGTTAGCCTTAAACTGCTGGCCTCAGTGTGTCTGTTATCACATCCCGAACCAATATTGCAACTAAATCTTCCATACAGCACCGAAGACAAACACAACCTTTGGCTCCGATACTACAGTTACTCCATATCAGCTTAACTTCACTTGACCAGGCGGTCCCAGTGAACCTAACTACCCATGAGGACAGCGAGTAAATGCAATCAGGATATGACCATGGGGCTCTGATCCTCCAGAAATCTGACAAGAACATCCTGTTAATGGTCTTTACAGTCTGAAGTCCAGCATCTCTCACTACCTTATACAAACAGCACCACGACAACTATCATTCATAACTGGACTGTTCTGTAAACGCAGCCATGGTTTTGTGACTGTTTTACACAGTCACAAAAAGGAAGCCAAATTGCAGAAAATTAACTCTTTAACAGCATGCAGGACAGAGCCCATAAGCAACTGCAAGAACACTGACACCTTCCCTGGTGCCTGTGTCCCCAGTGACATCTGGGGATTTATCCTGGGTCTCGGAAGGCCTAGCCACTTCTGGGGTGCTCGGCACTGAGACAGCCGAAAACATAATTTCATCAGTAGTTTAAAAATTTGTCTCAAATTCCTCCTTCCAAACAGATTGCAGGAAAAGAAAGAACACAGCTTTTGGACCAGGAACAGCAATGTCCATGTGCGGAATGATGTTCCAAAAAGCCTTCCTCAAACACTAGCTTTGTCTCAAGTAACAGAAAATTGCAATACTGCACACATCAAAAGCAAGTTTCTTAGCATTGCTTTTCATGTTATTCTTCATAACAGCAGCAGTGCCATGTGTTCCGAAAGTGTCTGTAGTTTTCCAAAGATTTCCTAAGATCTAGCCATGCCTATTACTCTCTAGAATTATGGAAGCTGCAGAAGACACGATACAGCTGTGAGGCCCAGGGCAATGTCTCAGAAGTTGCTCAAATGTGATCAACTGTAACAGTTCAAGACTTGTTTAAGCTGACATCATGCAAAGAATCAAACACTGTTGCTCTGCACCTCTGAATGTCTCCATTTAGGCGCATAGAAATACATTTGCAAGACTAGTGTAACACCCTACCTACACTGCAGCTGCGTGGGCTGGTCTACATTAATTAACCTGTAGCAACACTGTCACATTTAACTGTGCTTCTAAAATGTGAGGCCCATGGATGAGTAAAGTCGCACCACAAAGCTCAAGACGGAGACAGACACTCAGAAGAAAACATGCATTGTGAGACTTCATAGTGTCAAAAACAACTTTTCAAGATCCTCTCTCTTTTTACAAATAACCAACAACAGCCTTTATTTGCAACATTCCACATACTGGTGCGGTTCCTAAGCATCAAGGGCTCTCCAAATTCTATTAATTTACTCCTGCCAACTTCTGAATAGCTGCCTGACAGCACTGCCCAAGGAGTCTGAGGCACTGAGCCAAATGCAGCACAGCCCTTGTCTCATTTCAGCTAAACATGGGGATTCGGGCAGGGGGAGCAGTCTCGACACAAATTTAGGCACGGCACACAGACTGTGGAAGCTCTTATAAACACCAGTCCTCTCATCCGAGAGAGGTGCGTACACAGGGGATGCAAATACAGATCTGGCATCTCTAGCAAAGCCACTGATTTTTCCCATTCATTTGCTCCCCTCCACTTTCTTTGGCAGGGACAGCAACATACGGGACCAAAGCAAATGAATAAGGGCACAGCCCCTTACCCTTCCGTACAAAAGTAATGAACTGCTTTACTGTCTGATCCAAGTTAACTCCATGATACACCACTGGTCTGAAATTCCGGTGCTCAAAAGAGCGAACAAGACGAACTGTGATGGTTGAGCTTTCTGTTGACATGAGAATTAATTGTGAATAACCTGGAAAACATTAAAGAGAGTGATTATTGACTTTCCTCTATGTATGAGCCCAGCTAGAAAACACAGTACAGGTAGGACTCATTCAAAGATTAAAACATGGTGATATATTAAATAGCATTATGTCTTTCAGGCCTTCACTTTTCCTGTTTCTACAGGAGAGATAGCAGGATCTCAAAACAAACAGGGTTACCTAGGATATTATTGATACCAAACACCAAACACCAATTTTCTATTGATTAGAATGGCTCAGCACAGAACACAGCACCAGACTGTTTATATAAACAGACAAAAATGATATGGATAAATGCAAATATGTCTTTTGGTTTTTAAGTGACTGAAGATTTTACCTGCTATATGAGTAAAATTTTGCTCTAAAAGACTATAATAACATGAACAAAAACAAAATATTTTTAATATATTGTAGAGGGTACAATACCCTGAAAAATGACTAAGCTGTTACACAACACTCATTTTTATCATATTAAAGAAAATAAAAAATTTTCCCCCCACAAACATACAAATAATTCTCCTGGTATACTATTATACAATTTAGGGTTTAAATTTATAATGCATGTATCTAGAATAGCTCTACAAGGCTTATAATATTTTACCAGAGAGCAGAACCTAAAATGGAATAGTCTTATCAGCCTAAGTCCCTCTTTAAACAAACCCACACATTCTTTGTTCAGTTAGGCTCTTTCTCAGTGCAGGAAAATGAGCTATTACCCTGACAATCTTTTGGTGCTGGGTATTCCTCAACAATCTGGTTTTCTGTTGATGGACTAACTGTTGTGGCTGCCACAGCAATAAGGAAAGAACACAGCCTAAGTGCTAGAACATCCGTCAGGAGCACAGCACCACCTCTGCATCTCTTATCCTTTTGCAGCCATTTTAATCACTGCTTACTGTCCTTCAGAGGATTCTCTCCCCCATTCGTCCCTTTATTTGTTTTTTTTTTGTCCCCGCCCCCCCTCCTTTTTTTCAAAAGCAAGCAGGGTCATCATGCAGGTATCCAGGTACCTCCCCGTCTTTAATGTATTGTCCTAGCTGTACAGGAATATTTTTTTCAAATAATTTCTGCAGAATGGAGACACAGACAGCAATGATAGGCTACTGACTTTTACATCTGTAATCCCTTTTGTTAATAATTCATAGCACTTTAATTCCATCTCTATTGTATATAAGATATACTACACAGGTAAAAGATGTCCATGAAGAAAAGTATACTCTTCTGCATCGTAAAATAACTGGATTTAAATTAAATGAAGAAGGTAGATATTTTCCTGATCTTATTCCACATGGGATCAAGATCTGGAGGGCACAGTTAAAAAAAAAAAAAAAAAAAAGACGGTGTTCAAATTCACTCCTTCCTAAGCAGTGTGAAAGAACATTATAGGAATTCAGATTTGGGGGGTATAGAAATGAGAATCAATAATTTTCTCTCTTACTGTACAAATCCGACAGACTGATTTAATCTAGGGCTGGGACCAGACACTATGCTGCACTTCCTCAGGGGTACAACATGCAAGATCCTTCTCAGGGAACTGCCCAAATCATAGACACTGCCGGTCAGTGCCTCTTCTAAGCAGACACGCTTTCCCGGGCCTGCACTGGTAGGTCACAGCTTGTGAGGAAAGGGACTTTGTCACACAACCAACTTGAAGTCAGGAAGTCCAGACGCAGCAGGACAAGGCTTCCTTGCAGAACGCGAGCCCTTCCAGAGTCCTCAGCCCTCCACTGTCCTCATCAGCAAAACAGAAGCTTCATCGGCCTCACAAAAAAACAAGAAAATCCTTAATTTCAGAAAGCATTCGAGATCCTTGACTGGAAGGTCCTACACTGAGGCGACCACCACCCTGCAGTTGCGAAAGGGAGGACGCCTGCCCCCAGGAGCTACCTACGCAGGGTCTCGGCTCCAGGGAAGGGCAGAAAGGGCCTTCTGCTCTCCCCCTTCAGGGATGGCTACCAAGGGCACCCCCCCGCCTCCCCAGAGCAGCGCCTCCCTCACTCCAGCCCCCCCAGGGCAGGGCCTCCCTCACCCCAACCCACTCCCACCTCGGGCAGCGCCTCCCCAGCTCCCCCACCACCCCCCCAGGGCAGAGCCTCGCTCATCTCAGCCCCCCCTCAGCCTCCTTCGCCCCAGCCCCTCCCAGCAGGGAAACGTTAACGGCTCCAAGCCTTACTACAAGCTCCCCAGCCGGCACTTCCGGGTGTCTCCCTTCGCTCCGCCCCGCGTAGCCCCGCCAACCAAATCCCTTCCCTCCCCGCCCTCCGTCCCCCCCGCCAGGCCGAGAGATTGGCTGCGGGGCGCGCTGTCCCCGCCCCCTCCCCGCGCCTCCAATCCGCGCGGCTCCGGCGGCCCGGCCCGGCCCGTCGGGGGGCGCTTGTGGCCCGCGGCCGGCGGCGCCCCGGGGTGCCCTCCGGGAGCGGCTTCTCCGTGCGGTTAGAGGGCCGAAAGGTCCCCCGGCATCTCGGGGCCGCTCCTGCTCCTAGTGCCTCCCCCCCCTCCGCGGCGTTGCGACCCTCCGCGTTTCAAAGTCGCGGGGAGGCGAGAGTCGGTGCGGAGGCCCCCCGCCGCCCGCCCTCTCCTGCGAGGGCTCGGCCTCGGCCTCGGCCTCGGCCTCGGCCTCCTGGGGCCCCGGCGCACCGCGGGCTGCAGGCTCGGTGAACGCGGGCAGCCGCGCAGCGGCGCGGGGCTCCGCTCCCTTTTCCGCGGGCGGAAGGCTCAGNCCTCTCCCCTCGCGCCCCTCAACGGGCGGCGCGGCCGCCCCAAAACCCGCCCCTTTCCCGCGCCGCCTTCGCATTGGCCCTTTGCCTCGCTTCTCCCCGCCTCCGCGAGGCGCCGATTGGCGCGGGGGCGCGCGGGGCGTCAGGATTGGCCGGCGGGCGCTCTGGCGATGGGTGAAGCGGCGGGCCGGGCGGGGGCGGTGCAGTAGACGTGTGGTAGCGGGCAGGGTGCCGGGATCGCCGCGATGGCTCAGGTGGGACCGGGACCGGGGCCGGGGCGCTGGGGGGGGGGTCGGTGAGGGGTCGGGGGGAGGAGGGGGGAGGGGGGAATGGGGAATGGGGCCGGGCGGGACGCGGGCAGCTCCCCGCCGGCGGTTGCGGGGGGCTCACGGCGGCGCCGCCCTCCGCAGGCCGCGTTCGAGAAGGCGGCGGAGGAGGTGAAGCAGCTCAAGTCGCAGCCCACGGACGAGGAGATGCTGGACGTCTACAGCCACTTCAAGCAGGCCACGGTGGGCGACGTGAACACGCGTGAGTACGGCGGGGCAGCCCGGGGGAAGCGCCGTCACGGCTAACAGCTAACGGCTCTGCGAGGCCAAGCCGCTCCCCGATTGCATGTGTCGCTCTTCGCAGTGCCGTGGTTTGCAGAAGTGGCTCGGTACCAACTTGGCGTGGGGTTACGAGCATTGCGGGCACGAGCTGACCTGACCGCTATAGATAAGAGTTGGTGCAACTTGTGGGTTTTGGATTAACTCGGTTGCAATTACCTAAATCGTTACGAGAAAGGCTAAGAATCCTTTGTGCAGATGTTGTTTTTCAGATTTTTGGAGCCCTCTATCAGTAAGTAGCTGCCTAGGTCAAGGTTTGTTGCTGGAATGCAAACACTTCTTAGTTAAACAGGCTTAAATATCAAGGCAAACTATACAAATGTATAGCCCCAAAACTTGGGGCTGGGGGAGTAATTAGATATACTGCTAAAAATAGATTTGGAAGTCCAAAGCAGAAGGAAACAACACAGATGTATGCAAAACAGGAAAAACTCTTAGAGGAGCTGTGATTAATTATCATGTCTTGGAAGGCTTGTAGTAGAAATATCTCTGTAGGTGAGACGCTGTGCCAAATCTATTCTGCTGCTACTGCTGCTGTGCTTCTGTCACTGGCAGCTCAGACTATGAATAACGTTTAGAATGAAGCCTGTCTCTGTTGACCTTGTGGAGCACTTGAGTAACTAGATTTAGAAAGGACAAAGGCCATTCACTTGGAGTGGTGGCCTCCTGACCCAATTAGTGGTTAAGTTTATTGGGTGTAGGTTGAAGTCAAAGCTGGTAGTGACATGCACTGGAAGTGTAAGTACAGGCATATGCAGTCTCTTTCTAAGATGGGTGGCACTGGGGACAAAAGAACTGAGCTTGATATTAAGACCTGACACTTTTGGCATGGTTGGAAAGCAGCATTATTAATGCTTGCCAATGTGAAATAGTTTTGCAGAGCTGTTAGTATTACCAACATTTGTATAAATCACTGTATTCCTGTGAGGCAATAGCTAAGAGGAGTCGGCTAGAAAAGCAATCTGTGTAATAGTAAGGGGTGGAGCTGCCATGTGAGCAGTGCAAGGATATTGGTCTATCTAATGTACAGGCTACTGTCCAATTCCATTTTAATTGGTAATCCGAAGGATTGTATTTAATGAGATAGCAAAGAAGTAAAAACACAGAGGTGAATTTACATGAAGAATGGTTACAGACACATCTAAATCTAACCCCTTTCTTCTCTTTTTGGCTGCAGTCATCCCTAGCCTATAATGAAGTAAGTTATAATACAGTGCTTATACCACTAGGATGATAGAACACATGAAAATCTATGTTAAAAAATACTGTTAACTTGAAGATAATGAGTTCTAAGCTGTATGCTACTAGCTCTTGATTTCATGTCTCGGTATGTAATGGACCTTGGGCGGGGGGATTTCTGCTGTACTTTAGAGCTGATATTCTCCAATTGGGTAGTGCTCACGCAACAGAACTTTCTTCAGAAAGTACAGTGATAAACCAAATCAGACTGTGTGGTGCTCTTCTGTTCAAATGCTGCTGTCTTAAGGGAACTTGGCAGAGAATAACCTCTCTGTCGCCACCAATAGCATTACAGCATGCTCTCTTCAGCATCGGAAGTGCTCCCCTCTCTGCAGGTCAGTAAGTGTTGCCTGCAGTGGTGAGTCATTGCAGTCTGTGGTTAAGAGCAGAACAACTTTCAGGAAGGGACTAGGTATTATCTACAGCCAGGCCCTACAAACTAATTCTGCTGTCAATTCTCTCTCTCTCTCTCAGAACGCCCTGGTATGCTTGACTTCAAAGGCAAAGCAAAGTGGGATGCCTGGAGTGCACTAAAAGGTAAGTGTCTGCTTAAAAAATAGGGGGGCAGGGGGAAATGTGTTGCCTTGTAGAATACCATTGCCTTGTAAGATAAGGATTAGAACTACACCAAAATGCAGTCTGAGCTGTTCAAATAGCTTTCCTGTAATAATTGTGAATGGAGTGAATACAAATAATAGACTGTTCTGTTGCTGTCTATGCAGATGTAACCTTGATTTGGAATATATTTTTCTTATGGCTGCTGATCATGTTTGTTTAAAACTTTAATACTAGATTCATAGCCAAGTAACGCTCTCAGCTTTGCTCTCCGTTTGCATGCCGCTAAGTGCTATAGCAAGGAATTGTAAATTGCATGAAAAAGGCATCTTAATGCCAAAGTACTTACAGACTGGAATGACCGTACACTTGAGAAAGATACTTTTAAGAAAGGCTCAGGGAAGTGGGAAGTAATTGTACAGATGCAGAATGACAGGCTGAAAAATGTCTACTTAAGCAGGAAGTTACTGCGTTGCCTACCAGCTGTCTGGTAGCTGCTGTATTGTTCTACCAGCTAGCTTTCTGCTGTCTGGCCACAGCAGGGATCGTTTTGATGGAAGACAAGAACTGACCAACAATTCTGTAGCTGAGAGAAAGGCAAAATGGGGACACTGCAGAAAGTAATGCTGCAGAAAGTTGTTTCTTTATTAATAACTTGAGAATGCCTATGTAAATTGGCAACATCCAGCCTAGATATAAAAGTAGGGTCGCAGTTGAAAAATGTTCAGAAATGAGTAGCCAGCACAACTGGGCATAAGGTGGCAGCAAAGTTGCATGTTTATGCAAGCAAACAGCAGCTTGCATATACCTATAGATGATCAGGCCATGTGTAAATCTGCATGGTTTATAAGTGAATGCATGCATCACCTGGGTTTGCTCAGCCTAAATAAACAGTCTTCACCATTATCTTGTGCTGTTGCATTTCTGGTGGCATTGATTTGGGGTCTTTGCTAGCCTAGAGCGCTCTTTGCAGGGAGTGAACCAGCAGAAAATATAGCCATGGTGAACTAAGCTTGTATGGAACAGATGATCCTGTGACACCATGTTGTTGCAAGGCTTGGTCATCTTAGGATCTGTGTGTCCCTGAAAGAGTAAAGAGTGTGTTCAGGGAAGCTTGTAGGAGAGGGGTGGGCTGCTGTACCTGTTCTGACTACCTCCTGTGTTATGTCTTTCAGGAATGTCCAAAGAAGATGCAATGAAAGCTTATGTAGCAAAAGTGGAAGAACTTAAGGGCAAATATGGCATCTAAGGACTGAATATAGCAACCACTTTCACATCTGAAACATGCCTTATCTCTAATACTGTGGAAAACTGATTACTGAGGATAACTTTAAATATCTAGTGTACTACAGTCTGTTTTCATAATGCATATAGTTCAGTAGAAATTGCATACCTGCCTAATGTACTGACATGTTACAGTTTCCTCCTGTGAACGAAATAATCTGGAACTCATTAAAGTGCATTTGGTACTTTAGCTGTCGTGATGGTCATCCCTCAGGAATTGTTCCAAGTTCATCCCCACCTCAAACAAGGAGACACATCCCTTAGCTGCTGCGTTGCAGCCTTTGGACACTTCTTTCCAAGGCTAAAGCAAGGGTTAGCGCTAACCTCTCCACTCGTCCTGCCACTAGGGGGCCTCCGTAACCTGCGTTTCGTGCGACATAGACTCCTCTTTAAACCAACCCCGTGATGGCTGATCCTGCTTTGCCTCCTTGTCATGGAGATAAAGGGCAACCCACAAAAGCCAGAGCTCAAAGGTTATTGTGAACAGGCTAGGTCTAATGCCATGTATGTTAAGAACAAGATGTTGGATATTTGTTGCCTGGGACTTTCAGAGACTCATTAAACAATCACAGAATCGTATTCCGTAGAACACATCTTGGAGATGTTATCCCTCAACAATAATGTTGAGGTTCTGGAGATAAGGCGGTTGGACAGCATCTGAACACAAAACCTTCCCTGTGAAAGAAAAGAGTGGCAAACAGAGCTGTTTGTGCCCCTGATGCTGTATTGCCTGTAATTGTAGAGTACTTGCAATTACCTGAGCTATCATATAGTGAGCCTACAGTGACGGGTGAACCAAGTATAAACTAGTTTAGCACTTACAAAGCTGTTCAAAAGGGAAGTTTACAACAGTGATCAGCAAAAGTTAAAACTGTTGGGTTTTGTAGAAAACTCGTCTCCATTACTCCTTTAGCTATTTCTTACTGCCAAATCTGCTGTATTAGAGTTGCTGATGCTGGAAGGAGAGTCTTTACTTTCAAAATATAAAACCCTGAAATACTCCACTGTAGGGCATATGAGAACAGAGTCACAACTGTATATGGGAATAAGGCATTCCAACTCCCACTATACGGTTAGGTATCTCAACAGATGAGGACTTCAGATCAAGTTGCCTTCAGGTAAGCAATTAATTTCTTTAAATACATGGGGGTGAGAGCTATCATTATTATCTGATTAGCTAAATACATAGTTCTGTACTATGTTATACACACTGTAATGTGTATAGCTCTAACTCGTATTTTCTTATACCACCGGTAAGAGGTGGACATGACGTCTCATCCTTTCAAAAATTACAACTTTCTACCTCTGCTACATTTAATCAAAAAAGCTCTTGTAGCTGATTAACACATTTTTAATGGCAAGTTGAATAAAGAAGGGTTTATCCCTTGCCCTTGCAAGGGAAGGACATTGCTTATTCCTGTTCTCCCTTGTTCTTTTATGAAAGTAACATAAGCATGTCTTTTTGCCTTCTTGCACCCTCTGTTAGTTGCTTGATACGAAGTGGTAAATACATTCACCCTGCAAAATGGAGGTAGGAGCAGTTGTTAAGTGTAAAGCAAAATGGTTTTAGCCCTTTGTCAGCCCTAAATTCCACAGCTAGCTCCATCTTCACAGCTGTGTTTTGTGAAGCCGGTTGTCCTTAGGCGATTTGACTGACTTGTAGCAGAATGTAACTTGCACTAGCAAACGCTTCCACTTCAGCTCTTACTGGCTGGAAGCTTACCTACCGTGAGCATGCAGTGTTCTGCTAACATGCTTTCTGTCAAAACAGATATTTAGCTTTTCCAGAATGGCTGACTGCTAAAACAACAGAATCGGATTCTGTCTAAATACTGGGCTGGCAGTAGGAAGAACTATATCCTATTCCTAATTCTGCTTTAGGTTCCCTGTGAGACTACATAATTACAGTAGTGCTGTTCTCTTTTCTCATACCTGTCTGGCATTAGGGAACAGATCAGGTATATATGCTTATCCCTGGTGCTTATCCTGGAGACAACTTGGTCTTGGCCAGGCTTTTAAACATTACCCTGTATTTTCAAATAATGTTGCTTACCAGGCTCTGTAAGTGACAAACAGTTCTATCTTGAATATCTGTGTTTGGGTGCATTATTTTTACCATAGTAACATATTTCTGCTTGCAACTTCACCTTCTTTAGAAAAGCAGCATCACTGGTCTTACTACTGAATCTGCCCTTTGGCAATGAAGCTGCCCTTTGGCTATCAATTGCGCATCTCAGAAGTACATTGAAAAATTCAAGTTTTAATGGAAGAAAAAGCTATGCAGTAAAGGGACTTCACAGGAGGTGTTAAGGCAGAAACAAAGGTACTGATGTCTGTGCGCAGTGTGGATGATGAAAAGAAAAATTAGCTGTGCAGCTATTAACTGATGTGCTTGGAAATCATTACTGAATGAAGCACCTACTGGATGCTATTGGTAAACTGGCCTCTTGCATGCTCTTTCTCTCTTCGGAAGTGTGATGCTTGTGGATACTACTGGAGGGAGACCACTGAAAAGGCTGTGAACTGAGTCAGTGGACTGGTTGTTTAGCAGCAGGGTGAACATCTCATAAAGGCATGGGTTGTTTGCTCTGAAAATGCTGCTGACTTACTGCATAACACACAGTGCTTGCTAGTGTGAAGCATGGGACTCCTGGGTTGCATAAATAACACTAACAGTAGTGATGTTGGAGCAAGGATAGTGTAAGGACACTTGCAAACAGATTTGTAGCTAGAGGTAATAGCTTTTATTAAACTAATACAGTGGTAAAAATAGATAACCTTTAAGATATACAGCCTGTTTTGAGGTTTGAAACAGAAGCAGCAGGTCTCAAACTAAAATACAACTTAAGAGCAGTTGCTCTACCTGTAATAAGGTACTCTTGATGCAGAGGAACAGATGCTTTTGGTGGCTGGGGCAGCACTGCAAAAAAGCAGGGGATTGTTCTGACACCCATTCAGGGAGCTGTTATTTCCTCCATATTAGGTCAAAGAAAAGAGAGCAACACTCTGCTGCTTGCCGTGTTTGTGAAGGGGAAAAGACATGCTCTGAGGCAAGGCTAACATGCAGGCGGTCAGAGGCCAGCTGGCGTATATGCACTCAGGTCTGGTTTGCTGAGTTTGCAGAGTGCAGAATGCAGTCTGGACTTTGGATATGCCAATAATGTTACCTTGCGTGTGATAAGACAGTGTTCTGTCTATCGCTCTCCTACCATTAGAACGGTGCCCAGTGCAATTAGAGATAAGCTATAAAAGGGATGGGGTTTTTTCCTTGTTTTTTTTTTTTCCCTTGTGGATTTTGTTTGCACTTACTGAAGACATGTGAACGTGCAGCGCTCCTAGTGCAGATTTAACAAATACCACTGTATCAGTGTGCTGCTTACGGCCAATAATAGATTAGCAACCTTGAAGTTAAGTTTTCTGTTTGACTAAAAGGCAATCTCAGGGTGACTGTTTTTCTGTCAAGATTCTTCAGTCCTAATCTGGAGTGATTATGTTTCACAATACAAGTATTATTTTAACCTTTGAACTTATTTGACTCTGATTTGACTGCTTAAAATAAATGACAATTGCATTTGTTGTTTATAGTGTGGGCACTTGTCCACTAAGTGTTCAGAGCCAACAATATTGAGCAACATCAGTCTGGGGAGACTGGGCATCTCAGCTATCTCGTTCATATTGGTGGGGTCAGTTATGGATGGAGGAGGGAGAAAAATGGAAAAGAAAATACATTTCAGCTTAGATTCCTAAATACCACAACTTTAACCCCAAAAGGGTTATGCAGTCTTTCAACTTGTCAAAACTACTCAGAGATAAGACAAGTTAATATTACATACTCATAACACTTAGGGTAAGAGTCGTAGTAATAAAACTAGAAAGTGCAAGTTTATAAAATACAAATACAACAGAAGAAGATGGAATCTGTTTTCCCCCATACACATACCCCTAAGGAACGTTAATCATCTTCAGACTGAGATAACTGGTCTTTCAATTAGCCAAACCTTCAACTGCTAAGCTGAAGTACAAGTAACACCAGTCCCTTCTACGCATGAGCCACTGTCTCCAACTTTAGAAAATGATGTGCATGTATTCCCTCTAGAGCCAGCATCTAAGCCAGGTTAAACCCAGCCTGAGTGAGTTATTCTAGAATAGAGCTTTCAGGTGACCAAGCTCCAGCAGTCTATTTTAACTTTCCCACTTACACCTATGGCTTCTGGACTTTTGGCTGTTCCTACCACATGTCCATTTGTCTTCAAGGTCTGATGCTATAACACTTGTTACTGCTGGTTCATCTTTTAACAACCATCTTGCCATTCAGTGTAGTTCTAGAGCAATCCTACGTTACCTTAAGAGTACCTGAAGAGGTACAGAGCCTTTTTCAAAATCATTTAATGTGTCTTGCCTCTAATGTCATTTGAATCTTTCCTATACTTAGGGGGAAAAAAATGCCTAGACTATTGGAGAAGCCATGCATAAATGCAGTATATTTAATAAGCATGGGCCTGGGGATATGATAAAGTATATATAAAGATCCCAAGGCCCCTTGCAATCCTGGAACATCTGGTCAAAATTCCTGGAGCTTGACAAGTTTATGAAAGAGGTGATATGAAAAACAGCCTGGAAATGGAATCAGTAGCTCAACAGATCCCTTCCAATCCTTGTGCTAGAAAGGATTATTTTAGCTATAAGTATTGCTACTGCACTGAAGTGCCTTAATAAAAAGAGCTCAAGGCCCTGACGAAGTGGGAGATCATGTGATCTCTCTGCAAAGCCCTTTTTAGTCATACTTTGTTCTCTATTTGCAAGACTGGATTGCCTCAAGCGCGTGATTCCACACCCTGAGAAGAATAAAAATGATATTACTTAGCTAAGATGGCCAAGGAGACACCTTGTTTGTCTCCACCAGACAGTGTGGAACAGGGAAGGAGACCTGCAGAGGGAATCAGTTACATTAATGGAGTTTGAAGTTTTTACCTCTACGGATAAAGGCTACTTGCATCCTGAACTAATGAGAGATCTGTGACGTGATGAAAACACAAACAGAAGTCTGGGATTCTTTTCTCTCTCTCTTCATCAGATCCGTATCTAGAATGACTTGAGGTTTTCAAAAACACAGCTATGATTGCTGACCGACAAAACTTAAATAATGCTATCATAATCAAAATTAAGATGAGAAGTATATGTAGAAATGCTGAGACTACAGAGAGACCTGTGCAAGACACTCATTTTAGTGTTCCCCACAAGGCTGAGATGGTAGTATGCCATCTTCTCCTAACGCTTCCTGAAGGAGTTTCAAATCTTGAAAGTATGCTCACTAGTTTAACATACTTAGTATTTTTAACTCTGGTATTTAATTGCATTGATCTGAGTTGCTACTGAGATAAAAAAACGCATACAAGACGGCTGAGAAACCAAATAATCTGATTTTTTCCCCCCAGCTTGCATTGTACTGAAATATGGATCCACTTTTTTTTTTATTAGTGATAAAAGGGCTGGAGTTCTGTTTTGTCTTGAATGTATTTCAAAGCATCAATTTCTGCTGTGATGGATACATGCAAATACTTTGCAGATATGACCTGAGCCAGCCCAGCTATTTCAGGGACCTCTGGCAAAGGGTTGAATCCAAAACAGAACAAGCAAGCACCCAGCGCGAGGTCTCTGAAGATACACAGTATGATGTGGAGGTAGGTTGCACATTAGTAGCTAGGTCCAGAAGCTGGTCAGTGGTGAAAACTTTTTTTTTTTCCCCCAAGAATATAAAATCTATTCCTTTAACCCCATCCTTCTGTTTAAAGTCTCTCAGTTCCTCTTCTTTTTGTCTTTCCTTTGGATAATTTGGGTGGTTGGGAAAGGGAGGGGCAGGGAGAAAGTGGAATGGACCAGCATATTATCAATATGTTTCCAAAGCAGTTATGGGAACCTTAACAGTTGCTGTTTGATTTGGATGAGCAATAGGATCATGAACTTTTGCAGTCTGTGTTGTGTGAACTTTTGCAGGTGTCCAGCAGTAAGTGGGAGAGCCTGGAGCTGCAATGACAAGTGACAGCTCCCGGCCAGGCAGCTATGGCCGGGGGCTCCCCGTGGCATAGGAAAGGTGTCTGGACAGGAGGCAAAGTGAAACCATCTGGCCAGGAGCCTTCTCCACTCACACGCTCAACCGCCTCTCTTCTCGTGTTAGCACAAGGCTGTCGTGCTGGCTGTCTAACTTGCAGTGATGTGAGGAAAACTGTGAGCTAAAGCACTTGTGACAAGGGGCTGGTCCGAGCTGTACCGCCCTTGGTACAAACCAAAACCACCTTCTGTCACATATTTTGCCTGGGGCACTGCTCACGGAGGATGACCGTGCCCACGCTCCCAGAAGCTGCCCGGCTTGAGCAGTTTGCCAGCAACTTGCTGACTTTTTACCCCATTCCAGAAGCTCTGTTTTAGTCCAGCTAGGGTGCACCCAGCCAGAGCTGAACGCCGCTTCCTGAGCTTGTATTTTCAATTTATTGCAAATTGCACTGCAAAGGAACAGTGGCACCAGACTACCAGTCTCTTACTCTTTCCTCACAAAATTTTCTATATTCCCACCTTTTTCAGCAGATATGAAGAAAACCATTTTGCCCTTCATGCAGGCCTTGGGCATCTCCTGAAGCATCAGCCACAACATACTGAAGGTCTTTTGTCTCCGAGATCAGGACAACTTCTGTCTGGAAAGACATTTTGAAATAGGAATCTGATAACATGAAGACTTAAATTCCTAACTTCACCAGTTGCTCTTTCAAGAGTTACAAATGCACAATCAGAAAGATTTTTTTTCAACAGACAAATAAATGCATTTATAGACATAACCAACTTCAAGATTGGAAAACCCCATACTGCAGGGTATATCCTGGGAAAAGTAGGAACAGATCCTTTCTGTTGCATGAGCCAGCAAGTATCATGCTGCATCCAGTCACTTGTGTACTTCCAGTGCATGGTAGTTTGGGTTGCTTTATAATCTTGAGGACAGAATTTGTGATTTATCATTGTTCAGTATTTGCAACCACTGCTTCACCTCAAAGCGAAAGACTTCACCAGTTACCTCTTTCCTAAGCCACCCAGTGACTCTCGGACCGTGAGCTGGCGGTCTTGAACGCTCGCTGTGCTGCTGCAATCCCCGGAGCTAGAAAAGATTCCTCAACATTCAACTTCCTTATTTTAAATCAACCAGATTAAACTATTCACGTGTTTTATAGCAATCTGCGATAATCGCCATTATTTATGAACACATTTCCCTGAAAAATTTCTCTCCTGGGAGAGGATGTGAAATAACCATTTCAACAGAGAAAGGACTTTATAAACAGAATAATGAAAGTGGCAGTAGACCAAATATTCCAGATTGACACAGCCGAACCAGTAATACACTTGGAGTGCATTAAAGGTCACTTATGTTGTTATGATGTAGGTTAAAAAAAAAAAAAAATCAGAAGAGAAATTAATTTTCTATTGTTCCTTTAAAAGTATTGATCTTTCTATTGTAAAACACTATTTTCATACAGTTTTCCCCAAATAGTAATCTTGAGGCATTTTTTCACAATTTATCTTTTATTCTAACAATTTTTTATTTTTATTTTTTGAAAAGGCAGAGAAAATCTTTGGGGTTTTTTTAGTTAGGAGACAATGAAAATAAATACACCTTTCCATTTGAACAAGGTGCAAGGTTCTACATCTTAAAAAGATGTACAAAATGTTTAGAAATCCAGCCATATTTAATAGCCAAATAGCCAGAAATAGCAGCAGAAGCAATTCTGCTATATCCTGATATTAATTACATGTCAAGTTTCATTCTGGTATACATTTTACATTTGGAAAAGCTAAATTAAATACAAAATATTAAAGCAATTGTATGCTTGCAGCCTAGGTAACAAAAAGAGATACAAAAGTAGCATTGCTAAACCAGTCCCTTTCCTCAAGGAACCAGCTTGGCCGCAACAGCTATGAAGGGATCCCAGTCTGGATCAGCGCAGTTTGGGTTTCCAAAACAGCCACTCAAGTTCCTCGTTCTGCAGAGATTTCTGCACGCGTTTGCTCATGTGAGCCTACCACCGCCTTCCACGGCAAAGCAGTCTTGGTTCAGCAGGATGCACCTCGTTTAAGAAGAAATCACCATATTGCTCAAGTCGTTAGGGTGACTCACATGTTTTCAAGTCAGACCTATGCTTAATAATTTTGCTAACGGGGGGCCAAATTGCCTAACGCTTTGCAGGGTTGAGCCTATGTTACAAAAGGCACAAGTCATGTGAGTGTTTTTGCCAGATAAGACCGGTTTATTTTGTCTGGCCTGAGCCGGCATTTGCTTAGCACAGTTATGTGCAAGCAGAGTTTGTTCACTTGATCCAGCAAGTGAGACAACACAAGCTGCTTGCAATTTGGAGCCAAAAATAAATAAATATTCTTAAATCTAGCACTTGGAAGTGGAAGGGCCTAATAGTAAATGTATGCCCTCAGTCTGAACACTGCAATTCGGAAATACTGTTTAACTCGCCGAATAAATAGCCAGGATGTATGCAGTGTATTCCGTCCTCCGATGAGACCAAATTAAAAGGGCCATAGGAAGCATCGAGTTTGCCAGGTCAGATAGCGTGCTCAGAAGACAAAAAATGTTGCAGGCCACAAAGCCAGAGAACAACTTTTAACAGACACTGCAAAAATTTGCCACGTGTTGCAAGTGGAAAATACCCAATCCAAAGTTAGGTGGAAACATCATCCCGTCGTGTGTACGCCTCTGAGGAGAAGCAATTAAAAGATATTGCAAAAGGGGACAAATAAAAAGGTCAGAAGTTATCATAAAAATGTGAAATACCTAAATGTGTTCTTCAGAACTCCCCCTGAGAAGAAAAATACTAAAAAATGTTACAGAAAAATCTCCAGCCACATCCTAGCAGATATATATGTATTTTTAAGGGAAACAAACAGAAAGCCCTTATAAAATGGTTTAGAGCTTAAAATAACAAGACAGATAGTCTGTAAAGAAGACTGATTTGCTCAGAAATGGAAATCAGAGCAAGGGTAAAGTTACGACAACCTCCAGCACATGGCGGCGGAGAACCTTCCAGTTCTGCACAGGTAGGAAAATAAGAAGAACGGGTCAAGTTCTGACGGCACCTCGAGGGAAGGAAGGCCCCCGCCGCCGGCGCTGCGGCTGGGAACCGCCGCCCGGGTCCCGGGATCCCTGTGCCGGAGTCCCCGAATCACGGCAGCTTTCTCGGCTGGAGCTGAAACCAGGATTTGGCAGTAAAACAAGGGTTTCTGATGACACAGCAGAACACAACTTCCTTGGGCTTTTTTTTCTCTTCTTGTTGTTTCGGGGCGGGGGGAGCTAAAGCAATCAGTAAATCGCTAGGGGACGGCAAAACAGGAGCAGACCGAGGGTATAAAACTTTACGAGCGGAGGCATTTTTGCTGACGGCACAGGTAGAGATAGGCAAGGTGGAGATAAGAGGGTGCGCGGGGCTGGGGGGGGCCCTGCCCCCCGCTCCGCTCCGCTCCGC
>NW_020450685.1:81851-168549 GCF_003343035.1 Apteryx rowi | reverse complement strand
GGGGGGGCTGCACGGCCGGAGAGGGGCTAATGCAGCTGGGGGGGGGGTGGTTTGGACGGCCGGGGAGAGGGTGCACAGCCGAAGGGGTGGCTTGGACGGCCGGGCGGTGCACGGCGCTGCACAGCGGGGAGGGGGGGTGCTGGACGGCCGGCGGGTGCACGGCGCTGCACGTCTCGGCGCCCGTGGCGGCGCGGAGCAGAAAGGCTGCGGCGGGGCCGCGGGAGCCGGCGGGGAAGCGCGGGGCGCTGCGCGGGCAGAGCCGGGGCCGCGGGGCCCGGTTTGGGGGGCTGCGGCGGGGTTTAGCGCCCCTGCCCGCAGCCGGCCGGGGGGCAGAGCGCTGCTGCCCGCGCGGCCAGATCACCTCCAGCACTGACATCATTCCTACAAGTCCATTAACTTCGCCCGTCTAATTTCATTTCAGCCTGATTAATGGCTGAAAGGAGCCCTGTTAACTCAATTTGTTTTCTTCGCCGCTCTCCCCTAAGGCGCAGAGGCTGCTGGCGCACAGGCGGCCGCAGAAGGCTTTCTTCGAGGCGTTCATCAGGAGCCTCATCATCCTGTGTGTGGCCATAGCCGTGGTCTTGTCGTCCATCTCCGTCTGCGATGGCCGCTGGCTTTTCGCGAGGGGGGAGCTCTTCGGGCTCTGGCACTTCTGCACCGTTAGCAACAGCAGCGTCCTGAAATGCGTCACCGATCTGAGCCTGGCTGACGTGGAAGGGATGAACGTGGGGATGATCCTCATCAGGAGCATGGTGGCTTTTGCTGTCGTGGTAGCCATATTCGGCCTGGAGCTCCTGATGGTCTCCCAGGTCTGCGAAGATGCCAACTCAAGGCGAAAGTGGTCGCTAGGTTCGGTTCTCATCCTCGTCTCCTTCTTGCTGTCATCTGCGGGAGTCCTGAGCTTCTCAATCCTCCTGAGGGATCACATCACCTTCACAGGCTTCTCGCTGACGTACTGGTGCGAGTTCATTGCTGCCTTCCTCTTCTTCCTCAACGGGATCAGTGGACTCCACATCAACAGCCTCACGTACCCGGGGAGCAGGCTAGGGAAAATCTAGGTGCCGAGGGCGCTCTCTGCCTTTGCGTCATCAGCTGTGCCAATTAGACTGGAAGAAGAGGGAGTCTAATGAAGTTTGAAAAGGACACCGCATCTCACATTGTGTGCAGAAAGCGTCCCTCAGCTGGACGGTTTGATTTCAGAGGACAGACCCACCGATCAGCGTGGAGGACGGCACAGCATGAGCAAAGCGGGAACTTGGACTGGCTGTTATTGAAATGCAGCTTTCTGGAGCAATGGATTAAGGGGGTTTGCCGTTAAATGTGTAGAAGAATGGCAAACTGCAGCCTGCACAAGCATGCTTGTTTGTGAGGCTTATGTGCAGCCTGTACTATTATGGGTTTGGCACTGTTGGGCTTTCCCCCGTCCTCCAGAGCTCGTGAAGCATGTGTGACACAACTTCAGTGTCTCATGTACTCATTTGGTATCAGGGACAGATTATCTGTGCTTCCCTCTGCGCTCCTCGGCTGTTGTAGGGCACTGCTCTTCCTGGTTTTTTTTGCCCCCTTTTTGGGAAAGGGGGATGAGCTCTGTGTGGGCTTTGGGTTGGAGTTGTGGCTGGGCAGATGCACCATCACCTTGGCCTCTCAGCATGCTGCACCTTCTGCCATGCGTTTGGGTCCCCAAGTTTCCCACCAGGGCAATGGTAGATAGGCTCCTCCTGCAGCTGCGATCAGCCCGTCGCAGACTTCTCCCGCAGCATCACCGCTGGGACGAGCGAACTGTCAATCTTCCTGATCGAACTGTCATCTTCCTGATCGCACCAAGCCCTTTCCTTCACGGGATTAATGACGGGAAGGGGAGGGAGAAGCCCAATGTTTCCCAAGGGGGAACTGATGGGGGCAGCTCCAGGAATCAAGATCTGCCCTGTGCTGAGGTCTCTACAGTTGTTGCAGTTTTAAAATCCCTCGTTTGTGTCTGATGTAAAACGAGAGGTGACTGCAGAGGTTGGCTGCTCTGAACCCGTCCTCCCTGTTCAGCGTACAGCACCCCACGGACAGCAGATTAAAAATGTCTTCAGGGTATCCCAGAGCCTCTCTGATTTAATGCCTGTTTTGTATCTGCTGGTGAGACTTTTTGTGTTTAGTTTTAAGACAAATGTTTATATGTGCCTCATCTCTGTAGTTCTTGATAGTCGTTAGCAAGGTATTTGTTTCCTGTGCAGTGATTTTGATGCAATCTTTTTTTTTTTTTTTTTTACCTGACACAAAGGCATCATAGCAGAAAGGCCAGGAAGGCTGTGCAGGTGAGCCACAAATGAAGAGCTCTGCTTGAGGAGCCATGTGAAAGCCAAGAATCACAAGTCCTGCCTGAGCCTAAGCGTGCACTTGCTGAATGCTCTCCTGTGGACTTGCTCCCTACATGAGGACAGTCTCCTTTCCATAACTTTTTTACAATAATGTTTCTAAGCATCTTCTGAGATCCAGTTTCAGTCCAGATCTAGACATGAGGCTTGCTCAGGTCAGTGCTGCTTGGGCTTTTGTGCATGAGTTGGCGTCTCTTCCAGATAAGATGGTGCACTGAGCTATGTTACCCAGCACAGCTCCCAAATCCCTTGGGGTGTCTGGGGCTCTGTCGGAGCTTCCTGACCTTCTCTCAAGGATGACAAATTCTGGGATTGTGCCCTTAACCTGCCTCTGGAAAACTGCACTGTGATCATATCTCTTTTTAAAGGTGCTCTTGATTTGCTGAATTGCACTGTTCAAAGCATGCCAGTGGACTGACCTTGCAGACGCCGGTATGGATAGTGCTGTTGGTTTTAGTGGAGCCACTTACCCCAACAAGAGTCTGCAAGGCCCAGTCCCAAATTGTTGCACTTTGATGTCACCAGTTGGCAGAGTGCCTTAAATGACCAATGAACCTGCTCTGGTGCCTAGGGATGCCCACGCTGCACCCCAACATGAGACAAGGGCCTGCGTGTCCTTGGCTTGTCTAGAAACCTGGAATGTAACTTCACCGAGTGCCTTCTTGGTGGCATCCAAAATGCTGTGTGGACTCCCTTTAGTCCCCATGGGGTATGGTGCCCTTCACCTGCAGACCCTGGCCTTGGGGGAGGGCAGGGGGAAACCAGACCGTGTCCCTGTCTGGTGCCTCCTGCCCCACTTGGGGTGGGGGAGACCGTCGACAATTGGCCATTGAGTTCACCTAAGACTCGGCAGGGTTGTTAATGACTTGAGGATGCCTTCGACTAGCTGAAGAAGATGCCTTTTGTTGGGGTAGGGAATGAATCCTCTCATGAAAATACAGTTAATTTTAATTTTTATTTTTTAACTAGCTTTGTATAATACTGCTTAACTCACTAATTCTGAGTGAAGAGGCATTTTGGTGGCTAAATACTACAGAACAGGATTGATTGTCTTGGAGACATCCTTACCTACAACAACTGATGTGGCAGCAACTGGTAACTGTTCACTTTCTGAAGCCTGCTGGAGTGTCAAGCAAGATTCCTGAAGTTCGTTAAATAAATTTCTTTGAAAGTAAGAGAACTGCAATTCTCTCTTCCTACGTTTAGATATTGGGCTGCAGATTTAAGGGGAAGAGTGGGGTTTATGTGATGCCTCCCAGGCACCAGTTCTGCACGTTCACTCTGCGAGACAGATGAAGGAAGGGCTGCTCGGTGCCCTGCCGAGTGCTGGCCAGGGCGGCAAAGCTCTGCGGAGCCCCCGGGGATGCTCCCCTTTTCCCTGCAACACATTCGTGCTGCCCCAGCGGCCAGCCAGCTCGCTTGCTGCGTTACCGAATGAGAGGGGCAGTCAGCCGCGCTTATGCGAATTGGAGAACCTTTTAGGCTCTCAGTGATTTCCTGCTGTTACATGTTCTGTTTACCAGCTAAATAGCTTTTTTCCTGTGTCTTCCACTTCCGTTTTCCCACACTGTACCCAGCGTCTGAAGCATCCTTGCTCTTTCCCCAGCTTTCTTGTGCTCATTTGCTCTGCAGAAAGTAGTATTCGAGTGCAAATATATATATATATATTTTTTAAGCTTACTATACTAGCAGTTTTACTTAAGTGTCAGGCATACAGATTTCCAGCTTCACCCCTGAATTAGTTTATGTAACCTCAAGCAAGTTAATTAGCACCTGGTATTCTCTCTCACTCCCGTGGGAGAGACCATTGGCCTGTCCCAGATGGTTTAATGTCTCTTAAGAGCTGGGTAATGAACACCACCTCCTGTTAAAGAGTTGTTCGGACTTGTTCAGATGCTGGCTTTAATTGCAAACTTGTGCACAAACCGTTGCTTGTGGATAAGAATAAGGAAATAAGAGGCTAGGGCCCATTAACTAGGGAGACAGCCCAGAGCACCGTCACTGGTACTTTGATTTTTAAGTCTTTACAGTAGCCTCATAGGCTGTGCTGCGGGGAAACCCCCAGCTGGGTGTTGAGCAGTTTCTTGCTTTTGTGATTCAGGGGAAGGTGACTATGGGAAGATTACTAGCCTTCCCTGTCATCTTTCCCTTTGCTGGGGATTATGGTGAGAAGCAGGCAATGACTCTTCTTCTAACCCCCTGGCTTGAGCTTGCAAGTTCAAGACCAGCCTGTCCCAGGGGGGTGTTGGTTGGGTTCCTTCTTGTGGTTCCCCCTGATTGCCAGCCATGGATCCACCTCCTGTGAAGCCCCTTCTGAACCCATTTATTTCAACTCCCCCAATGCTCAGTGGTGAAGAGTTTCACAACGTGACTCTTCATGGTGTAACATTGCTTTTTGCTTCTGTCAGTTTGGCTGGGAACTTCCTTGTTGCTGTGTTGGGAGAATTCATTGATCGCTTCCTCTTAAATTCAGTCTTACGTCTTCGACTGCTGACGTTAGGGCTGCCGAGCTGCTGCTGGCGTTGCTGGCTCGGAGAGCTGCAGCTGGCCCCTTCGATGACCTGGAGTGAACATCCAGGGACTGTCACGAGTGTCACACCAGTGTCGCTGAATGGTGATAAGCAACCTGTCTGAAAGACGGCACTGAAGTCCTGTCCACTGATAACAACTGCCTACTGTCCCTTAAACAAGGAGCAAGTATGGAGAAGGGGAAAGTCAGTGATCTCCGCACGCGGAGTTCATGTTGAGCTTTTTTGTCCAATGGCACCTGTAGGTACTTCCAGGCCACGGAAATCAGGAATTTGTGTCTTGCACCCATTCCTCACTCCCACTCTTTGCACCGCTCCCTAAGATTTACTTCTCTGCCTCTAAGCTAATAGTTTATGCCCAAACACCGATTTAAAAAAAAAAAAAAGAAAGAAAATCATCAGCTTTTTATTTCAGAGCATGTGGTTCCCCCCGCTCCGTTTGCTCAGGATTTCTGTACAAAGAGGCATCGTGCTCTGCCTGGGCTGTACCCAGCCTTGGGCTATCAGGTGCCAGCCCTTGCACCACGCTCCCCAGCTGAGCTCTTCCCCAGGCTTGTGCCATAGCAAATAATTGCATCAGGCCTGCTTAACTACACCTTATTGGATCTCTTCATCTATATTTCTTCATTAATGCAGTAAGGAGGCACTGGTGTTTAAAACAAGCAGCTGCTTTGGCTTACTGACAAATGTTTAATTCTCAGACAGGGAGCAGACGTGTTGTTTCCCTGCTCTTGTTGGTCTTCTTTTAGCTTTCGTAGGCCAGAGAGGAAATTAGGCTAATGACTGTGTCTTTTTGGAAGTATCTGACTTGCTAAACACCTTGGGACCAAGTGAACCCCCCAGAAGCTGGGAGGATCTGCTTGTTTTGAGTAAGTCAGCAAGGAGCAAGGGTTTTTATCCACACTTGAGGGAGAGCGTGACAGGGGAAGAAAAAAAAGATTATTATTTTTTTCCTGCCCTTAAACTTGCAGTTTAAAACCCAGCTAATCACAGCAGTCAACACCTGCTTCTGGGCAGGTGATTTAACTTTGAAGGCATCCTTTAAATTTCTCTGCATGTTTTGCTTCTGGTGAAATGACAGACGCCTGCCATGAGGACTTGGTGTAAATAAGAGCTTGCTGGAGCAGTTTGGGCAACAGCTGGGAAATGCCATTTAGTCCCCACTTCACAGGAGCGCGCTGGTTCTGCCAGCGCTTTATGGGTGAGCAGGAGGGAGAAGTGTGGTAAATGCCCACTTTCTTTCTGTTCAGTCATCAAGAAAGCCAGGCAAGCATTGCCTCAACTGGGGAAATAAAGATACAAAATTAAATACTAGATTTGATTGCTTTTGCTGGCTGAATTTGTTTATCCCTTTGCAGCTCAAACCAGGAGAATTTACTTAATCTTATCCTTAAAAATGTAAAGCTGAAGTAGAAGCTCAAATACCTTGTGACAGTGTACTATCATGTACAAGCTTGCAGGTTTGTACGATTGCAGACTCAAGAGAGATTTTTGCCTGTCAATATGGTGGTGTTTTTCACAAGACACTTTCAGTTGTCCAGTTCAATTCAGTTTTAAATGTCCCAAGGGCTTTCATTTTTTTCCCTTCAAAGACTAGCTGGGCGAATCTCAGAAGTACAGACAAAATAGTAAAGCGTCGTCTTACCAAGGTTTTCTTGGCCATTTGCTTGGAATTTGCTATAATAGCTCTTTTATGGTTTCAAAAACTGATACAAATCCAAATTAGACCACTGCTATTTCTGAGTTCTCTGCTGTTAGAGCAGGCGAGGGAAGGAAACCTCCTGAGCTTGCCGTTGCCCCTGGAGCATAGACACGCAGCAGGAGAGGAAGGAGCTCAGCCGTGCCTAATGCTCTCAATGTCCACTGCCACAGCAGCAAGATTTTGAATCTCAGTAAATTTTAGGGATGAATTAATTTTGCGTTTCAAGCCTATGGGCTGCGTTAAAGTTTGGCACGTAACCTTCATCTTGCAAAGCTGAATATCCTCCCCGCTTCAACAGAAGAAGAAATATAAAACATCTAAAAAAATCACATGCCTGGCTTAGCCTGAAACAAGCTGGAAGGGAGCCACATGAACATTTAAGGTAGAAATAGCAGCTTAAAAATATTGGTGTGGAAAGAAACACAAATGACTGCAGCCAGAAACCCGAAGAAGAGCAAAATGTTTTGGCCCATTTTGCTTTGCAAAATAACTCTGGTGCTGCACAGGATACAGATGAACAGATGTGCTTCAAGAGCAGCTGATCTCCAGCCAAGTTCTGCTTTCGGATATATACACAAGAGTCCCAGCGCGGTCCACGGGACTTAACCACACGCATCGGAGGATGGAGGCATCCTCCGAGCGTACGGCGCCCACTAAAGCACACTTGATTTTTGGATGGTTGGTCTCCTGTGCTCTGGCGGGCTGGACTTCACCGTGTGCATCACTTGAGTTAAGCCGCTTCCTCCGTTGCTAGCCGAGGTGCTCAGATGCTGACGCAAGTGTTTGCTCAGATGCCACTGCCTCCATTTTCGCTGCACTTCCAGCTGAACCTGGGTAGAAAGGTCACAAAATACTTAGCTCAGCTAGTTGATCTTGGAGCCCGGCAACACAGAGAGCAGTACAACAGGAAGAGGAGAGGTGGTTACCTTTGCCAAAGTTTGGATTTATATACTTAACCCCTAGTTTGAGGGGTTAGGGTAGGGTCTGGCTCTTGTCACTTCTAGTCATATTGTTGTTGCACAATTTTCAGTTGACCTGTTCTTCTATTAGAAATGTTAATTGATGTTGAAGCTGCTTACAGAGACTAGCTGGCCTTTGTAAGTGTCTGGTTTAGATTTTTCCAGGATTTTTATTTTATTTATAAATACAGGACATCCTGACACTTAAAAAAATACAGATTTTCTGTTCAAAACAACTTTTTTTGAAACCCTCTTCTGATAAGTTCAAGCACCATTCAGAGTATTTCTAACCCACCTCCATTTCAAAGTAACTTTTTCTTCCAACCTTTAGGAACTAACTTTTTTTTTTCTTCCAAAAAATCTCAGGGTCTTGCAGGACTGGAAATGTTTCCCCCACCTCTAATTGCAGCAGTGTTTTTCAGAACACAAGTTCTAGCCTCGGAGTCCGGGAGAGCAAGTTATCATACGACAAGCTTGGAAACGGTCCCTGTCCCAAAGATTTACACGATGAGTCCCAATGAACTGGACTCAATACAGCTTTTGATAAATTCCCTTCCAAGGATCAGAGAAAACAGACATGGAATGAGAGCTAATAGCCTCACACACCAGAATCTGTCTCCGATTTTCAGTGTGACTGTGTGCGGAACGCTACTCGCACTCCCCGTTCCCAGAAAGAAATAATGCTATCTGATTGAGCAGGGGGCTGAAATCACTGAGAGGCAAAGTTTGCATTTGGCATACAATCATTTAGGTTTGCCAGATCTAGGAGGAATTTCAGGAGTGACGTTAGGTAGCTGGGGAGAAAACTGGCCGATGAAAAAGGTAATTTATTGGAGAACATATCCCACGGATTACTGAAGCATGCTTGAGCAGTGAAAGAGCATGTTCTATACACAAAAACTCACCTCACCATTAAGAAAACAATAAAGTACAGCCACGACAAAACCCTACAAGATAAAAAAAAAATCATAGATTTAGAATTGCAGAACTGGTTTTTAGACTAAGATGAGATATTACAAAGGAGATTGAACAGCTTGTTTTTGCCAATGTAACTCTGTTGGGTGGGGTATGTATGCTATGCCTCTTTTTCTTATTTTAAGAAAAGAGCACTATATCAAATATTACCTGGAATGATCCAAGAGCTAACTCCAAAAAAAGCTGAATTTCCACTGTGCCACTACTTGCATCTTCGGGAAAAAAAGCAAAGATGATGTAGTGAACCCCAAAGAGCGGGATGAGGAGGAGAGTCGACTTTGCGAGTCTCCTGCGAATGGAAACACAGGGAAAAGCCGCTGTACAATGGGGCGAGAGGGATTGAGAAGATGCGTTCGCGTTACGTAAAGGCACGGTGCAAAGGACGTACTTGTACTGGTTGGTATCACCACTCCTCCCTTCAGGTGAGCTGAGCTTCCTCATCAAAATTCTTAAAATGTTGACGAAAAGAATGAAGTTTATCTGAAAAGGAAAAGAAAGGAAAGGTGAAAAAAAACCCAAAACAGCAGAAACCAAAAGGAAGAGTAACGGCACGTGTAGCTGGCAGGTAGCAGCGGAGGCAGCTGGTGCCAGCAACGTGCCGGCCGCTGCAGGCTCAGGCAAGGGCTGTGCTCCCGCGCCGGCGTGCCACAGCCCCTGTTATGGGACCCTCCGGTTTTGGGGCTGTAGCTGACTGCAGGGACCCGGCAGCAACTAAATAGTTGTCAGGGCTTATTATCAGGGCAAATTGCTGGAGAAAAGAGAGACCGGACGCAGCAGGAAAATCAGTCCCAGCTCTTGTCTGCAGGTAACCTCTGCAGCCAGCGGTGCCCCGGTGGCACGGGCTGCCAGCAAAGGAGAAGGCACCAGAGCCACCTCTGGCTAACAGAGATTGCAAATACCCTCTGTTCCCTGCTGGAAGAAACAATGTGTTGCTGGATGAAGTAGTTAAAAATGGCAAGGGACGAGCATTTAAATAGTTCTTCCTTTTCTGTTTTCCCCCTCTCTGAGGGTGGAAACCAGATAGAAATACTGATCTGCTTCTAGGCTGGGGAGAAGATGAGGCAATAGCGGTTTCTGCTCATTTGACCTCCCAGGCAAAGCGCAGGAGTATCCGGAGCCAGGCTGCAGGTGCCCTTCTCGCTAAAGCGGCTCGAGCACGGAGGGGGAGAGGCTGAACTGCACACCTGCACGGCCTTTCGCAACGGCTTGTGCCACCCTGGCTTTTAACCCTTCCCTGGGCATGTTTGGAAATGCCACTGCCACAGTGCCAATGCTTAGTTGCAGGCCAGTGCGTATCGGAGAAGGACACCAAGGCCATGGGTTTCCCTAAGCCAAGTGAGTCTGGAGGGGAACATGAAGGAAGGACAGTAAATATTTCAGGTTTTGGGAGGGTAAGGAGGTTCAGGTTTGAGGATTCTGGGGTTTTTAACCCACCAGTTCAGGCATGACCAGTGGAGGCAGTGTGGGGCATTTCGCTGCTGAAGAAAACTCTTGGGAAGGACGGAGGGTGGGATTCCTGCTGGGACAAATTGCCGGTGGGCACAACAGCAGCGAAGGTTAGTCCAAGAGCACAAAAGAGTTTATCTGTGTGCATTTTCTGCCCTTTGAACTGCTAAGGATTACGTGCTGTAAGGAATAAAGAGATACGTTTGCAATTCTGCAGGTTTAACTGTTTGTTTGTCTTTGGGGCTATGGGCTTGAGAAGAGCCTTTCTCAGCAGAAGAGGCAGACTCATGCAGCCTGCTCCCGCCTTGAGTAGTTAAGCTAGATGTGATCAGTATTTTGTGGAAATTTAGAAAGGGATAGCGGGTGGTCCTCGAAAGATGATTTAAGATTGTGGTTTTCATCTTGCAGAACTTCTAGGTCTGGCTGGAATTTAAATATTGCTGCCTGGCTCCTGGAGCATAAAGGTTGTTTCATTAAGAGAAATAAATGCTGCAATCCCACTACGTTGATTCTGAATCGCTTGCATGATTGTCTTCTGCTTGTTTCAGGGGGGATGAAGGTCTGCATGGCAGTAAATGGGAGCAGAACTTCAACCCAACATCTCTGCTGTTTAGGTTACCAAGAGAGCATGCAAGGGTTGTAATTTGTGTTTTGCAAATATAATGGATCCTACTGGCAACAAGAAAACCTCAATGAACTCTTGCGTGTTCTTGCTGGGGGTGTCAGCGGGTTACTTGAGTGTAACTAGCAGGTCACATGTTTCTGTACCAGGGCTTCAGATGAATCATTGCAGAGAGGTCTACCCCAGAGCATTGCACCTGGGTAAAACAACTGTCAGCAGGGAGAGGCTTCAGCCCCTTCCTACCTAAAGCTATAAAGGTGAGCAACAACAAAAGCTCAAACCATCAGTGTTGAGTATTAGTTGTACCAAACTATTCTTTACATCACTACTGCCTCGTGTTGGGGAGGTTCGCTCTGAATTTCGCTGCCTACGGCTCACTTCAGTGAGCAATGCCTTACTAGCATAGTTGCGGTCCACTAACACATGGGGCTTGAAGCCCCTGTGCTGCTTTCAGTTCTGCAAACAAAAACTAATGGTCGTGTGAGGCAAGTTGCTTTTGGCTTTGCCAAGAGGGGCAGTGACCGGGAGACACAAAGGCTTTTGTACTGAAATACTGAAACCTGCAGCCATTTGTTTCTCCTCCAGAGCCTTCCTTGAAACAGTCCAAAACAAGCTTCCACAGGCCAGCTCCGATCCTATGAAATCAACAGGATGTGGAAACCTGATCTTCTCCAGCCTCTGGCTTCTTGGGAGGACGCTCTAGCTTTCCTTGTGAACTTAGCCCCGGGGCATTACTTACTGACTAAATCCTGCTGAGCAAAAGTTGCTTAAGCAGTAATTTGTGTGTCACACCAGCTCGGGCTAAGATCACTTCATTAACACACTTCTAAAGCATGTTGAGTAGATGATCTCTGCCTTCACCATATTTGAAAATACAGTTTGAATGTGCTTATCCCAGAAAAGACTTACAAAAATAGACAAAACTACAGGGCCTCTAATGATCCACCAGGTATTGGCATTAGTGTTAGTGTCCCAGCACCTGTAAAAATAGAAGAGAAGGTGCATTCAGTTATCAAAACACTGGCATCTTTTCAAAGGGTTTAATCTGTTTTGCACTTCAGACAGGACTCTATTCCTTCTTTTACAAAATTAATTGCCTGTTCCCACTTAGCTGGTACAGCATTTCAATAAAACTATGAAAGAAAACTATCAACCTGCACTGGACAAAATTGTATTCTGCCTTTAAAGTACAACCAGTTCTCAAAAGTTTGGAAGGGAGGAGTGAAAGGAGCAAAGTTTCACTGATCATAAAGTCAAATATAGATGTTGAAACAGTCATGGGCTGAATTCGTACTTAGAGGCCATCTCCCACCCATGAAAATGCTACAGGGATTTGAGATTCTTCTTCAGATTGGCCGGCTGGACCAATGTTCCCCACCAGTATGGGGATCTGCCCACGCTGGGACCCAGGCTTGCACCACAGTTAAATGGCATTTGGTTTGCTTGGCAGCCAGCAATTATAAATGAGCAGAAAACCCACAGAGCAGCCCACAAGTGTGTAGGGGGGTGCATGTTCCTGCATGGAGCGCAACCCTCCCTCATCCGACCAACTTACCCAATATTTTCATGGAGTTGCCTAGCTATGGCCCATGCCGCAACAAACACAGTTGGGGTACCTACGGTTGGAAAAGCTAGTTACTCATAAATCCATCCTGAAAGCACAACAATCCCGTAATTATTCTTACTGAAAGGAGACCATCGTACCCCATCCGAGGGCGATGAACCACCAGAGGAACTTCCTTTCTGAGAAGAAAGAAATGACCAGGAGAGTGTGGAGGTACAGCCCCTCTACAAGAAGCCAGCTGTAGTTAGACATGATGCAATACTGAAAGAAGACCATCGTGAGTTTACATCCGGCCTGAGGAAACAGAGTAGAATTAACTTGTGCTTCTGTTTCCATCTATTTTCTAACAGAGAGCGTGCTGGTCAATAAGTCTTGGCAAATAGAGATTTTATGGTGACTGGGGGGCTAAGCTGGTGACAAGAAAGCAGGGTTGATCTAATAGCTGCAGTACTACCCTGGATTTGGTCACAGATCGAGCATCTTGATCGTATTAGTGGGCCCTCAAAGACATAGAGGCAAAAAGATCTGATTCTTTCCTCTGTCTTTTTGCCTCAGCTGATTTCCTATATTGTATCACATAGCTGAGAGCACTCTGAAGGTAAATACGCTGAAGATGGTGAGATGCTACACTACACCAGTGGTGACCATATAGATACCAAAGGTGGGTACGAGAGCTGGCATGGGTAAGTACATTAATCAGCTGTTTCACTAACAAGAACTGAACGTGTCAAGGACACATGGGCCTGGATTACTCTCTCACTTAGAAGAGCTTTACTATCACTGCCTTATTAGTATCAGTAGCATTAATATAAGCTTAGTGAAGCATGTGAAATGTATTTCTCAGACTTCTTTTCTAAGAAGAATGGTTGACAAAAATAATTATAATTTGCTCAAAACTTCTTGTTCAGTAACAAAACATCAGCAAAACTGGGGTAAAAGAACCCTTTTCTGGTTTTTGTTTTCCTCCCTGCTTAATTCTTATCTTTTGTTTTAGAACACTGAACATGGCTTCCAGTCCCTTCCCTAACACTTTCAAGGTATTTTGCCACCAATAAAAAGAGAAAGAAAAAAACCCTTCAAAATCTGGGAGGTTCCTTTGCCAGGGTCTGCAAGTGTGAACCCGTATCTTACAATCAGCTCTCAAACTGTAGTACGTCAGCAATATTTTACATGTTGTTGGACTTTCCCTGCAAGCCCTATCTACCAGAATCTATCAGCCATATAAGAAGCCCCACTCCACTGATGTATCCTGTGTTCACAGAAATATCTGAGCTGCTCAGGCTGCCGGACGCGAGAAAAGCCAGGGAAAAGGTAGAAAATCCTTCCAGATGCACCGCTAGCTGGAAGAAGAGGCAAAGGTGGGAAAATGCCAGTGGCTGCCTGGTTTATACCATGTTCCCTTGCAGTGGTGCCTGAGCCTGGTGAGTGCACGACTGACGTGACAGTGTAATGACTACCACAACTTGCCCTGCTTGGCCACAGCCCATGGGGAGGAGCCGGTGGCCCTGTGGGGCTGGCAGGGGTTTTGGCTCCCCTGCGTGTGGCAGATTTGTGGAGGGAGGCTGGATGAGCGTGGGAGGTGCTCCTTTGGAGACATCACTCCCTCCGGAAGTGGTGCGTTGGGATGGGAGCTGCAGAAGCGAAGACCCATGATATGGGAGATTCAACATCCAGATCGGAACACCACATTTAGGTGCCTCTTTGTCAAGGTGCTGAACTCCCGCTGCCTTCTGCGGAGATCTGGTCAATGCACTCAAGCCAGTGAATGAAGATGTCCACTTCGGACTGAACCGGATGCCCTCTCTGCTCCGATGACTGTAAGGGGAAGGCAGGCACCTGCATGCAGGCATCCACACCTGGGGAGAATCTGTGCCTGGGTTTCTGTGTGTCTGGGATGCTCCAGGCAGGGCTTCTTTCACTTCCTCACCCCTCCCTCATCCACGCAGATGCCCCTTCCAAACCAACAGGGAAATCTCCAGCACTTCAATTTGCATGTCAGACAGTGACATCCTGGCCGAGCTCAAGCAACTCTTGATCACAGGGAGCCAGTGTGTGTCACCAAGCACTTCTGACCACTTGGGAGAGAAGCCCCAAAACCCAGGTTTGACCCAAGCATGTGAAAGATCAGCCTGGACCAACCAACGTGCAGGGTGAAGTGCCAGGGAAGGGACAGGGCATACCCTTCCTCTCCTGTAACCCGCTATGTCGAACAGAGAGCTAGCACGGAGGTTTCCTTCCCTGCATGCTAACCACGGCTTGAATCCTGCCAGAAAAGTGAGGTGCGGAGGATGCTGGAAGTGACAGGATTACCGTGTACACCCCGCAGTAATTTGTGTCATCGGAGGAAAACAGAACGGCATCCTTGATGAAGTTTGATGAGGCTCGCAAGATGAACGACGTGAACAGATGCATGTGGATGTAGTTCCTTGTACAGCGAAGTCTTCTGTGCCAAGAAAGAGAGAGAGCCTATGAAGTTATATTCCTAGAAAAAAGCGGACAGCTTGTTGCTGTAAACATCAGGTTTCAATGCTTACTAATGTTGAACTGACACATTAAGATCATTCAGTTTTCCTGCCTATAAGAGGAAGAGCAATTCATTTCCGAAGAGGGATGCCCTAGAGAAGACCCTAAAAAGCTAAAGTCACATCTGCTCCACTCAGGTACTAAAAAACCCCCATAATGTTGCCAGAAAAATTGAGATTTCACACTGATATGCTTGGTCTAGCTTCCCCCCTTCAATTCTGAAGCCAAGCAGCTGCCAGTTATCCAGACCTGGGTGAATTTCTTTGGTTCATTTGTACAGTACACTTACCCCTATAACGTTTTCTGTATTAAATCCCCCAAATTATCTGGGTCTGGAGGACTTCCAGCCTCAAGACTAGTTTGCAAAGTAGTTGGGGTTCCTCTGACTGGAGGATCCTCCCTGATATTTACTGTAAGGGAAAATCATTTCACTGAATAAGCAGCCAAGTGCAAATTCCAGGTTATAAGGGCACATGGAGCTAAGTCTACTCTCAGTCACACTGCTGTAAACCTGCAACATCTTCACAAAAGTTAATGCAGTGGCACTAAGAGCAGTTTTAGCCACAGTCTAAAGTGGAGAAAAGAACAGTGGGCAGGTTGGGGGGAGAGATTCTGCCCACAGGGACAATGAAATCGGAGAAAAATCTCAGCAGGGAGGTAGTGCAAGCTCCACCCTGTGAAGTATGTTCACCTAGATTTCATAAAGCACAGGAGATCACAATATGAGGAACAGTCCTGCCATTTGCTGGGAGACAGGCTCAGA
The DNA here is from genome assembly GCF_003343035.1 of Apteryx rowi. Classification (NCBI taxonomy): domain Eukaryota; kingdom Metazoa; phylum Chordata; class Aves; order Apterygiformes; family Apterygidae; genus Apteryx; species Apteryx rowi. The sequence continues at coordinate 153,104 of NW_020450685.1, read as the reverse complement.
GGTGATTTCCATCATTGATTTCTTTGAAGCTTTTCAGGAATACTTCCATTTTTAACTTGTCCTGAAAGCCAATTGTGTCAGCCAGGAGTGATCAGAGGTCCTGACCAAATGCAAACCAATGATGATGCTCACTTTTCCTCACCTGAAAGAGGCCAGGATCACTAAGGCTATTGACAGTGTCACGAGGGAGGTGCAGTATCCAACCGTGTACATGGTCTTCAGAGTCATGAAATAGGAACGCTGCAGAGGAACATTACATTCACATCTGTATCTTTGACTATCTAGCAAAAATCATCCCCTACCAAGAGAAGGGTGCTCCTTACTATCTTACAAATGGATTATCTTGTAAAAACAGCTCCTTTGCTTTTGCCCTGGAGCAACTCATTCTGACCATTTGGAGGAAGCATTTACAGTGAAGAACACCCATACCCACAGCCCCGCCTTGTTGTCCTCCTTCAATCATGATATTATTCAATCTCTCTTTAACAGTTTGAAAACATCCCTCCCTCCAGGCCCTGGAGCAAGGATCTACAGTCACAGGCGCTCAGACTCACTCTTGCCTCGTTCGCAGAGTCATCTACGTTGTAACCACAGGCAATATCAGGTCTTGGATATGGGGCTGACCAACCCTCACTAGTACAGTTTCGATAGATAAAACCTGCATAGGGACAACAGAAAAGGACAAAAACAGGTGTAATCGTTTCCAGTTGCATCGTTTTTCTCCTCAGCAGAGGGATGTTGCAGGAGCAAAGGGAGTGTTTCCCCCCAGGCGATGCACGCCCCATAGCTGGAAGAGAAATGCAGCTGAGTTAATTAGGTTGATATTTGCCCAGCGTACTTGTGTGGGTCACACTATTGTTTGCCAACCCAGGGATGACTGTGATGAATGTGTTTTTATTAATTGCAACATAAATAACACTGTTCGGTACATCTGGTGTTTCTTGGCCAGTACTCCAAGATCAGCAACCACGTGACTCTGTGAATCACAGATTCCTACTCCAGGCAAACCTGATACTTTCTCGAATGTCCTCCCCGCTCAGGTATCTGTACTGTGGTTTGTCATAGTCTGAAGATAACACAAATCGTTACCTGGTCAGCAGCCAGTGTGCAGGACACCACAGCCCTGCAGGCACTCTGCCATTGCTGAGTGATTTCTCATCACTTCTTTGGTTTTGTTTTTAAGCATAGCTTCTTGGTGTGATTTAAATGAAAAACTAAAAGTCTGGTCTCCACAGCCAGGTCTGGACAGCATCTTCTGCTGTTGATTTCATTGCTTATTGGCAAATTAAAGGTTAGCATGGGATTCACCTCACTTAGGTGAGACTTCTGAAAGGTCAATTCTTGGATAAAGTGGGTCAGTTTGTCCAACTCACTTCTCTCTGTGTGATACCAGGGGGCCTCAGCTCACTCTTAGATGTCTGACTTTTAGACCCCTAAAGCTGAGTGAGATGGATTCCCTGCCAAGTTGCTCATGGTTAAATATGACAGGTTTGAACATGCTCACATTTGTGTTAGGTGTTAACAGTGGAAGACAACTTACAGTCTGACTGGGAGAAAATGACCTTAGCAGGCTTATAGGTTATGAGTGAAGAGAAGAGAAACTTTTGTCAAGAAATAAGCCCACTGCCTACTGTCCTAATCACACCTGTCTGTCAGGTAGGAGTCACCCTTTGAAAATATGGAGTGAAATCCTGGCTCTGCTGCAGTGATGGCAATAGCAGCTAGGACTTGGAGAAGGCCAGGAATCAGCAGCCCTAAGCGGAAGCCTTGACAGAAAGCACCGCAAGGAGAAATCTGTCTTTGCCTGCACATTTAGCTGCAAACACAGGGACTCTGCGCAATCCTGTTTCTGCAAATAATCCCCACAGTGCTGAGGGACCAGAGAGAGATGCATATGCAGGGCCATGTTCGGCACTGGTTTATGCTCTTTGGAGCCCTGCTGGGACTGTCAGGATGGAGGCAGGACTCCTGCTACCTCTGGGCTAGTTCTGGTGACCTGACAGCACGTCTGCACTTGATTTGGACTCACCTCTGAAAAAAGGCAAGGCACAACAAACACGCTGCGATCTCCAGGGAGGATGAGCTCTGGGTGTGCCAGTGTCAGACTATTTTTCTGATGCTTTTATGAACATCCTGTTCCAGCTTAGCATCCTTGCAAGGGCCAGGCTTGTTTTTCAAGCCGTGTTTTCTATACCCTGCTGCAGCACAGCAATGACACAAGGAAGAGACATAGCTGTCCCACCGTTTCCCCTTCTCCAGCCTGCCTGGCACCCAGCAGGAAGTGGAGTGGTGGCAAATTCTCTGCTTCAGCCTCAGCCAAAGACACATTTAGAACAGACTGAAGGGCTTGTAAACATGCCTGTAACTGGTACTTGTCTAAGGGTGTCAAAGAGGACCAGAGAAGATAAGGGAGAGGAGGTGAAGTTGTGTGTTGGTACGTGCCTGTGCCTGCATTACAGGCAAAGCACAGGAGATTGCATAGCGTACTGCACTCATGGGCATGAGCAAAATTTCAACAGTGCTAGTCGCTACGGCCAATGTACATGCTGGGGCAACCTGCGACACACACTGCTTGGAGCAGCATCAAGGCCTACAGCCCATCTGGCGGTCGGTGCCCCACATTCACAGGTGTCCTAGAGGCTTTCAGAGCTGCCCAGGCACGGGGGATGCGCGATGACAGCGGGACCGGGGCCATCTGAGGTGGCCTTCTTGTCCCCACAGCCATCACACCTTTCCTCATTTCATGCCTGAGACAGGTCTGGGCCTGAACTTCAGTAATGTTCAGACCGATTTGGTTCCAGCTTATTTTGTTTCTTTGGGCCAGGAAGGGAAGGGGCCAGGCAGTCTGGGCTGCACATGGTAGTAGAGATTTCAGCCCAAAGCACAACAGCCAGGAGACCAGAGGTTGGGCTCAACCCTATCTGCGTCCCTTAACATATGGGTCTTTGGCACTTGTGGCTGCCCATCTCCTTTGTAAGTGGCAAGGAAAGAAAATTTTTGCTTTTCTTTCAAGCAAACAAATTGTTGTTTTTCTTTCTGTCAAATTGCTTAAGACAGGGCAGCAACTGTAGCAGAAATTAAACGCATGACTCACAAGCTAGCCGCAGTATAAAATCAGCGAAGAATGTGACTGTGAGAATGAGAAGAAACTATTGTTGACTTTGACCCAAAATGCCAGAAGCAGAGACTGAAATACAATGTAAACGCCAGCGGACCATGTCTTGGGTTTCTGGTTTGAACGTTGCCACTTTGGTCACAGCTTATTGGAAGCAACTCAGCTCTCAGCTTCTCGATAAGGAGGGCAGCTAAAGTTTAAAGCTGTTAGACTATCTAACTCCAAGATAATGCAGAGCACGTTGGATTTCTTATTATGACCTTTGGATGAACAAACTTCTGTTTTCCTCCCTGGACGGTGCTTTCACAAGGGCGCTGGCTGCTTGTGACAGCCAGAGGCTGCGGGCAGGTCCCTCTAGCGGCTGCACCAGCCCAGGTTGCATTTAGCCAACAGGCTTCTGCGTTTAAGGCCCAATGTTGCTACGCTCAAGACTTGCGAGTGCATGCCAGATGGTTTTCTCAGTGATCTGTGTCTTTGTATATCTTATTTTCTATCTTTACACCAGATCATATTATTCAACGGGCAGCTAGTGATTGTGTGTATACACAATAGCACGATATATCTTTTAAACTAAATGCTTTGTGCCTCATTTTAAAGGGCCCTAAATACATCTCCTCTTACTTATCTAATCTTTATTAGACAATCTAATACTTTGTCTTCTGTTTCTCCCTCCCTAAAAAGACGCTGGCTGCTTTTCTGTAGGTACTGGCCTCATTAATCTATGTTCTATATCCAAAGAATGCAGAACCCTCTTCTGACCTGAATCATTAACTCACTAAAGAGAAATGTAAGCACATTTCTCAGGCATTGGTAAAAAACAGAAATTAACAGAAAGCAGGCAGAAACTCCTACTTAATAGTTCATGATTACCATAATACATTAGGAATAAATTTCACTTCATTTCCAGCTTAGAAATCCCACAGAATGGACAACAAATGTTGCCCAAGCTCATCTCTTTCCGAATAAGTAGTTCAGTGAGCCATGAGGCTAATGCAACCTGATTTCCCACGGATTTGAGCCTCTGCTTTGTATGGAGTCTGCCCCCAGCTAAAGGATGAACCCCCACTGCAGATTTTCTCTTGGCAGAGACACAAAAGGGATCTTTGCCCCCTACCTGGCCACCTGTTTTGCCAGAACTTGTAAGACTTAATGCTGTGTGAACTTTTACCCCTTGTCAAGCTTCTCTGAAACCAACCTCTGGCTCTAAGAGTCATTAGAAGGGGAAAGACAGCCAGAAATACAGAAACACAGAGCCTGAGTGAAAAAACTCTTCTCCCTAAGACACCATGCTAAAAAGCTGCTTTTTAGAATAGCACTTACTTCCCCCACTTTTCTCAGCCTGGCTAAGGAAAATAAACTTTTAAAACACCTAGCTAATTTAATTCCAGGCTCTCCTGCATTTAGCTTAGTGTTGTGAAAGGAGCTGCAAAGTGGCCATCAGTTTTTTAAAAGAAGCAGGGACAGAATTTCACTTGGAGTTCGGATCTAACAGCAGCATCTTTGTAAATACCACATTTAATAAAAAACAACCAGGTAAGAAAAGCGTATGTTTAGTGATACCTTTTTTCCCCGTCAGCATCTGGAAGAATTTGGGGCAGTGAGCATTGACAGTCTGTCCCACCGCGGACGAAGGCCAGCAGCTCATGTTATCCCACATTCCAGCACATCTGCCTAGAGGGGAACAACAAAACACCATGCAACATCGTCCAAGGACCAAGGAGCTGTTGGAACAATGATACTCGCTACTCTGAAAAGCGAGCTGGATGGGAGAGAAGAGGTCTCGCTGAGATCTGCTGAGATCTGAATGGGAGAGAAGAGGTCCTGTAGAGACATGCTGGGACCTAGATGGGAGAGAAGAGGTCCTGCTTGCTTCAAACCAGACCCGACAGTTTCAAGGACCATCCCATTCTGGTCCTTGACTCCACTGGTCTCCAGTAGCCAGATAAAGAGGACCTTGGGCTGTGGTAGGCCTTTGATCAGACCCCTGGCTACCAATCTCTCCTCTGGTAACTATTCAATGGCCCTGTAAAGTTGAAAGAAACCAGATGTGGCTGTTTTAGTTCACATTTCAACCTTTCTAAAGCTTCCACTTGGAGTTAGCCTGGTGTTTTCCTTACATAATCCTTGTATAAATACAAAAAGACACAACTTGACCAAGAGTTTAAACGGTTTCAGAATGGTACTGGAGAAGGGGCAGAGAGGTACTGTATTGATGTCACCCTTATACCACCATAAATACTCTTCCACTTCATCATCTCTTTCATTATGCTAAGACTGTGCTGGAGTGAATAAGACCAATGGCCACTCTCCGGGCTCAGCCAAGGGTGTCAATGGCTTTTCTGCTTCAGGAGAGCAAAACTTTGCTGAGCTCTTCCAGTTTCTGTGACTGTAAAGGGAAGACCATCACAGTTACAGGCCAGGAGAAAACATGGATTCACTCCCATATTCTGCAAAATCTGCCTGTAATGTTGCTCTTTCCAAGGCCAGGCCTCCAACAGTGGGATGTTTCTGCTGGAGGCCCCATCTCAGAGCTGCCATTGAATCTGGAGTCCTGCCCTGATCTCTTCAGGCGCAAACCTATGGTTCAGTTGCCCTCACTGCACCTTCTGCCATCTGAAGCCTCCGCCAGCTGCGGAGACTGCCAGACACTGCCCAGAATCACCCAGTTTCTCTCACTTAGGTGCAGGGGCTGCTTATGTCAAGAATGTGCTTGTTCTGGTGCCTTCCTGTAGTCAGGGAGGTGAGCGAGGCTTTTGTGGTTGAGCTCTTGGCTTGGCTTTCTTGCCTTCTGGTGGTACCTGCAGAGCATCAGGGTGCTGATGGCTTGTGGAGCACAGCATGACTGTGAGCCCAGCTTCAGCCTCTTGCTCAGCTACGTGAAGCTGACATGGATGAATCTAGGCTTTGGGGGTGCTAGTAGGGAAGCTGATGCCCCTTCTGTCAACCCAGGACCACCCTTAAGCCTGCCAGGTCCTGGCATGTGCTGAATGCCCTGGACCTTCATTGAAAGCCAGGGGAGGAAGTGCTGAGCACCCTTCTCACATGCTTTGTGCTTCACAAGACCAGGCTCCATCAGCCTGACAAAAATATTTACATTTTCAGAAATATATTGATTTCTTCCTGTACAGCAGTAATAGGGCCTGGAAATGTGGAGCTTTTTCACAGCCAATGTAGCTCAGCGCTGGTGCCCTCCCTGTGCCAGTGTTTATCTGACTTGGTAACCATTTATTTCAAAGCAATATAGTTTAACTGCAAACAAAACATCACCTTGGGTGATATTTATGCCTACCCCTGCTGTAGTGTTTGGGTTGTCAAACCTTCATGCCAACAGCACTGGCATAAAGCCCCCAAATCAGACACGGTGCACAGAAAACCCTGGCAAAATTATGACGTTGGGGTGGAAAGATGTGCATCCTGCCCCTGCTTATTTTTCTGGGATTTCACTGCCTCAGGAAGGTTTGTTTGCACAGCTACAGAGGTGGACAGGGGCTTAGTCAGCCCTGTACTTTTAACTATACTTTTAATGCCTTTTCCATAGATTTGGGGGAAGGGCACAGAAGGTAGGGTCCTCCTATGTTAAACTTTCCAGCAACAAAAGGCCTCGGCAGAATTTTTAAGATTTGGGTCCACATTAAAACCAGATTAAATCTTCACCGAGGGACTGCTATTTGACTGAGATAAAATGAGACCATCTATGAAATGGCACTGCCTGCAAATGCTAGTGTTTGTCCCCACCGGTGAAGTTTAGCTTGTACATATCTTCAGTGTCCTGGCACGGAGGAAAGGCAGAGTTCAACGTCACAGCTGCGTCATGGGATCAGAGCAGAAAAATGGCTGGGTTGTCAAACTGCATCACTGCCTGAAATCACTCTCCTCCTCAGTGAAGGGCAACAGAGAAAGAAACAAGAAATATTGATTTATTCCTATAATCAAACTGCTCATATGCAATGAGACAGATCTGTATTCTGCAATATCTGGCAACCTGCAGTGGCAACCCATCCAGTCTCCCAGGCTCACAGGGATAAAACACTGATAGGGAAAAATGCTAGACATGCTAAGAAAGCAGGCAGTAAATCTTCACTCTGAGTCCTGCCCTTGGGCCAGGTCCTAGTGAAACACCTCTCTGTCTTCCATGCTCTGCGCTGGAGAGGTAGGCTTTGAAAGCAAGCGAAAGCTGCTCATCTCGCTCCCTGCAGCGGCTGGTCTCTGCAGGGGCACCCCGCGCTCAGCACCTCTCATGGGAGCTCCTTGCCCTTTCACACTGGCCAGGACGTGGGTCAGTCCATAAAGACATCCAGAAACAGCTCCGTCTGCAAGACGTTAGGAATGGTACAAACCAGTGGCAACGGCTGGTCACACACAAAAATCGCCGCATCCGCTGCCTCCATGCAGCATGCTCTGTGTGATGGTGGCTCGGCCGTTGCCTGCAGGGGCTAACACTCAGTTCACGGACAAGCTTCAAGATTTGCTCCCAGTTATCTCTCTAAGATCCCTTGTACACGAACGCATTTGCTCAGCTGCAAAGGGGAAGCGGTCTACATGCTGAGGACTTGGTACCACAAGACCTCCCCAAAGCAGAGATCCTTTATAGGACCATAAATCTGCGAAATGAGAGACCTCTGTTACGTGAAAGTAAGTTAAAGCAAGAGGGAAGCAACGAGGATCTTTTGACTGTGCGATTTACATGTTGGCCACTGGTATTCATTGATTTAGAAGGCAAATTTGTTAAGTAAACTTGCACTTAGTGGGCTGACTTCATAAGAATATTTTTGTCAAAGATGACAAGAATTCCAGATCCTCTGCAGTTCACAAGATCTGGTGAACTATTGTTGCTCTCATGTGCTCTCCAGCGGTGACAACTGCGGTCAAGCAGCTGCATTAGAAGGTGCATATGAGAGTTAAAAGATACATACGACTCCATTATTTGCTGTCACAGTAAGGTCAAAATCCTGCTTTTGGAGCCTTATAACAGACCTTATCTGTTTTCTGCTCCTAAATGAGAGATGCATGCACGCTGCATGCCTCCGATGGAAAGGCATGTGGGGATATCAGATTTTGAAGCCACCAAGTTCACCTAAGACCAATTTTTACCTTGCACGTTCATTCGCCCTTTACCTGAACCCCTGAGCAGATCATTTTCAGGTGTCCTGTTCTTTGCCTCCAGGGAAAGAGTCTCTGCACAGTTTTCTTCTTCCTTCTTCAGGACGCTCAGAAGGTCGCAGACAGGTGGGACAGCTCTGATCTGCAAATTTTAAAAACAGTGGAATCACTTTTCCTCTTAAAACTTATGCCACCTCCACAGGATTTGCCTTTCTTATACTCACATTCTCCATGCAATCTTGTCACCTGAGTGTGGGCAAAATTTCTATGGAATACACTTACTTTTTGGAATTGAATCCCCCTTTTGTGCAGTAGTAGGCAAGCACAGACTGACTTACTGCCTTCTCCCATTTGCTGATATTATATTGACAGAAACAGGTCTCTTAGCTTGCTAAATACAGCACATGAGCAAGATGCTGCTCCAAAAGACTGCAAAAGCACCCAGGGTCCCGCTGGGCTCCCCTAGGGCAATAGCAAACTAATCGTTCACCTCCGGCACTCTTAAACCATAAAACCAGCAGGTCATTTTCCAAGGAAACATTAACACGCAAACCTGGCCCAAATATCTCCGCTGGCTGCAGACCACCGAAGTCTGGTTTACTGTGATGGATCAGGAAGCTGCAGGAGCCAGCATGAAAGCAGAAGCTCGCTGAGATTTTTGCAAGAAAACTGACGGTAGGGTTTGTCCTAAGTACATTTACTCACCTTTGTGTTTCTCCCCATCCCCCTTCCTCACGAGGCAAGGGAGAAATGTTAGTCTTAACTCAATCCTGGTGTAGCAATTAAATATGCAGTTTATATTACGTGTAACTGAACCAAAATCAATGTACAAAACAGCTAATGACCATTAAAATGGCATGTATTAAAAATCACTGCAAAACGATTTGTAGGACAAGGTCCCAGCGGTTAAGTCTTGCAGTGTTTTTACTGATGACACATTCCTCAAGTGCCTGGGGTATTTCAGCTTTCAAGCAATATACAGGGAAAAATGCTATCACTATTTTGCCAGTTTCTATAATTTGTGAGAATACAAGTACTGGATACCACCAGGTGTCCATTATAATAAATTAGATAATTTATCCCTCATTAGCAACAAAAAATCTTTATAAACTCCCACTAAGGAATACATATGTACATATATATATACACATACACATACACACACACGTAAAAGACTAAGAGAAAGTAATTAGGGTGTATTATTTGAAAAGTATCAGATAGAAATTTTTTATATACTTAGTTTAGAAGAAGTTAACCCGACAGAGTCATATTAGTATTCAACCTAATAAATCTTGTAAAATTGCTGATCACTTTCAGATTAGATTTAGGAGAGAATAGTCACTGAGAACCTTGCAATGAGGACTACCTTTTCTACAGTTTGGCCCATAAGGATGAATTAAATTTTAGCCTAACAGATGTCAATGATTAAAATCCCACTCACTTCAGCTGGAAGTTTGCAGAGTTTTACATTTCTGAACAAAGTTTGATCTTTTCAGCAGTGTATTGTGTCTCATGTAACTGGTCTCTTCTATTTAACTTCAGCATCTTTCTCCCTTGTCTTTGTGCATCACGAAATAAATCAACTAAAAACCTGCATAATCCAATGAATTTTCTGGAATCACGCATGCAAAGACTTTGGGTGAAACAAACTACTCTCTGATATCAGGATTTCAATGCATTAGATCCATTAAATCTTTGAAAAAACTAGAAATGTCCTACTGGAGTAACGTATCTAAAGAAATGCAATTGCATTTAGTAATTTCAGTTGTTAATTGAAGGTTGAATTTGATCATTTCTGAACATTGTTAGATTTTTTTAACAAGAGTACTGTTTATCAATCTCTATTGTTACATATTAGATTACCAATAGTAAACAGGATTTAATACATTTTTCAGAACTCACAAACTCTGTGGTGGTACGTCTGTCTAAAAGTTACACTGAAAATACTTAAAAAAAAATTAATCTTGAGCATTTGAAGTGGCTGACAAAACTGCTTTGAACTGCCTGTGGGTTGTCCAAGATGATACTGAACATCTGTAAATATAAATGTTAGCAATCACATTAATAATGATCTCAGAAACAGGAATATTTGTCACCTTAAAGAAGCATATATATCTTGTGGGCACCACTTCCTTTGAAGAACTGTCGGTCCCAAGAAAGATTTGGTTTTAAAAAGATTTAAGAAGTCTACATTCTTTCTTTACTTCGCAGATGAGGCTGCACGGTTTTAGCATATTCGGCTGTGACAACCACCCCGATGTTTGGACACGGCATTTTTTTCTTAAATAAAACGTGTTGTTCAAACGGGAAGCTGATGTAGCTAATGCCTTAAAATTACTCTTTTTCCCCGGGGCGAATGATGCTCGCCCTGTTCCGATGAGGCGGACGCCGCCGTCCAACAACAGACACGCGAGTAACTGGATTTGGCACTCGGGGCCAGCAGGAGCCTCCGGCTGCCGGCGGGAAACCCGTGTTTTGCAGGAAGCGGGCAACGTCAGCCAGGAGCGAGCCGGGGCCGGGCCGCTCTGCGGAGCCGCTCGCCAGGAACGCCGGCGCCCCGTGCACTGCCCCGGCCGATGGCCTTGTGCCGCGCAGCCCAGCCCCGCTTTCCGTCTGCGATTCCCGGTGAACAGCCTGCCTCCGTCTTCCTTGCTCCCCGCATGCTGGGCGTATGCACAGGTTTATTTTCCTAATGCATTTCCTGCCATTTTCTCATTTAAAAACACATTTTGGGGCCAATATATGCTTTGAACTTAAAGAGGAAAAGCAGCTTCCATCTATGTGGCTTCTCCAGCTCTTCCTAAATACTTCTTAATACTGAAGAAAATAAAAAATACCTGCCTCACTTATATCAAAGCCATTACAAGCAGAAGTAGTTGCACCGATAACATGTGCTGAATGTATAGAAATCTACTGTTCATGATATTGATAGCAAGAGCTAGCTACATTTTTTAACCCATGAAATGAATGGGTCTCTATAATATTTAATATAGATAGAACTAGCAGCCGCAGAATTCACAGCAGTTTTAATTTGGAGGTTGGTGTTTTGATTTTAAGGTGGGGGTTTAACGGAGAACAAAGGATGCCAAAGCATGTGCCATAATCAAAACAGGTATTTGGAAGGACTAGAAAAAAACAAGGAGAAGGAGGTGTTCTCAGTGCAGCTCTGAGTAAAGAGATCTCTTTAGAGAGTCTGTTAGGCAGCACCTCAGAACAACAAAGTAAAATGACAGGAAAGCCAGTGCACTATTTTATTGTAAAAGATGATGAAAAGGCAAAAAAGTTTGCAAAATGCATTCATTGTGCAATCAAAATGCCAAGGCAGAGTTTGTTTTTTCTCAGAAATTGGGCCAAGTCCCTGCTAGGACAAATAAATTGATTTTCCCATTAGTTGCAATGGAACAGTGACTTTTTACATTGGCAGAGAGTTTGAGCCTCTCCCAACTTCTCACACCCTGGCTGAACGTATTTCTTGATAGTTCTATTTTATATATGCTTTTCAAAACCTAAATAAACTGACTAGCGCTTAGTGACCGTAGCTCAGGTCGCCCTTTCCTTCCCGACCGGTCTGAGTGCCTGCAACACAGGAGGAGCAGAGACCCATCTACTGCATAAATTCCCAGGCGAGTGATGAAGCCAAAGGGAAGGAAACTAAAATCTGTGGGGCAAACACCTTTCCGCTGCTTCAGTCAAAGTCAAGCGAGGAGTTAGTGGTGGCAGGCATTTCCCCCTGGGGGATGCTTTGCTGGTGTAAATCTCCAAATGGCATCGAGTCCCACAACCTGCTGCGTTACAAAGGCAGGTTAGTGACACTGCCCTCTTTAGACAGATGGGGAAACTGAGGCACCAAGCACCTAGCACCTGCCAATCAGTGCAGGAAGCAGCAGAAGCACAAATAAAACAAAAGACTCCCACCTTATACGCAGACCTTTGGAAACAAAGATGCCACCACTTCAGAGGTGCACGTATTCATGCAACGTCTGATTGCATGCAATTGGGAATAAACGGCTCTGAGCACCTACCAGGAGGGTTGAAATCCAGAAGATGATCACCCAGATGGTCCACATAGTCAGCCACAGTCCGTCTCCTTCATGCCTCGCGCCCCAGAGGTCCCCGGGCTGTGTGTACGCTCTCCAGAGGACCTCTCCGTTCGCTCACTCCATCCCTTTCCCTCCTAGCGTTTTTTCCTTGCAAGCTTTGACCATCCTGAGCCAAGGTTTCTCTGCAGCTGCAGAGCCCTAAGGAGCATCAGCGGCAGCAGGACCCCCCCGCCCCTGCCGTCCGCCCCCCGCGCTCTCCTCCCCCTCCGCAGGAGCCTCCTGTCCCGAGGATAACAGCCCCTCTCCCGAGCACGTTCCTGCTGTTGGCTGCTCCCTGCTCAGCTATTAGTCACTGCCATCGCCGCGCGTCGCCAGCGAACGACTGTCCCTCCTGCTCCCACGATAAGGGACCGCGCAGGGCTCCCGCGTGAGACGTCAGCCCCGCTGTGGCCGAGCTGATTTATCGTGGGGCAATGGGCACGATCGCAGCACGCGGATGGGACAAGCGCTCTGCAGGGTGGCGGGGCGCGAGGAGCGCGATGCAGGCTGCTCCTGGCAGCTCCGCACATGCCTCCCCACCGCGAGCACGCATCCCCGCGTGCCGGCAGTTGGGATGCCGGCGGAGGCGGCAGAGCGGAGCTGGCCACCGTCACCTGCTGCCCGGCTGGGGCCAAGTGCAGCAGCCGGTGCCCAAGTCACGCCAGAGTTTGGGGAAGACATCAGAGAAAAGGCAAAGAGAGGAGCTGCTCTTCCCACCCCTGCCAGAGAAGACTCCAAGCGCTCCCTGCACTCCACCCTCTCATCCACCATCCAGGGACACAGACAGGCTGCGCTTGGTCCGGGTGCTACAGGACGCAGGGTACCATCACGTTCAGATCCCTGTGGTAGCTCGTGGTGGGACATAGATCTGAGCCCTCCGGGGTTCCCCGGGGCACTTTTTCAGCAGTCCCCTTCCCTGGCAGCACAGCGCTCTGCATTTCTGTGAGTTTTGCATCCACGGCAAAGCTCCCGTACAGGGGCCGTGTGCTTACACTGGCTGTGGGCTCCCAGCTGCCACGGCAGGCGCTCCAAAACCCTCGCTTGCCGGGTTTACTTGTAGCATTGGGATCACACACCAATAATGAACACGGCCTCAAAAAAGAGCTGAGCTTTGCCTGTGCACTAGTGCCCGTCCTCAGAGCACTGCCATCCCCAGGTATGGCAAAATGTCTTGAAACATCTTTTACCATCTTTTCCAATTTACCATCACCCCAGAGCTGCTCAACTGTGGTGAGATGAGCTCCCTCAGGACTCAGGGTCTGCTGTCCTCATCTGCTCAGGGTGCGCTCTCCAGATCTACCAGTAAAGCCAATGACCACGGGGGTAAAACATCTGGCTTGTTACCTGTGCATGGAAAATCACTCACTGGATTAAGCAAATCATCCGGTGAGCAGCATAATGAAGCAATCCCAGTTTCCTAGAGAGTGTTGTCCTCTTCCCTGCCCGCTCCCACCCCAGTAACTCCAGCTCTGTGTCCCCCCTAGGATCGCTGAATTGCAATACTGTTTCTCACACGCGGCGCCTTCCCCAGAGCAGGAGCTGGGCAAGCGGCAGCATGTGCCCCGTCCCCCAGCTGCGGGTGCGCTGCCCGGCTGCCGGGCTTACGTGCACTCACTGCCCACTTGGCAGGCCAAGCCGAGCACAAAACTATCAAGCTCACGCAGCGAATTTCCCTCAGAAAGGCAAAGGTTTCAGTCTTCCTTGCCCCTATCCACACTAAACTTGTAGGACCTTCCATTTCTTTAAGACTTCTGCTTTCCCAGAATTTCGCTGAAATTGGTCAAAGGGTTAAAGCAACTGTTAAAAGGGGGTCTGAGAGGCAGCCAAACAATGTGATTACAGTAGTCTAAAGAAACCGCACTGGCAATGTCTCATCGTTGCACTGGGGTGCTAAGTCATTCTCTCTTTTTCTTTGGCTCAAAGAATATTTTATTATTCCATTCATAGTGTAACAACTTCCCCTGAAAGCAACCACTCTTGCTCACATTTATGGACTCTAGGGAGCTTTGCTCCTTAATGCACTTCCTAATGTGGGGCATTTTCTGAAATAGGCAATGGTTACCCAAGACTTTTGGAGAGTAGATATTGGATATTAAACACCGACAGCGGGAATGAAAAGCCTAATATTTTGTGACTCTTGCGCTACATTCTTGTGCAGTCTGAGGCTTTGAAAGAAGCTGGATGCAAAGTAAGACTTGGAGAATTCTCATCTGTTAAAACTATTGTTTGAATCACAATGTGACAGATGTTAGCTAGCTGGGACAGACACAGCGCATTAGGAAATGTATTAGCAGTAGCAGACTAAAGAGAATTATTAACAAGAATTTACAGATGCTGAAACAAGGAGTTTGCTTAATTAAGCAATGTAGCGTTGTACTTTGCTATGTACATCTACACTAACTCCTCCTCAGTATATCCATTTTATCTGTCACGTGGAATTTCTATCAATTTTGTAAGCTAAAACAGAAAGGAAACATTGGAATTTGTTCATGGAATCATGGAAGACTTAATTGTAACTTTAGGAGCAAATAAAAGAAATTACTTTGAGTTATATTACTCTGATTGTAGGATTCTTTACTTATCAAGCACCAACTAACTTTGATGTTAAATATTTAATTGTTAATACTTAAAATTTCCATTAGTGCTTCAGTCTAATCATTCATTTTTTCCATCCTTCACTAAATAAGTAAATTGCTTGTAATCCCTCTACTGCTGTCTGACAATCAGGCCGTGCATTTTTGATTCGATATTTGGAATATGGCTATAAAACTGAAGTGAGAATAACCTATTTACATCCTAATTCACAATCTTTATTTATACTGACAATCCCAAGGAAATCTGCAGATTTGCTGACTGATAATCCCCTCTTTTCAGCTACCTTTTTCATTGATTTGCTACATTTCAGGAAACCTCATAGAGTGCTTTTCCAGAGGCACATTGTATTCAGCTCCTCTGGTGTGGAAACAGAGATAGATTCTGGTCTGCACTCAATTATGACTGTGCAAATAGACAGAGATACATGTGAATTGTGTTTCTGTGGAAGGAGAAATATGTTAACATACTGTTTGCTCTATCATGTTCCCATTCACTAATATATTCCTGCAGCCTTTTTCTTGGAGACACAAACATAGAACCTGCTTATCTATGGATCTAAGCAACTTCAGCGCAGGACACTGTGAATGGGCTCTGGAACCAACAATTCTATTTTCAGTGCCACACAGAAAATGGCCAGTATTACAGAAAGTCCCCACGTTCCCCTGGGAGGTGATGCTGGCAACCCAGGCCCCTGCCAGTGCTCTCCAGCAGGTTCGTTCTGCAGGAGGAAAAAATTGCATGCACCTCTCCTGCTCTCAGCTTGTCAGGTGGAGAACAAAGTGCTGTCTGCTTTCGTCATGACTCTTCCTTTAGCTGAGGTGAACGGGTAACTTGGAAAAGCACAGTTTCACATTCTCTCCTCTTCTGATAGTAGCAGTGAGCAAAGCTTTCCCGAAGTCAGATAGCTGTGTGTGTGAAGCTAGGAGAAAGAGGTGTGCACCCAGAAGAGACAAGAAGTTTGGCAGGCAGGAGGTATTTTTGGCATCTGCCTGAGGGGTTGTGCACCTTAGAGTGATTTAGCACACTGCTGCCCATTGGTGGTCTTCTGCCTCACTCAGGGAGAAGCAGGAGCATCTCCAGCAGAAAAAGAAGCTGGGCTAGTAAAATGCTGGACTAGTGCACCAGCCTAGTTTCCCCAGCCTCGTAAAGCATGTAGGTATAATTCTTGTCTAATCAGCTGCAATAACATTTTACTAAGTATGGGAACTAAGTTCTGAGAGTTGAATTTCATGATCTGAAGTTTTTGTTCTTTCCTTTTTTATTTGAATTGAGCACCACTGCTTTCAGTCACTTTTTACCTCTGTGTAAGAGTATTGAAAGACAAGAATTTTATTCCTAGAATATGTAAAAAAAGAAAAAAGTTCTGGAAATATTTCTGTCTTTCTATATTAAGTGTACTTAAAATCTTATGCAAAAAATAGCAGGGCTATTAATATGGTTTGTTCCAAACACACACTCACGCCCAAGACAAATATAATGCAGTCATGGCAGAAGAAGCTGGGACACCACAATATTCTCAATTTTATTTTCTATATTGCAGAAAATCAGTGCAAATTTCTTCAGTGCTAGATCTTTTTCTTTGGATTTTCCACTGACTCTGTTGGGAGTTCTCAGGGCTTACAGATTTGGGTCCCAAATAAAAACACTTACAAAGAATGCTAAGATATCTTCAGCAAAACAGAATGTGTCTACCCAAGTCAATAATAATACTGTGTTCAGTGCAGCATTTCTCAGTCTCTTCAGCGTGTTATCTCCTGTCTGAAGAAAACAAGAAAAGGACAAAATTGTGCTTTCTCTTGTTGCCCACACACATGTGGGTAAATGTAAAAAAAAATCTATCATCAGTGGTAAGAGCAATAAACTGGAAAATATATTCAGGTTTATTTTTCAAGGGACTGCTCTTTAATACTGAAAAGTGAGAATATACAGGGAGTAGAGAAAAGAGATTATCTTTTCTTTATATTGTAATAAAACTTTCAAAGTCTGTTTCAAGTCAAAAAAGGCTCCAAAGAAAACGGCATAATCCCACAGGGCTTCGCCTCTCCCTACTTCAGAGAGGAACCTTTATTAAAGCCTTATCAGGAACAACATAGAACAATTCATGTGTTAATAGAAAAGTGTTTCTGAAAAAAAATTGCTTCTGCAATGTCTGCAACCACAGTAGTTTCAGAGATCCTGAAAACGATGCTGACTGGAAACTAAGTAGTAACAAAAGGGGTTTTTTTTTTGTTTTGTTTTGTACTTTTGCTATCTGAGCCAAATGAACTACAGTTATTTTAAAGGAAGTTTTAAGTTGCATCTGGAGCAACAGAGCTACCCCGGGGCTGCAGTCTTGGTACGCGCTGAGAAGTAAGCAGTGAGAAAACACCTGGGCACAAGGACATTACAGGTGGAATCCTGGAAAAGCCCGGCTAACACCGACTGCTCCCTTCCCCGGGGCGATCCGAGACACCGCCGGAGGCTGGTGTTGTGTTCAGGGATCAGCTCAACCCATTACAAATAATGTTACTGGAAGCAGTGAGCCACCGGCCACGGCGAGGGCCGTAGCCGCCGCCCCGAGCAGCAGAGCGGCCGCGGGAAGCCACCCACCCCGCCGCCATTTCGCGGTGCTTCCCCTGGAGCAGCCCGGGGGGGGGGGGTCGCCCTGGGAGCGCCGCCACCCGAGCGCGGCCGTTTTCCCCCGCCCCCCCAGATGGGAATGGTACAGCCCAGAGCCGTTGCTCGTTGCCTAGCAACCGGCGGCAACTGCCGCGGTCCGCGCGCGCCGCGCGGCCCGGTGCTGAGGTGAGTGGGCAGCCGCGGCGGGGGCAGAGCTCGTCTTGGCGGCACCCACCGCCCGCCGAGACCCAAAGGGGGCGGACGGGGACGGAAGGGTTTGTGTCACTGGGGGCTGAAGGCCAGGGAGGTTGTTCATACCGGCACGAGTGCTGGTTCGGAAGGGACGGGCTCTTTACGTCCGCTGAGCAGCTCTGGTAGACTAGTTATACGGAGAGGACCTTAAAAGCGCGCTTTCTGCTGCTCGGAAAGCACCTAAGTGCTGCTGTAGGCCTCATGCCTTCAGTCGTATCCCTTGTTTCTTCACGGTGGTGGAGTGTGCCAGGAGCTGGGAAACGCGACGGGATTAGAAAGCTTACAGCTTGGCAGAGGAAGGGTGATACCCTCACCTCAGGGCACTGGGGGGCTTTCTGCCATTACTTTAAATGGAACTAGGGTTTCACATCTGCAGAGTTCTCCTAGTGATGGTTTTACACAAAGATGCAGTCCTAAACACAGCCCCAGCTATCTTGGGAAGCTTAGGGACGTTTGTCTGTCAGTCAGCAATTCCAGGACCTTGGTACCATAAACAGTCACGCAGTGTTAGCCCTTTCACAGCGAGGAATACTGCAGTGTGTTGTTAAAGCTGGTGAGTGATGATGGTGGCATCATTTTAAATTACTGATACGATTACACTGGAAACAATATTTTGCTAATATAAGGCTGTCTCCAACTTTTCAAAACTTGTATTCCTAATGGGGAATGCTGACCAAGTGAAGGAGCTTTATAAATTAAAGTTAAGAACAGTCGAACAACATGAGTGGAAAGAATGTAGGCCTTATGTTTATAATTATTTTGGCATGTTTTTGTCTAAGTTTGGTTGGGCTCAGTTACTACCTCAGGACAAAGCTACCCTTGTGCATAATAATGAAGTTCCTTCTACAGATTTTTCTGTTGCATGTGGAAAAATTGTACGTAAAGCCACGGAGTGGAAAAAATTGTTAAGGCCACAGTATTGGTAGCACATGATTTTAAGATTTTTGCTTATTTATTATTTAATATTACACAGGGCCATAAATCAAAACAGTACTTTACAGGCTTGAAAAACCTGACAACTCCTGCCTGAAAGATCTAAAGCAGACTAGAAAAACAGACAAATACCAGACATGAGACCGCAAAATGCGATGGGGGTGGGTCACTTTAGTCCTCAGCAGAACTGATCCAGGTAACTATGTTGGACATCCCTGTGATGCTTCCCTGTGCCCTTCCTCCCTCAAACCTTTATTTACCAGTGTCATTTCAGATTGGGGTCCTTTAAGGTCATACAAGCCTGTATGAGAGTGGAAAACCACAGTGCAAGCGTTTTTTAGTTTTGATACCAAAGATTCAACTTTGGAACTGCTGAATCTTAAAGTATTGCCATCTGTAGTGTGATTCATACAACCTAACTCTGTTGTCCAAGCAGCTCATCAGCTTTCGTGCCAGTGCTCCAGGAGCAAGAAGGCGCCTTACGGCAAGAACCTGACAGAGTCTATAATGTGTTTAGCTTTGCGTGGGTTTAAGTGTGCTTTGTTATTAATGCAGCACTGTCCTGAGCTGTGCACCCACCTTTCCATTCATGAGAACCACATTCAAAATGAGGCTTTCTGAGGGATGAATAATCCAGCGTGGCTGCTTTTGAACTCAGTACTTTTGCCAAAAATATCTTGCCCTTTCCACCAAGCAGCAGATCATAGGAGGGCTAAGGCCTATGTGCTTTGTTTAAGGAGATAATTCTTTGTGGATGGATTGTGTCTGGTTTCCTTATTGCGTAATATTTGCACTTGTCATTAGATAAGTTTATGTTCTGATAACTGTGCTTACTTAACACAGGATCTATAATTGACCCTTGGCCTTCTGGGTTTACAGTTATCTTCACCAAACAAATAATCCAGCTGACACTATCTAAACAAAAAATTCAAATGCCAATTTTCTTATCCCTCATATTAATATTTAAAAATTAAAGAAGAATCTACAAGTTAACAACCCAAACACTCAGGATAGGTTGGAAAAACATCTCTACCAAAGTCAGTTTGGATAGTGCAGTTATCAGAACCTTTTTCTCCCTTCTCTGTGCTGGGGGACATGAAGGAAAAGAGAAGACTTGCACAGTACTCAAGGCTAAACATCCCCAATAAGCACAAGTACAGGTGAAAATGCCCAAAGTGCTAGGGAGTGCTGTGGGAGCAACGTTTGCTGGAGTTACTTTGCCATGTACACATGTACTTAGCACACACGCTCTCTCTGTAGGCAGACCCTCTCCTGTAAATTTTGGAAAGCGAGGGTGAATCGGGTTGCCCTAGGCACAGCATGCCAGCTCAGAGGTATCCTGTCCTGTCCAAGTGCCAGGCTTATTCCACTAACTCTACGCCTGAAGATTTGCTTTCTGTAAGGCCAGGATATGGCATGTGCAAGGGCTGTGGGAGAGTCTCATGGAAGCGTGTATATAATGAGGATAATAATTGGAGCATCTTGTCCAGTCTTTGAAGCCTCCACCCACTTGTGCAAGACAGGTTGTGTTATATGAAGAGTCATTTCTGACTGCAAACTGGACTTGGAACTGCGGTGGCAGAGTTTTGGAGTCTGTCACTGCTTTACAGCTTGCCTTTTTCTCAGTTCAGCCATACTGTTTCCATGGATGATATAACCATGAGCTTTCTTTGGAAATAACTGCTGGTCAAAACAGTAACCCCATATGATGGCTTGACTTTTCATGGAGCTTTGTAGACATGGGAAAGCTTTGCACACCTGAGAATGAGACTTGTGCAACATGTCTGACCATTGATTCCCAGTGCTCACTGACCATGTAAAATCATCGACAGCACAGAGTTTGGCTACCTGAGGAACCAACTGTTGCCTCTGTCCCCCAGTGGATCCTGAGTGTATAATGCCAAAATGAATAACAACGGTAGAGTCTGTCTCTTGATTTGACTCTTGGCTCTCTGAAGTTGACAGAAGTTTACCTTATATTAATGCCCACCTTGATGGATGTTTGGCACTTAGCCATTTGGTACTTCTGCCTGCAAGTTATAGTCCAAAATGAGAGACAGAGTAAATCCATTAGTCAAATAGGAGGGAAGGATTTTAACTGGTCTCAGGATATGATCCCTCTCCTAAAAGGCAAGCAGGTTTAGGCAACAGGAGTTATCGGTGCAAGGGAAGGCACTTTGATCATTATGGTATTTTGATTTGATTCCAGGTGCTGAGGTATTTTAGTACCCCTTGGACTCCATTTCTGTCCTAACATGGAGGTGGTTCAATCAGCCTCTACAGAATTCACTAGTGCTGAGAAATCCTTTAAGAAGATACCCAGTGTCCTTCTGGACAGCCTAGTGGAGGAACCTCAAAAAAGACATGCTGTCCCCAATCACCTGCTGGAATCAAGTAAGTTTCTGCTCTCTTACTGTTTCCCAACCTTAAAGCAATCCTGGGAGGCACTTCTCTATTTTTTTTTCTCAACTCAGGCAAAACTCCTATTCTGTTGCTTAATCTGTGGCTCCCTGTGAGACTAAATCATAGGAGAGGTAGCCAGGAAAGCATTCATGTCTGTACTGTTCCTGGCTGACCTCTAAATTTTGTGGTGTCTGGTTGAAGCCATAAAGAGTCAGATGTTATGAAGTTACTGTGCCAAGCATCACAGAATCACATAATAGCTGATGTTGGAAGGGACCTCTGGAGATCATCTCGTTCAACTCCCCTGCTCAAAGCAGGGTCAACTAGAGCAGGTTGCTCAGGGCCATGCCCAGTCGGGTTTTGAGCATCTCCAGACATGGAGACTCCACAGCCTCTAGGGGCAACCTGTTCCAGTGCTTGACCACCCTCACCATAAAGAAGTTTTTTCTTATGTTTAAACAGAATTTATTGTATCCCAGTTTGTGCCCATTGCCTCTTGTCCATTCACTGGATACCACTGAGAAGAATGTGTTTCCACTGTCTTTATACCCTTCCATCAGGTATTTATACACATTGATAAGATCCCCCTGAGCCTTCTCTTCTCCAGGCTAAACAGTCCCAGCTCTCTCAGACTCTCCTCATATGACAAATGCTCCAGTCTCTTAATCATCTTTGTGGGTCTTCACTGGACTTGCTCCAGTAAATCCATGTCTTTCCTGTACTGGGGAGCCCAGACCTGGACACAGCACTCCAGATATGGCCTCACCAGCACCCATCAGAGGGAAAGGATCACCTCCCTCGACCTGCTGGCAACACTCTTCCTAATGCAGCCCAGGATGCTGTTGGCCTTCTTTGCCATGAGGTGACATTTCTGGCTCACAGTCAACTTGTTGTCCTCCAGGATCCCCACATCCTTTTCTGCTGAGCTGCTTTCCAGCCATTCAGTCCCCAGCCTGTACTGGTGCTTGGGGTTTTCTCCTCTCCAGGTGCAGTACTTTGCACTTACCTTTCCTGATCTTCATGAGGTTCATGTCAGCTCATTTCTCCAGCCTGTCAAGGTCCCTCTGAATGTCAGCGCACGCATCTGGTCTATCGACCACTCCTCCCCATTTTGTATCATTTGTGAACTTGCTGTGCTGAGGGTGCACTCTGTCCCGTAGTCAAAGTATTAATTGAGATGTTGAACAGTAGTTTAGCTTAAGTATCAACCCCTAGGGTACAGCATTGATGACCAGCCTCCAGCTGGATTTTGTGTTGCTGTTCACAACTCTTTGAGCCTAGTTGTTCAACCAGTTTTCAGTCCCACTCACTGTCCTCTTACCTAGTCCATACTTCATCAGTTTGTCAATGAGGATGTTCTGGGAGACAGTGTCAAAAGATTTACTACAGTCGAGATGAACAACATCCACTGCTCTCCACTCATCCACCAAGGCAGTCATCACATCGTAGAAAGCTATCAGGTTGGTCAGACCTGATTTCCCCTTCATAAATCCATTCTGACTACTCCCAGTCACCTTCTTGTTCTTTACATGTTTGGAAATAGTTTCCAGGATTATTTGCTCCATCACTTTCTCAGGGATAGATATGAGGCTGACTGACCTGTAGTTCCCTGGATCTTCCTTCTTGCCCTTCTTGCCCAGATAGAAACTACTCCAGGATCATGAACCTGCTGGGGTGGCAAATGCCATCTTAACACTTCATTTAACTAGTTAGGCATCTCAAGATCCTTTCTTAGCAGGAGAAATGAGCTCTGTCTCCGTTTTCTCTTTATAACACGTTGGGTGCTGCATAAACACACTAGATAAATGTAACAATCATGATGTCTGTTTCACCTGGTCTCCTTTTCTCCCTGTTTTGTTATCTTTCTTTCCAGAGGTTTATTCAAAACTTCAGAGGAATGAAGTCATACAAGCTGAGCCTGCTGTGTTACACTATGGAGGGTATGAAATTGGAAAACATCACCAACAGACGCTAGTAAGTGTCAGAGCAGAGATCCTCTCAGGGCTTGTAAAAGGATAACAAGCTGAGTAGACGCTCATGATCATGAGTCCTCTTGCTGTATGGAGTACTCTGTAAAGCAGCACTTAAAATCAGTGGCCCTGAGGTAACAAAACAGACAAGTACCATGCTGTGGGCGTTGCTGTCCTTTGCAGTCTCTGTTTTACCTTTTCTATATCTGTATTTATGAGCAGGGTTAAAATGATATGTGACTTGCAAGTCATTCATGAAGGATCCCTGCTTTAAATCCATAAAGGATTGTTATCAGAATATATTGGACTGTCTTTGTGGCTCCAACCGTGTTCACCAGTGGGAAGATTTTGGAAGTACCTCTGGCCTTCTGCAAGTGCAGTCTGACCTAAGGAAAGAAAGTCAGGACATACATGTTTGAATCCCTTTCCTGATGAATAATTTGAGCATCTACTTTTCCTCTCTCTGCTTTTCCTTTTGTCTGTCTTTGTTCATATAGAAAGTGCTTTGAGGCAGAGGTTGGATGGCTATGATGGGCTAGGTTGACCAGGTATAAAGAAAGTAAACAAGATGCAGGACACTTTGCAGGCTGAACTGGCACAGTCCAAAGGTTTGTCACTTTGTGATCCAGAACAAAACAGTGGAATATTAAATCATTTCTGTTCTTTTGTACCTCTGTAAAAGTGAAGTCAATGGGTTGTTAAATTTTTTGTTCCTTTTGCACGTAAACAAAACAGCACCAGAATTTGATTCAGTGGGTAGCTTCTCCCTTAGAGATTAGTCTTGTTGATTTCAGGGGAATTCACATAGAATAAGCTGTAATTCTTCCTAAGTAAAGAACTGTGACTTGGTTTCAAGGATTAAAAATGTAGGTTGCAAGGTTTAAATAGTGTTTTTTTTTAAATTCGGAGCATACTCAAAGTTATTTCTGCCAAAGCAGAAATGATTACTTCCTTGCTTAATATAACTTCTTTGCTATGGATAGTCTCAAAAATACAATAGGCATTCCCAAATGACCTTTTACATTGTAAAGCGTTTGGGTGTTTGGTTTTCTTTTGTTCTACAGAAGCTGATAAATATTTCTGGTGATGTAATAAACCTTCACATTATACCACCTCAGACGAAGTATTTTCAGATCAAATACAACAAAACAGTAAGTGTCAGAAAACCTTCACCCTGCTCTTTGCACACAGCACTGTGTTTGTTTCATATGAGCAGTTTTCATGTACCTTCTCTCTGTGTCATTTTCTAGCACCGGCTTGTCCCTGGCTTGTCATTTGTGGTTACTGTTGATTTTTGTCCTGATGAGTGGCGATATTACTATGACTGCATCCGAATTCATTGTCAGGTAAGGATTTATTATAAGAAAATATAGTTCTAATGGAATAAAACAACAGTTAAGACAAGATTCAAAGATCTGCCACAAATGTATGATGGAACACTGCTTATTAGAGCCACATGAGTTCATATGAAAAAATCTGGATTGGAGTATTTTGATTTTAAGCACCCAAAAATTTTTAGCATAAATTTTTCAGACTGTAAATATCCCAGAGTTGCGGGTAGAATATCTTCCTCCTTTTGTAATTCTTTGCCCATAGATCAGTCTTTGTGCTTTACTGATGTAGCATTTCAGCTGAACAGGCTTGCAGGTCATCTAGATAGTTACTGAAAGTATAGAAAGACAGATGAATACTGAAAGCAAGCAGAATATCAATAGCCTTAGCTGACACAGTCATGATCTTCAAGGTGTTTCATACCCAGTTACTGACCAAATGCTATATAAATGTTTATTTTCCATAACATTTATTCAGTGTAAGAAATTAATATTTACGACTTTTTTGCAGGGAGAAGATACATTACTCGTTCCTGTGCATGCCTACCCTGCTGTGAATGTTGTAGAATTTCCATCATTTATAAATCTGTCTGATGTACCAGTTGGTCAGAGGTGAGTGAAGGAGACACATTTGTCCATATTTTGTGAGACAAGCACAAAATATGAAAAATCCGAAAAATGTATATATAGATGGAACTGGGGTTTCAGCTAGTTTAAATTGGTGCTGACTCACTTCATTCATCATCTGGTGAAGCTGTGTGGCTGTATACTAGGTGCTGTTCTCAATCTGTATACTCCTAAGTACTATATAGCTTTTCAGTATTAGTAAGTCCAAAGTGCATGGATCTTCCTTTTAAGAAGAAGAGTTCTGGTACTGAAAGTATGAATTAGTAATGGTAGACTTCAGTCAGTGACAGCAAATAGCTAACCTCAGTCCAGAGATCAACCAGTCATTAGATTTGTTTTTTCTATTTGTAAATATTTAAAGTAATCTTCTGATGTGGAGCACTGAATGACATAGACTTTGTGTTATTCTGGCTCTTGCACAGATCCAACACTGACCGTTTTCATGAAAAAATCAGTAGTAATTGTAATAGAAACTGGAAAGAGGGAGAGAAGAAGGGTGTTCCTGTTCATCAGGGTCTAATTCTGTACAATATTGACTATATTAGTAATAATTGTGGTGATTCTTGTTGGTAGTGTAAAGATCTGAGTGAATTCTGAGAACTGAAGGTCTTAGTAGCTGGGTTTTAGCTTAGTTTGTGAGTTAAAAGTAACTCATGAATTTTATTGAAGCATGAAAATATGAATAGGAAGGCATTTAAGAGGAAAAATGCAAAATTCTGCAGATGATAGATATGAGCCTGCCATTGTAGAAGGAACATTTGTGTTTTTTCATTTATTTGTTCTTCTAAACCCCCACGGTCTGTTAAATGCTAGTGAATCCCACAGAAATGACATCCCAGGTTTTTAGAGGACTGAACAGGAACCATGACTTTCTGGGTGCCCCTAGGTATGATGTGATTCTGCTTATTTACTCCATTTTTATAACAAATGCTGAAGTATAAAGAATTTTCGTGTTCTCAGAATACAGAAGAGAGATCAGGCAGGGTACAAAATGAATACACTTTTAAATAACGTGAAAAGTTTCCAACGTAACAGGGATCTACAGAGATGCATTAGGAATCTGGAAGAAGAAGCTGATGATTTCAAACCTTTGTTTTTACCAATATTTTTCATTATTAAGCTACTACAACCTTTCTTAAAGGTGAAAGCTCTCTGAGGTACTCAGCACTGCACAGAACCCAAGAAACTATAGTCTTGATCCATAGCCCACTGAGATCAATGGAAGAACTTCCTTTTGCTTCCACAAGTGTAGGACCTTCATGAACAGGTCATATTAAGGCAGAGAAAAAAGGCACTTGCTATTATCATTTATTTTCCTAAGCTTTTCAAAATGTGCTTTCCAAAGGAACACTGTGTATAACATGCATTCTTGGCTAATCAGCAGGATAGGATTTCAGTCAAACAGTTTATATGAAACAGAAATAAGCCTGGGTAAATTAGTCTTGATTTGTAGGATGATGGATGGAGTTATACCAACTCTTGTGTTTCAGCTTGGTACATGAAAACAGATTCAGACTAAAGCCAGGGGGCGTGAATAGATGTGTTCTAATATCTCTTCACACAACCAAAGTGAGACTTAAAGGGTTTCTATGAAAATGAGGCCCCTGCAGTATTATTTTTGCAGTGGTTAAAGTCCAATCATGCTGATGTATCAGAGTATTCAGCACTTTTGAAGACTGTGCACTAGAGTTGTCTCTCATCCTCTTCTGCAAGGAAGGCCATGGGAGAAACCTGATTTCTGATTCTGTACTTATTGTTGCTCCAGTTTGGATTGTTTGTGTTTGCTAGACAATGCAGCTTTTAAGAATGTGGGGATACACAGAAATAACTTCTAAAAAGCAAATTTTATAAAAATGTCTGTAACAAATTCTGTTTGGATAGGAGAAAGTAAGTCAAGATGTAAACTACCCAGCAATCAAATCAAGATTTAGTTCTAATTTCCCAACTGAGTGAATGGTTTGAAATATTTTGCTATTTTGGAATAATGAGAAATGACTATTTTCATGTTAATAAGTAACCCATGTCTCTGACATGGATAGATTCAATGCATGTTGTGTATAGTATCATTTTCCAGCTAGCTATTGATGATCAACCACAGTTTCATTAATTCTTTCTTCTTCCTTTCTCTCTTTTTCAGTAAGGAATATGTTATACCTTTGCAGTGCAGCTGTCCAATAGATTTTGAATTCCACATTGATTTCATTCAGCGTCACAAAGCCTTCACTGTCCAGCCAACATTTGGTAGATTGCACTTATTTAAAATTCTAGAAGTTAAATGCATATTTATTGAGTGTATTTACTTTTGACTGTTTATTCAGTGTTGGGTAGAAATGCATATAAAAAGATACAGCCTTTGACCCAGAGTGTTTGTGGTTAAATGCAGGCTGGTAAATCTTAGTCATATGCATGACTTAGTCTTAGCCATGTGGCAAATAGCCCTCTGCAGATAGTAGGTATCTTTCCTCACTGCCCAACTGTGGACCTCCCGCAAAATATGGGACTTCCCAAACAGGTCATCCAGCCTTTGCCTGCTCTCTTCACAGACCAGAGAGGCCTTTGAAAAGGAGAGGAGCAGGAAGATACAGCCCAAAGTTCACCTATCTATCCTTTCCCCAAGGACAGTGTGGCTCCTGCTCCATTAAGGGACCAGATATCTATCTTTTAGCGATTAGTATATGTCAGGTTCCTTAACTGGAGACTTTTTGTATGTTTCCTCATACCATAAAACGATAGACAATGTTTACATTTGTATAAAGTACAGTAAGAGGGGTCAAAGCCTGGCGCTCAAGTGGCTCAGTGACCCTGTGTGACACTCCTCAGTGTTGGAAAATGATTTGCTTCTCTTTTGGAGCTGCTTGTGTATTATCAAACCCAGGTTTTACAGAGGAAATAATCTCTGCTTCAGAATAGCCAGTTTATCTGCAGCTTGTTGTGAACCTCTCCTACTGAAGAAATCTAGCAGCTATCAAAGACTGTGGTAGTAACTGTGTGCATCGCTGTTGATCCTGTTGTTGATACACAGGGAAAATAAAAGGTGACCTCTGCTCCGTCAAACATATCCCCATACCTGTGTTTCCCTAGTGGTCTGGAAGAATTCAGTGCAGTTGTGTCTGTTGCCTCAGGAGCTGTTACAGTCATGAGCACAAAATGCATTGCTGCAAGTGTATCATGGGGTGGCAATGGATGTTAGAATCAGTCTAAACCTCTGTGTAGGGCTTCACAAGAGGCAGGGACTTCTGGCTGCAATAAGGTAAGCGAATTTTATGCCTAACGTTGGCAAGGACTCTCTCTCGAGGCAGGCATAAGTATTTGTAGGTCAGTTGCTTTCATAGTTATATTTGCCAGGTGCCAACAGAAGCATGTAAGAGCCCAGTGAATCTTACCGAGGTGTGTAAGTGAATGAGACCTGGCTGCCTAATTCACTTAGGCACTTTGATCAATTCCACTCAGATACATAAGGATCTAAATAAATAAAGAACGTCATAAATCTGGCCCTTAGTGCTGTTTGTGACAGTGGAATTTAGACTCCAATTACTTGTGCACATTAATAAAACTTGCAGTTGCTCCTGTATGTATAATGATATGAATGTGCGCTGTCTTGTCTGAGTTCCATTAAGCATTGTATCGCCTGCATCTGTACTAAAAATCAAAATGTGACCCCCAGGGAACAGACAAATCTCTTCCGTGTTGGTCCAGGGTCTCTGAATGTTTTGGATTGGACTTGTAGAAAAGGTAGGGTCCCACTTCCCCAGATGAGCTGTTCTGAAAATAAGGATGCCCTCATCTTTCCCCAGTTTGTTATTGTTTCCAGTGCAGAAAACTATTATGCAGGTAGTTTGATGCTGGAGATTTAACAGACAATCTGGATGATTCCCAACAGTGATATGTACATAAAATAAATTCCAGAATAACTAAATTGCCAGCCATTTCCAAATTTGTATATACACTGTCGTTTACAAAACAGAGCAACAGAGTCTTTTTCTCCGTTCTCCTCAATTCCATGGGGAAATGGGTTAGCCTTCTCAGCAGGTTTGTCTTTAACATGGAAGAAATAATTATAGTAATTGGAGCTGAATGAGTAAAAGCATACAGCAATTGAAAGTTCCTACCTTTTACAAGTTAGAGGTTATCAAGCTTTTGTCAAGCTGGGAATTATCCTACTCCATTTAATCTAGCTAATCACACTGCAACATAAGCTGTACTCACTAGAAAATTACTGTTGCAGATATGTTAGTTAATACTACTCAGAAGCATGGTGTTACCTATGGTATCAACAGGCATCAGTATGTATATATGAAGTTTTTGGATGTGGTCAGTTCTGTGTTTCCAATAGTGTTTAGCTATGATAAGCTGATGAAATATTACACATGAAGGTTCCCGTCCGTACTGACAGCTAAGTTGTTCAACATTTTAATCAACATAGTTCTTCAGATCATGTTCTGATGTGATCTGGGTTTTTTTCCAGTTTAGAGAGAACCTTAGTGGAACAGGATCTTGCCCTTAGCTCTGACAGCTTTGGTGTTAATTCTGATTATTTTTTCCAAGTTTTCTGAGTTTGGATGGATTTTCCTTCTCCGGTTCAGAGGTAGTATTTGGCCTCCATCAGATGCGTTGTTCACAAAGAAGGTGAACTATGTTGCTGCCTTGGTTTTGGTTATTCTTTCAGAGTTCTTGCTGTGTGCTTTAAGAAGTTGTAATTGTAAGGGAGGAAAAGGAAAACATTACAGTTGAGCAAAACTAGGGGTGAGATATAAAATTCATTAATAGATTTTTGTTTTTTTGCACAGTCACAGGCAAAGTTGCTGGAACTAATTCATGTTTTCTAAGTTGGCTTAATTCTGGTGAGGGAAAAAATACAAAAATCCCAGAAAAACATCAGTCTAGTAGAAGTTGGTAGCCAAAAACTTTAAGCAATCGTCCACTGAGGTGTTGAGAACCCTCTAAGGAGCACATAGAAGTTTCAGCTCTATAATCAGCAATAATCAAATAATCTAACAAATTCCACACAAACAAATAGACAATGAAACTAGCTGTTCTTTAAAACTATAGGTTGCGGAAAACCAGGCAGTGGTCACTTTACAAAGATGATGAATTAATATTGTATGACATTAATGATGAACTGAATAAACTCCTTGTTTCAGAAATGCTGAGAATTATCAGGGGCTGTATCCTCGGATTGCGCTGACTGTTCAAGGATACAAAGGGAAGAGTTAAAGTGGTTTGAGAAAATCATGGAATGGGTAATAAGGAAGTAAGATACAGTAGAGGTAGCTAATGCATCAAATATGGACCATTCCCCAAACCTGAAAGAGCACAGAGAAATGTATTTCTAATGCTTTGCTTGAGAAACCAAAAAGTAACAGCAAATTGAGAGTAGCAGATATAAGTGGAGAATTTTTGCATATAAACAGTTTCTGTCATTTTCAAAACAGTAGGGAATAGTCTTGCAGTCTTACTGTCAAATCTCACTGCTATTGCAAAATATCTCCCATTACTTGGTAACTGATAGTTCTGGAAACATACTTTGAGGCCTGAAATACTTTCCAGGCCTACTGCCATCCACTCAAACACTAATACTGTTTAAAAAATATAGTCCAGAATCCATTTCAGTATACTTGAGTGGGCTCACATGGGAGGTATTCTCATTATTTTTCTCCTCTAATCACAGGAATCATTCCAGGCAATGGAAAAGTGGAAGTAACTGTGAAATATTCTCCACTTCAGTATGGAACAGCACACATGAAAATGCAGTTGTGGATTTCACAGTTTCACTCAAAACCCTATGTATGTGTATTCACAGGAACATCAACACCCCACCTGGGTCTAACGTATGTGTGGCTGACTGATCTTTGAATATTTTTGTTCAATTCTAAAAAATACACATGAAATAGGATTTCATGCCATTTTGCTGTCATCATTTTAAGTATTTATATCTATGCAGACTTAAAATGCTCTAACATCATTGAAGTATTAATACTTGTGCCTGCTCTTTTGGTAGCATATCATCTGCTCAGAATGCTCTGACTCTGTATGAAGTGAAACTGTACCAAAATAGAAATAACAAGATGTTAAATATCCCTAAAGAAGTGTTGAGCATCCTCAGCTTCTATTACATCTGCTACATTTTACTCTTGTTGCTGAGATCTTGCAAAACAGAGGTTTTCTGGAGCAGTAAGATCTTTTGGCCTATACCTAATTTTTTGCAAACTGCAAAGTTAGTGAAATTAGAAAGTTTGGTTCCAGTCGTAATTTGGGAGAGAAAATTCCAGCTTCCTTTGTATATCTGGAAGGGATGTAAATGCATGTTCTAGGCTTACATCCCACTTGCAGAGTACTTATAAGAGCAATGTCTGTCCTTTTGACACCTAGAAAAGAAGAATTTGAAAAACAAAGAAGTCCTTCAAAGAAAAAAGCTGTGTCTGCAGGAAAATCACTGGTGTGGAGAAGAGACCAGTCCAGCCAACTACGATCCAGGCCTATTCAAAAAGTAAAGGTGTGAAACAATAATAATCAGAAGTACTTTCCAGGACTAACACTCTTCCTTGTTTCTATTCCTCCCTATTAATTCTTATCTCTTAGGAAATTGAATACCAAAACCTCAGATTCCCCACAGACTTGTCAAATCCATATGCTGTGGCAACTGTTTTGAATCAGGAACCAGGCAAATTGAAGATTAAGGACTTGAAAGAAGGTAACATAATTAAGCAGCATAAATTTGGTCTTATAACTTTGTATAGGTTTCCACTGAGGAACTCACCTTCAGAATCGTTGAGGTCATGTGGTTTTAGTTTCTGTGGGAAATGTCACCTTAGCTTCGTGTATTAATGAGTTCAGTTATCACAATGGATGTGTTTCCCAATTAAAAACTCAATCTAATTTGACATAAGATATGGCTTTTTGACATTCCTGCAGTCCTTCGCCAAGGCAATGAAGGGACAAAAACAAGACAGATGAAGGAAGCTGTATTTGAACAAAAAGTTAAACAAGCTGTGCAGGAAGAGGAAGCGAATCATCTGAAGTGGTGAGTGTTAATTAACCACTGTTATTAGCAACACTAGAGTTTGCTTAACTAAGGCTTCTATAAATGATGTATGCGTTATCTACTAATGCGTAATGCTGCCATTTAAAGTCTTGATGGGTTTGTCTTACATTTAAGTTACTATTGTTTCACTTTCATTTTTTTCACTTCTACCTAAGGGGAATCTGGTTAGTGTTAATAGTAGTGCTGAATGAGGTCTTTGATTTTACTGTGGTTGCATTCAGAGAAAAAGCTGTTGAAAACCTTGTTCTCCAAACCTTTTTCTCATACATTCCCACCTTGTGCCCCAAAATACAAAGGGAGCTTTTGCCATAGTTGTCAATAAATGTTGAATCTGGACTAAAATGTATATAATACAGAGTGAATAGAATTACATATGTACATCAAATAGTGGAGCAAGTCCAGCGAAGGGCCACAAAGATGATTAGGGGACTGGAGCATCTCTCTTATGAGGAAAGACTGAGAGAGCTGGGCCTGTTTAGCGTGGAGAAGAGAAGGCTGAGAGGAGATCTTATCAACGTGTACAAGTATCTGAAGGGAGGGTGTCGAGAGGATGGGACCAGACTCTTTTCAGTGGTGCCGAGCGACAGGACGCGAGGAAATGGGCACAAACTGAAACACAGACACTTCCATCTGAACATGAGGAAAAACTTTTTCACTGTGAGGGTGACAGAGCACTGGAACAGGTTGCCCAGAGAAGTGGTGGAGTCTCCTTCTCTGGAGATATTCAAAACGCGCCTGGATTCAATCCTGTGCAATGTGCTCTAGGTGACCCTGCTTGAGCAGGGGGGTTGGACTAGATGATCTCCAGAGGTCCCTTCCAACCTCAGCCATTCTGTGATTCTGTGATTCTGTAAAGCAACATGCATAATCATGTGTTTAAGCACACCGCAGTTTCATTTGCAATCTGCAGAGCTGCTCTTAAACCAAATGTTATAGTCCTCCTGACACCTTAGGAAGAGGAGAATTAGTTCGTTTTCCTCTAAATAAGCAAACTGCATTAAGTAAAGCATTTTTCTTTCCTCTACTGTAAATGCAGGCAAGTTCATAAAGGCAAAGATCCGATGTCTATGGAATTTAAAAAAGAGATTATTGAAAACCGACAGAGGGAAGAAGAACAATACAAGGTTAGTCTTTGCTGTTAGTTCTATAAATTTAAAATCAAACTTACACTTTTGGACTACCTCCTGTGCACTAGTGAACAGTATTAAGCTCTTTGCCTTTTCAGTTTTTCTTAATATGTCAATACAAACCTTTACTAGCTGTATTCTTCCTGCAGTTTTATTGTTATTATTTCTGCATATCACTGTTTCTTAGGTGGTTTTATCCTGGGGGAAGAGGAGGAGAGGCAAAATTATCAATGGAAGTGTGACCCCAATATTTTTCCAACCTGGTAGCTTTGCACCCAGTCACATCACAGTGCAACACTGCAGCTGAATCTTCTCAGCACTGTGGCTGCATGCAATGTTCTGTGTATATTGTACCGCTCTGAAGAGCTAATGTGCTGAATGGCTCAGAGCGAAACACAGTCAGTACGCTCGCATGGAGCCATAGTGAGATATTTTATCAGGTGCCTCTCTGTACCCTTGCCCTCCCTATCTTTGTTTTTTTCCAGTCACCTCAGACTGCAATTCGTCTTCCATGGAGGTGACAGCAGCAGCAGGTGGTGGCAAGAAACATTTGCTCCCAAATGGCACAGCCCTCAGGGACTTGCCCCTCCTATTTCCCCAGTTTGCTATGGCTCTGCTGTCACATGCAAGTAGCCTCTGACATTCCACTGACTTCCAAGGAGCTGTTTATGGGAGTAAATTTATTTATGTATAGGGTCAAGCCATAATTTACACACTGAGTTAGGCATTGTGAATTAGTTCAAACATTGTAATTAATACTAATAAATAAGGAAATTAGTAAGAAAAGGGATCTAAAATGTGAGATCATTGTATGACTTAATTAAATATGTTTGGAAACATATATTTAGTTACCTATTTGCCCTTGGGGCAGTGGAGGTCTCTGATTGGTTTCACAGTTGCCCCCATGACGTTCAGTCAGAGGCATATCTTTGCTGTTGTTGTCTGTTTGTTCACCTTGAGCGTCTTTAGGTGTCGTGGAGTATTTATTACCCCTCCATCGTTTACTCAGGTGACTCATGTCAAACACTGTGAGTGGCCATCCTGGAGACCTTTAGCTAGTCTGTCTTCTATTATCCTAACCAAAACCTCAGCCCTTCAAAATCTTGGGAATTTCACTCCACATGATAACCCCAAGGGTTTTGTTTAAGACATAGTAGTATCTAGGAAATGAAACAATAGGAAAGGAGAATTGGGATGGAAGATGATGTAATGAAAAGAAGCTCTGTTATTCATCCAGCATGCCTGAACACACAAAAGTAAGAGAGTTTCAAAGAAGTGAAGTGGTATGAGCAGTAAACTGTTTCACACATGAGCAGATTAAAGAGCAGGCACCACTGGAAGCCATGGTAGAGCAAGAGTTCTCAGCAATGGGAAAGCTGCAGGCAATTTATGTAGGGCTGTTTGGGCGCTAACTTACAGCATTCATTCTGCAACCCTTCTCTGTGCTGATTTTGGCTATGCTAAGTGATCTGTGTTTCATTAGGGTGGGGATCTGATTGAAACTCGGGCCCAGAAAGACATTATTTACTTTGTTTGATTTACTAAAGCGTTGCAAAAATTGCTCCCTGGAAGGGGAATGAAGTCTGTGTTTTGTCAACCAGCTCCAGAACGTTACATTGTGAGTTTCCACTAATTGTAAGTGAGGAAAGAATTCACTGAATACTTTGCACTAATGTGACTGTTCTTCTTGATGGCAAATTAGATCCAAAGAGGAGATCCTGTCATAGAAAAGGAGTTTCAAAGGAACAAAGTAGAAGTTTCTTTCAGACGGGTTATCCGGCCTGTTGAGCAGGTTTGTTTATACGTTACTATCACTTATTAAGCTAACAAACAGCTTTAGCAATTTGGCACTGAATACTTTTCCTCCTAATGTCCCCATTTCTGTCAGTGTCTTATTTATCACTTTTCTTCTAGTACATTATGGCCAGTACCATGCTATGTGCACTATTTGTCTTCTGATGTTCTGATCTTCTAAAATGAGAAGCAAGTGGAAATTTGCAGGCCTAAGCTGAGATTCATGTTGCTTGTTCCTCGGAGCTCTGTCAGGAGCAGCTTTCTCATGTCCAGACATAGGGTTAAGCCAATCACAAGATTTGGGAACTTTACAGGTCAGATTGACAGGGACCTTAGTGGTAATTACCTTTTTTTGTCTTTCTCTATAGTGTGAGGTACTTCCTAGGATCCATTTCCTAGGATTATCTGAGAGCTTTGTTTAATAAATACTCTGCCACTGAAGAAACCTTGGATCTTAGCAACACAAGGGATCCTTGCTACCTTCTTCCTCAGGAACATGTAGCTGTGGTAGCTGGTCTTTTACTGTACTCTCATGCCTATTACGAAGTGCTGAGAATTGTTTGGTGGGGCACAGCATGTGGTTGTGTGAAGCTGGTGTTCTGAGGACCTCCCTGATCTAAATGCTAGCTGAGCGGCTGCCCATTCATTGAGAAGGACTGTGTTCTGGGACCCAAAGGGTCCCTTCCAGTCCCACATTATCCTATCACATCAATTTAAATCTGGAGAGGAAATTCATACATCAAGAAAAAGATTTATTTGGGTTCAAAGAGCATTCAGACAATTCAAGGCATTAAATATAGTGGCATCACCTCTGTCTCAAGTATGTCCAGAGCCAGACATCACTAGAAGTTGGAAGATTATGGGAAATTATCACTCTAAGCTTATACTGGTCTTTCACCCTTCTGTATGTTTGTGCCGTCAGCCATGACTGGAGACAGGTCGCAGGATTTGCTGGCCCTTGGCCTGAGCCCCTACAGCTGTTCTAGGTTCACATCTGTGCAAGATGAAGTGTGTACTCGGTAGAGACCTGGTCCACTCCCTCCGCTGTCCAACTGCACGTGTATTGGACTTCAGCTGTAGTGTGTGGCTGTCATTTATGTATGGATGCAGACCATTCTACATTGTCTCTGCATTCCCCATATTGCATCTGCAGATGTTTCATGATTACCTCCCCCGAGCACTGTGGTGAAGATATCTGTTTAAAAGACAATAGGGTGACATAGCCCTGAAATGAAATTATTCAACTGAACATTTTTACCTGACTTAATTTCAGTGCTAGGAAATAATGTATGGATTCAGGCCAGGAATGGCTTGGGCTGGAGGACGTTCTTCCCTCATCTAATTTTAAAAAGCGCGTCCCTTTTTTTTTTCCTCCCTTTCCCCTTCCCTTTCCCCTTCCCCTACTCCTTCCCCATCCCTTTCCCCACCCCCTTCCCCTTCCCTACTATGCAGTGT
This sequence comes from Apteryx rowi, assembly GCF_003343035.1. Lineage (NCBI taxonomy): Eukaryota > Metazoa > Chordata > Aves > Apterygiformes > Apterygidae > Apteryx > Apteryx rowi. The sequence continues at coordinate 116,683 of NW_020450685.1, read as the reverse complement.
CCAGATATCCATCCCACATTTGACTTGCTCCGTAATGACCTTTGGGACAAGAGAAACAGGATGTTGAGGAAATTCCAACAAGCAGCATACAAGGTAATGTGAACACAGAAAGCAGTGTGATGGCATAACACCTTGGAAATAGCACAAAAACATGCAAATTAGCACGTAAAGGATCTTCACAGCTAGCCAGGGATTTGATAGCTTGATAAATGTGTCCCTACTTCACCGGGAAATAAGGATCTGGGGTAAGTTTTGTCTTCAGCTGTTGCTTAAGGATTTTTTTTTTCAAAATCAATTGATAAGAAGCAAATTCAAAAGAAGTGAATTCAGATTTTTTTAAGTAAAAAAAAACAACTCACTTTTGCACAAAAAGAGAGAAGATTCTAAAATGCATCTAGAATACTGTATCCAGTTTGGGGCCCCAGTGCAAGATAAACATCAATAAACTGGAGCGAGTTCAGCACAGGGCCACCAAGATGGTCAGGGGCCTGGAGCACTTGGACTGCGAGGAGTCGCTGGGGGAAATGAGCTAGTTCAGCTTGGAGAAGAGAAGGCTTCAGGGGGGAGGTAATGGCAGCCAACACCTCTGAGGAGGTTATCAAAGATGGAGCCAGGCTCTTTGCAGCAGTGCATAGTGGGCCCATGAGAGACAGTGGGTGTAAATTCAAGGAAGAGAGGTGTAGACTGTATATAAGGAAGACCTTTTTCACCATGAGGACAGTCAAGCATTGGAGGAGTTTGCCCAGAGAGGTTGTGCAGTCTCCATGCTTGGAGGTTTTCAGGACCAGACTGGATAAAGCCCTGAGCAAGATGGTCTGATCTCATAGCTTACCCTACTTGGAACAGGAGGTTGGACTAGAGACCTCCTGAGGTCCCTTCCTACCTGAGTTATTCTATGGTTCAATGAATCCTTTTAAGAAGCTAAAGATGAAATCAATAAAATCACTTATCTCATTGAGTTTAAATATCTTTCATTTCCACTGCTCTTTTCCTAGAAAATTCAAATGCAGCAAGCAATATGGAAATTTCTTGCACTCCCAGTATCCAGTTTAGATATTTTTCTCAGATCTGTTCTTTACCACAATCTCCAATATTAGGCTCAGCACAGAGGTCCTGTATGGTACAAATAATGAGTTGGCTAAATGGTCCCTTCTGGTATTAAAACCCAGGGGTCTTCATTGCCACTGTGATACATACGACTGGGCGAATTGCACAGTGCACATTGCTGTTTATTCTCCTGTTTCACAGAGCCATAAGTATTCATCTGACCCTGATCAATTGGCTGTTTACTCATCGTTAAATATATATATATTTAGTAGGCACACCTGAAACGTTTTGGCCTATCAAAAAAAGTCCATTAAACTGTAAGACTAAAAGAATGGTTGCACTGTTTTTGATGTGTAAGGTCACTGTGGAGTAAATATCTATTCTGCATCTCTCCATCCCCATTTTATCCCTCCTGAACAGAAAACTATAGCAAAAATTCTTAAATAGAGATGTCTGAGTGACCTTTGTGGAATAAATAGTTGTAAGTATTGTGTATTGCTGTGGCTGTAAATCTTAGACTGCTCGGCTTAATATTAAACTTAAAAATTCATAATCGTTCTCTTAGATTCTGATTCGGATTCGACTAAATCGTTTGCTGCTTTTGTTCCGTGGACTAAACAGAGAAGCCAGAGGGTTGGAGGAAGGCTCTGTGTCTGGTAAGGAGCAGAGGAACAAGCTGATATTTTGGCAATGAATTTTGATCACTCAGGTTGTACTGCAGCGTGTCAAATGCATTACATTTGTACTCGCATACGTAAATACACAGTCCTTGCACAGCAGCCTTCAAGCAAAAAAGAGAAGTGTGGCAAGGTAGAAATGGCTGCAGTCAAAATATGTCTGTTTTAAAAATGATTTTAAAAGGTGATTAACTCTTCTTAGGAGCCCTGCAGCTTATCTCCTTAATAATAGGGCAGTTACTTTTAGGCCTAAGGGACAAGGGAGAAGGGGCAGACTATGTGAGAAACAGGTAAGCAAGCAGGACAGGTGAAGCCCAAGAGGTTGGAGATATGGGGTAAGAGGAGCTGAGAAAGACACCTAAATGTGGTTAAGACAAGATGGTTGAACTCAGTGCAGTGAGATAGTAGGAACCAGGAGATACACAGCCAGGTGGCCAGTATTGGGTTAAGTTTTTCTCCATATCATTTTCTCATACAAATGCTTGCAAGCACTCATATGACTTTGATTTTGGGCCTGTTCAGCTGAGAAAGGTAGTGGTTCATTTCTTTATAGTGAAATGAAAGTACTGACCTGGAAAAATCACTTCTTTAACAGTCACAGAAGGAAATTGGCCTTGGTTGGAGTCATAGTTCGATGGGGACAAAGGAGTATTTGTGTCTCTTGCTTCCCACTCCCTCATACGCACCCAATTTGACAACTGCTGAAACACCTTTCCATATCAGACCTTTCCTGCTTCTGCGAGTGGGGGTTCTTTAATTTCCAGTATGCAAGAAAACTCATTGCAGGAACTGCAGGGGTGCTTCAAGTAGGAGGAGTAGTGGCAGTCAGTGTAAAAGAGGCCTTCTGACTTAAGTCTGCCTTGCTGAGTGAAAGCAGATAGAGAGGACCATGCTGGAATGTGTGGGCTGTGATGACTTTCTTGAAAAGAGGTAATCAGATCTGTCTAATAGTCATGGTATTGTGCCTGCTGTCTTTTAGATGTGGCATTTAAAGCCTTTAGGAAAGATTATCTTACATTTCATATTAAAATGACTACACACATCTTGTCTTAGGAAGATGTTAAATATCTGTTTTGTGGCTTGGTTCTATTTTTGAAACAATGTATTAAGACATATTACAAAAACAGAATATTTGCTCTCTGTTAATGACAGAAAATGGGAGTTTCAGCAAACCAGAGAAGGGTGAAGAGTGTAAGGGCATTTCTTCCAGCATATCTGAAGATCGTATATTACCTTTTGAATTCCCCACTTACAGTTCCCTCCAGTTGCACTGTGATTTGGTAAGTATTGTATCTGAAATGGCAGCAAATGCTCAAGTCAGAATTTTGTTGAAGACATTGGCCCCAGGCCCGGCGCTACTTTTATCAAAACTTTTCAATGTGACTGCTGTTCTGGAGCTGCAACAAATTAATTCATGACTTCAAAAAATAATTAAAAACCTTTGCATTCTCTTAATTGTATTCTAAAATTCTGATTAATATATTAATGGCCAGAGCTAGTTAAAATACAGGATCTTGCAGAAGAAAAGAAATAAAAAGCAGCTGAAACACCAAAATCCAAGAAGGGACTGGAGAAATATCAAACAAAATGTTCGCAAAATTATTTCCATAAATTGTCAAGTAGCTATGCTGATGAACTGTTGCCAATGAAAAACAAAATTCCCACTGTATTGCTGGGTTTTTAATACTGTGTTCTTTCAGGCACCTGATGCTCTTGGCCTAGTTCCTGTCAAATCTGCAGACGTAGAAGTGAGACACTTTCTTCCCTATTATGACTTGAAGGTGAGTCAGTAGAGCTCTCAACTGTGTCATGTGTTCTATTAGTCTAGTTAGACATGTTTTCTGCCTGATTCTGTAGCCCCAGTGTGCAGCCCACTAGAAATATTGCCTTAATAAGTCTATGTGATTAGCATGCTATTATTAAAAACAAATATAATCTATTTCTGTAAATAACCAGCTGTACCCAGCAATAGGAGACAGATAGAGAAATGAATCATCTCAGCTGAAATTATTCTATCTCAGGCAGTGATATGCATCTTCTACTATGAATGAGGATACTGTGCAAAAGCCCCGCAAGCCACTCACAGCTTTTTCTTTGATTTCAGAGAACAAAAATGCCATCCTATTATAAAAGTGTCCTTCCTCTTTAGCAAGTAATGGAAATCTGTTTATTTGGGAGCCACTTATACTTGCTTAGTTGCTGCATTCCTGCATAGGAAATACAAACATCTCCTTCTTGAAACGTGTGGTATTATTTTTTCACCTTTATGAATACAGAAACAATTTTTACTTCTGATTTCTAATCCTTTTTCTCTCAAATTTTTGAATAGCAGAAGATCAAATTCTGCCTCTCATCAAAGTAAAAATATTTCCTGAGGTTCAAACTGATGCAGGTTTTAGCTCAATTTCCTTTTCCTTTTTTTCAGGTACAGAAGCTTTCTGTTAATATCTTTCCCCCTTGTTAAACAACTGCTTCATGTATCAGTGTTATGTGTATTGCTAAACATGGTTTTTCTCTACCCCATTGAGTTCAGTGCGTTTGATCAAGAAACTATTAAATCTGTGGTCTTTCACAGAAGAGCAAGAATGGAAATATTCCTTTACATGCTCATTCAACTTGTACTGGTGACGTATTGCTCCTCAAAGTTTTGGTCACATACCATGTTCCTGAATAGTGGTCAAAGTATCTATTACCACAGAGATGTGACATGTCCATGCTTAAGCTGGAATGTTCCCCTCCAACCACGAGTTAAGCAAAAGTGATTGTTATCATGTCCTGCAGCGCATCTTTTTCCTTTGCACCTAGGTTCCTCAGCATTTCCGCATTATGAGATATCAGCCATTTTGTACACACCATGCAGCCACAAGTTACAAACCTCAAAAACTTTCTCGACCACTGAGGCAGGGAGCCCAGGTAACAAGTCATCTCAAATACAAACTTCCTTTGCTGAAGTCATTCCCAGCCCTACACTTCTACGATTATTTGATTAATTTTGTTTCAAGACATTATACCAAAAGGCTAACTGCACTCTGAAATCTGTTGATGTCTCTGTTTTTCAAGGATGAGTTGATTCAAGTAGTTGCTTCTCCTGAGAGTCAGCTTAACTTGACCTCCCAGAGGATGGATTTTCACAAGCAATTGCCAGAAGAAGTAGCAGAAAGGGACATCAGCCTCTTAAAACTGGTTCCTCCCCAAGCTTTAGTCCACCCCCCTGAGAGCAGCCCACTTCGTATTTTTGTAAGTAGAAGTTTGCTTCCACAAGGAACCTGAGAAAGGAGGGTAAAGGGTGTTTGTTTCATCAGGGGCCCCATATGGAATTGGTGTGCAATTCTCTTCAGTCCATCTGTAACCTTGCCCAGATAGGTAGGACTGGTGCAGTCTTTTCCTTCTGTTCTACTAGGGCACTGCAGTTCTGCTTGATCCTTAGGTAAACTGAGAAAAGTGAAGTCAAGCTCTTTGCTTGCATTGCATCCAGATGCCTTAGAATTTCTGATAGTTCTCATAGCAACTTAAAGTAACATTTCCAAGTCACAACCAGGGTGTGTGGGAGGATTTTCAGTGACTTGATTTTTATGCAGATTGTGCTACTTGGCATCAACTGCAGAAGGTGTTTCCCGCACAGTGCAGCATGGCCTGGAGGTCCCTGAGGTGACTCTGAGCAGGCAGAGACAGCTGTACAGCTCAGTGCAGTGTAGTGTGTGGGTGCAGGCAGCATCTCCATGCCGGCATGGCACTGCGCCTGAGTTGGATGGCTCTGTCTTTCAGCATAATTTGTTTGCTCCAATGAAGGACAGGCCAGAACCCAGTGTGTGCTAGTTCAGAGATCTTGGCATAACATATACAGTATAGATTTGTTCCCACTGCTTGTGGCTAGGACTCTAGTGGACCTACTGATGAGATTCTCCGTGCTTCTCCTGCATCCCTATGTCATGTCAGTATAAGAGCCGGGCACAGCCTGATCCCACAGTACTCAGCATTAGATTGAGTTCAAGAGCAGATGCTAGTGCAGTGAAATGAATGGCAAAATGCTCACTAGCTTCTGCTACAGCAAGGCCAGTGCCCTTTCGTGGATTCTGGATTGTTCAGAGAACCAGCAATGGATTTTGGAAGCTTCAGGCAATAGTATTTTTCTCCCAGACTTGGAAACAACACCTGAATTGTTGTATTTTAGACAGCAGAGAGCATGCATGAACCAGGCAGACTATGGGTCTGTGATGTGGGGAGAAGAAGGGAGATGAGGTGTCACACTGAACAGGAGAGTCACAATGAGATAATGATGTGAGTTTGGAGTGACTGAGTTAATTGTAAGAACTGAATTTTCATTGACTTAATTCTTTGTGGTGCTCAGAATGTTTTTTTTTTTTTAATAATCTCTTCTTTGTTTTCAGAACCCCAGTCCGGGTTTATTTCCATTTTTACCTCCTTTGCCCTACTCTGAAACAAGTATTGAATATCATCTTTGTCCTCATCCAAAATACACCTTTACCAAGGAATGCCCCAAAGGATCCAGCATTCCAATCACACAAAAGAAATTTCTGCATCACAAGGTATGGCCTGTTGGGTTTATTGTATGAGTACCTGCCTTGGATGTGTTTTTGCTGAGAATTGTTCCAAGGAGTCCAAAAGAAAGATGAATAATCATCCTAAATAGAAAACATTCTGAAGTATAAATTATACATGCACCTAAATAGTCAATAAGCGTGTCAGAATAACTTTTTATTGTTAGACTTTCTCCATGTCCTTTATTTATCCCTGCGTACTTCTCTGCTCTTTCTTTCTTTTCACTCTCTGCTGAATTTTCATGGCCTTGCAGTGGAGGAAGCATCTTTTAGATATGGAGAACTGCAGCTCCCCAAACTCACTTCTCAACCAAGAAGTCAGGCGCTCTGTCCTGCAAGCCTCTCTCCCCCCTGCATTGTGTGTTAGAGGTCTGACTGCTGTAGCACTTGTCATTTCAGGAAGTGATTCGTGGAGTAATGAGCTGGAGAAAATTTTTGCCAGTGGTGTATTCTGCCTTTTCTAACACTCCCACGTTGACAAATACAACATCTAGGTAAGAAAAAATTTGAATATACAGTGCCGCTATCCTGCACCAGCTTCAACTGTCTGCAACTACACTGACTAGTAACAAGTCCCACAGATATAAATGTGGCTATAGGTGTAATAAATTGCTGATCAGAAATCCCAAACAAATGGAAAAAACACCTGCTGACCTCCTTGGAGGAAAGAATAAGATCAATATAATTAGAGGAAGTATTTAGCCCTGCAATTGGAGCTTCATTGAGGACTTTCAAAAACATCTGCTCTGAATGCTTTTTTGATTCACTACCAGAAGATTCTGGGAGGTACAAGCCAGTCTGTCCCGCAGAAGTAGTGTATGGATCACCTGCACACAATGGTAGCCAGCATCTCTCATGCTCACCTTCCCTCATATCACAGTAGTTTCTGATATATTCAGATTTTCTTGGAATATTCAAAAATACATCTTCTTCTTTGTAACTACAACTACCATGAAGTTTCAAATGTAACTGTTGTGTGCAGTTACTCTCTGCCCATCTTAAACAAACACCATTTCCATCACAGGGATCCTTACAGTTTGGATATGCTTCCAAGAGATGTACCACCAGTGCTGAATGACTTACCTGAGAGAGACAGGGAAAATATAAGTGACTAGTAAGTTTTTCCTCTATTATGTATTCAATATGATTGATGAAGTGTTAACCACTTGTATGGATGTGTCTGAACCTGTCCTGAGAGATCCTCAAAGACAAAAGCACAAAGTCCCTCTTGTGTAAGAAATACTTTTGTTTTTGTTGGCTAAAAATTACTTTTAAAGGGATGAAATCTCATTGTTCTTCAATTTACCAATTTCTAGTGAGACAGATGAAACTGAGTTCAAAGTGATACTTACTCCAGACATGGTAAGAGCTGAATTTCCACAAATTGGACAGGTGCTCTCAGAAGAAGGCAAAGAGAAATCAGCAAAAGAAGAAAGGTAATTATAATTATTGAAATTAGGAGAGAGGAATGGGAAGGAATGTGGGAACAATCTTCTCCTCTTGAATTATGTGGAAAGTCATCCTGAGATGCCCTACTGGCTTTATTGCTGAATGGCATGCAGGTCTGGCACTCTGAGCAAATCAGAAGTCTCCTGTCTTATATTTTGCACTGCAAATACGGTTTGTGGACTTGCTCCAGAAAGCAACTGTGAATGTGGCACACTGGCCTGGATGTCTCTGACTTTGGTTTTAACAATGCAGTCTGGTATTTGAGGGAGTTTTCTTACCCTCTCAGAGATGTTCGCTGTTCTTGGACCAGTAGATTTTCTGTCCTTTTTTGTTAGATATTTACTAATGCTGGCAGAAGGATGAGCCCCTAGAAATTTCCCCCAGGATGGTGGGTTTTTTTCAGGCTCTTCCTACGAGCTGGTGACACTCACTGTACTATCCCAGCTTCACACCCCCATGGATGCCCATTACGTTTTAGACACACAGCACAGATGTAAAACAACTTGCACTCATAAACACAGAGTTGCCTGCTCCCTGAAGTGTTATAAATTGACCACCGTAAGGGCCAAGTTCTGCCAGTTGCTTTCGGTGTTGTCAGGCCAATGTCCCAAGTTTGGAGCTCAGCAGAGAAACCTTGTGGGGCATCTGAGGATGAGGAAAGCCCTGAGGGGCAGGTGGGCCTTTTGTTGGGTTTATGATTACCACCATGGTTACAGAACAGCGTGCAGGACTGCCCAGCAGTTCTGTGGGGCCAGAAGCAAAGGTGGGTTCATTGTGTGAAACTTGGGGGTATGTGATGCTGCAGGAAGGATGCAGGGACGTGTATGAGTTGGTAAGAGGGACACTGGGGACAGTGGCTTGAGCAGCAGGCAGTATGGTCAGGATAAATGATTGCAGGGGAACATAGGAGAAGGTACTGGGTTCTAACCCTGTGTTTTCACAAATATTTTGTGTGGCTTTGAGCCAGTGAATTAATCTTTCTGTCCAACCGTTGCCCCCTCTTTGAAGTAGGCATGATGATGCTTAGCTGCCTAGCTAATTGGGATGTGTATAATAGCTTGAGACTTTCAGAGACACCAAGAGATTTGAATGTCTCATTTTCTTTAATTTTAGAGGGAATGATTGACATTCAAATCTTGTGCAAGTCTATCAGCCGTTAAACTTTTAAACAGTGCTAAGTATTATGAGCTCTCTGACAAGACACTGATTGCTGTATTGTGATTACTACAACATTGATTGAAAATAATTTGCTGTAAAAAAAAAAAAGCATGTGTGTCTGACTCAGTGCTGCTTTTTGCATTTTCTGACACTAGTTGTTAGAACATGTGGATTTGGGATAGCTTGTGTAACTAAAGAGTGACCTTTTTCTCCACAGTGATACAGTGCTGGATGGTGCTTTTTCTGGGTAAGCAGTTGTATGACCATAAGATTCATTCTTTTTGAAGTTTAGATGTTTTCTTCAAAACTGAAAATGCTTTCCTAAATTACACACCTCTAGTTACTGATTTACAAGTGTTCTTTTCAGTCCAGTTTGGCTATCTCTAAACCATCTGAGGAGTCTACTTTAACTGATGAGAGCATTTGTTATATATAATAGGACATAGGCATGCATTTGAGATGCTTTCTTGTGCCATTCTTACTCTTTTTTCTACAAGTATGACTACATCTCCATAACAGTCTCTGCTTTCCACTTATGGAAAAAAACCTTAGGGTTTAATAGCAAAAATGACAGAATGAATATGAAAAGTGCAATTCTGCTTAAGAATGGGACTCTGGAAACTGCTCTGAGGCAACAGAAGCTCCATCCTAATAAAAGCTGATTTAAGTTTATGTCTCAGAATGGGCACTAGAAGACAGGTGTCCCTGGAAAGTGGTAGACACTGGATATTTATATTGAATTGGTCCATAGGGCCCTGATCCTAAAAGGACCAAGGACACAGGAAAGAAGAAAATCTGCTGGCAGCTTTGGGTTGGTCTACTTTCACTGCCAGTTAGACTTGGTGAACGCTTTCCTCTTTGTTTGGCTTTGTGAAGAGGGAAACAAAATTTTAATATCAAACAATGAAGTCCCAATCTTTTCCCTTGTCATCATTACTGAAGAGGTTGTGTGTTTCACTAGATGACACCCCTTTGCTCCTCCACAATTTTTATCCTTATTTTATCCTTAAAGAAAACAAGTTTTTCATATGGATTCTCTTCTTCTGACCATTAGAGCATATGTTTCTTCATAGATCAAATGTAGAAACTCAACCTAGTATGTGTTTACCTATCAGGTGATTATCTTTCCTCCCTGGCCAAGCTGAGAGTGAATGTTTTTTTCACAATTTCACTCCCCTTCCAGTTTGGTGTAAGTAATGGAATATCCTCTGAATTCACATGGAATAGTACATATGCAGGTTATTTATTAAAACTATAAAAAAGAGAGAAATTATGTGTGTCTCTTCCTTTGTTTTTATCAGCATTGCTAAGTAATTCCCATGGCTATTTTAAATATAAATGATTTTCTAAACCTCTTGCAGAGACCCACACAACTATCCAGATGGACTTTTTCAACCCCAGAACGAGAGGCTAAGGGAGAAGATTCAAAAACATGTGGAGAAAATGAAGCTGAATGCAATTAATAAAACCCTTATTCTGGAATAAGAGTAATTTTATGAATTCCATGGCTTTTTACTGCTTATCCTGTTCAACTACATGAACTTGCGTTTGGTGAGGTCAGCAACTTCTTGTACAAAGAGAAGTGAAGCACCAGTAGTGCCATCTCTGTCAAGGACTCTCACTGTGTGTGTTGCCCCAAAAATAGTAATTGCTGCAATGGGATTCCCCAGCAGTGTGCCTGCTCATTTTTTACTGGTGTGAAGGACTGGAAAACTACAGTGCTACCATGTAAATAGATTAATGATTTGTATACAGTCCACTCTTCAAATAAAGGGTGAAAAGTCCTCATGACCAAATTGTTCAGATTTGGGGTTTTAATTATGGCCTGTCTTGAATTTTTGCAGGTAAGTCACTAAGTCTCTGTCTTGACTGTAAATCATACACTTGAGTTTGTTAATGGAAGAGAAGAGCTGAACACTATGTTACTGTCCACAAAAATAATGTCCAAGCAGATTTCATTACCTGTTCAGGGATTAATTCAATGAACATCTCTCTTGCCGAAAGGGGACATGGATCAGGGTGATAAAGGAGCACTCCAGAGCTTGATGAGGGGCCTGTGATGCATAAGCGGTATTCCTTAGGAAAGGAGACTAATAAGCATATCACCTTTCAGCTAAGATATCACCTACTTTCTTGTGGGCAAGCTGGCTGTCAGACAAACTTGGTTTTATCCTTGGGGAGCTGGTGGCTCATTTTGAAGAACGGTCCAGGCTATTTGTGCTGAAAAGCATAAATTTTCTGTACTAAAAGGCATGGAAAATGCAGCAATATATATTGTGTCCCTAGGAGCCATGCTCCTTTTGAGATATACTTAGAGCCCCCATGAAAAGAAGTTTCTTTCAGAGAGAAGAGATCAGGGTAGACAGATTGTAAAGAGCCCAGGGATACAGAAAATGGGAAAATAGGGTGGAAATGAAGCTGCAGAATAGCCTGTATTATACTATATTTGCTCCCTTCAAAGAAATAGCTGTTAAGTTTCTGACAGCTATCTGATCAGCAACAGGTTGTTCAGAATGCAGGTTTGGATATCTACAGAGTTTCTCTGACTACAGATGACTGCTTAAATACTTACACATTGCTTTTGTCTCCTGCAAGTCCTGAGGAAAACAGGTGATCTTTTAAGAGGCCCACTAAAACTTGAGCATGATTCTTAACATGGTCATGACAAAATCATTTATTAACAGTTTAAGTTAAATCCAGTGTTTTAAGATCCTTAGGAACTGTTATGGATGAGCTAAATTTCGATGTCTGGTAAAGATGGAGTAAAGATTCAGAAGCAGTGGTGATTAGAGTAACCGGAGTTGATTTCTTCTTCTTGCAGCAGTACCCTTTTTCCTCCCTTCTCCTCCAGAGTTTTGCTGTCACCCCTATGGAAACTAGTCCTGCTCCTCCACTGGTAAAGACCAGATCTTGAAGAAGTGAACCACATTCTATGTAAGTGATCCTCCTTTCTGTGTTTTAAGGCTTTTATGGGCCAGGGTTCAGTGAGAAGGTAAGATACAGAAAGCTGTTAAATTGTTCTAAATTCTGCCCCAAATCCTAAGGGACTGTTTGAACAGCCAGTAATGCAGAGAGCTCTGTCCATGCCTGTTTCCCCCCAGAATACCTTGTAATATGAGGCTGACTTTTACCCACTCGAGGTGATAATCTGTCAGAGGAAATCCAGCTGTGCCAAAGATGAAATTGGCTAAATAATTAGGTTTTTGATTTTCATATATGGGTCCAGTTAAGTATTCTGGCTGACTACAGAACGCTTTCAGAATGAGATATAACCTATAAGAATTACAGCCTGCAATTCATGGTTATTCACAGTTCTGTGCTTGTTCTGTGTTTTGTGTGAAAGCTTGAGGGATTACAGGAAATAAATCGAAAGAAAAAGGATTTGTGTCAGGAATGAAGTAATGGAAGTTGTGCTTTTGGTCTAACATTATCCAGTGCACTGAAGTATTTTTGACAGTTGCTTTTAGCTGGATTATCATTTATATTCTACTGAACTAGAGCATAAATTTTGGACTGCATTTATATATTTTTATATATATATATATATATATATATAAAATTGTCTCTAATAGAAAACTAATACCTGTTAATAAACACTCAGATGCTTTATTAGGGTTGTTTTTGAGGATCAGATTCAACTGCAATATTGTGAAATGTCTTTTCCTTTCAACATCACGTGGAAAATACTTTATTAAGGCATCTTTTAATGTACTTTCCTATGTCCATATTGAAGAAGCAAATCATACTATTTTGAAGGAAATGTATCATTCTGTTCTAGATTAATCCCATGGATATGCAGATTAAGTACAGTATTTCACATACAGTTTGTGAACTAAGATCAGTTAATGATATATATAGCCCTATTCCTGTACCTTCTAATGTTGATTTGTGGATTGTGTTATTTCTGGGAATCAAAGGGCTGCATTTGTACTGACTTAAGTGGGGAAGTAAGAATGTGTAAATTGATGTGCAGAACATGACAAGTTTATTTCCATTCACTACAAATCAAACGACTGCTTCTTGCGCTGTTTGGAAAGGATTAATTGGCTAAATGATGATGTATCTGTTTTACCAGTTAGGATATATCTATCCTGGCTAAAAAAGGCCTGTCTGATTAGCAGGGTTAATAAGCACTGACTCACACTTTAGCTCTTCTCCCTTTTATTACATAAGGAATGAGCATTAACATCTAAATCAAATAAAAGGTACATTTTGAAAATTAAGAATATATTAATGTTTTTATATGGAAATGATCTGTGAGCTTCAGTGCTCAGTAATTGGGTATTAATCTCACTTATTGGGTATTAATCTCACTTACTCTTCCATGATGAGAGAAAGACCATCAAGGTCTTTAAAATGAAAATTAATTATATTTTATAAGAGGACAGGGAGAAAAATAGCAATGTGCATCTGAGGTAAAGAAGTGGGTGAAATTGTATTTTCAGCTTGCAAGACAAGTTTCATGAGCAGACTAAAGAAACCTTCTTATCTCTGGATTTGTAACACAAGTATCATTGATTCCAACTTACTTTCCTGTGGTTTGGCATTTATGCTGTCTCAACCCTGCACAGGTTTTCTGGTGTCTTATAAGAGCTATGCTCACACTGCAGCCTTTCCCTCATGGATACACTATGAAGGTTTCTCTCCAGCTATTTAACCAGGCAGGATTTTAACTCTTGCTGAGACCTTTCCCGCTCCTTTAGTTTGGTTGGAATTAGCCAGCAGGTTTAGAAGTTATCAGGGGAGACAGATGCACAGCTGGTCTCATTTCCTCAGGGAGCTGAATAAGTGAAGAGAACAAGGACTTTTCTGTCTGCTAGTTTGAGTAAATTTCTATATAAATGTTGTAATTGTGAAGCGCTGCTCTGTAGTCAGTAAGTGTGTGATCCATACAGTTTTTGGAGAAACACCAAACAGCTGATGTACTGAGGACTTCTGTGACCTTGCAAATTGGAGCTGTCACTGATGTACCTAGCTTTTGACTAGAGGTGATTTTAAGGCAAAATTGTTTTAAAAATTATTATTTCCTCCTCTGTTCTGCTTCTCCCACTGTCAACCTGTGCACTGATTACTGACCGCACTTGCTCAGAATGAGTCCTCTTTTTCGAGCGGATGGGGCTGCAGTATCTTTTGTTCTTTTTTTGAAAAGTAAAAGGCCTTCAGAGAAGATCTTTAAAGCAGTGAGCAGTGGCAACAGCTGTTCAGTCTCATGGCCCTGACAAATGTATTTCCCCATTGGCATCGTGTCAGGGCCCCTGATCAGAATAGATGAAATATTCAGCCTCCCCTTGTCGTCTGTGTCTGCAGTGTGCAATGGCAGCCTCTCTGTTGACACTTTCAGGCAAAGTAGCCTAGCACAGGAACCAGCTCTTCTAGTTTGAACAGTGTCTTCCACCTCCTCCAGCTCTGCCTGCTGCCAGACGATGGGTAGCGGTAGCTGCTTTGGTGTGGGACCCTGGAGAACCATCAGGAATACCATGCTACAGCCACATACAGCTCTTCTCCAGGCCTTTTGGTGTGGGGTATTGTCAGTAGCAGGGTCCTAAGTATGTGTGCAGAAGAGACCTCCCATTTCCAAGAATGGAGTCCCATTCACACCCGCTCCTGCAAACTGAAGGACTTGGTCAAAACTGTCCTGTGATTTTCTGTTTTTACAAATATCTTGAGTATCCTGTGTCATTTCTACAAAGTTGGAATTGGTCAGAAGTCTCCCCAAAACACTGCTACACTGAGCCATCCTCTAGCTGGTTGTGTACCTCTGTGTCCTCTGAGAAAGCTGGATTCATTCAAATTAAAATCAATGCGATATTGTGCCAATAATGTCAACCATGAAAGACATCCAGATCACGCTATTTGGCCAAAAAAGACAGACCCATCTAATAAGGCTGCCTTGTGCCACTTAACACCTGCAGATGCTAATTGGTCGTGAGGGACTTTCCAGATTATGTCTGTATGACCACAGCAGGGACTTGAAAATTAAATCAAGCAAACTCCTAAAAACTCCAGGTGATTTCAGAGCACCTGCAGGAAGTATTTTTCCAAAGCAAAATACATCAAAAAAATCTACTGATGGGCTGCTTACTTGTGCCTGGTACTGTTTTGCTCCAGCACTTTCATGTTTTTACCAATCCAAAGATTAAACTTGATCAAAGTGGGTGAGGGCTTCCCAGGGTGAAAAGCAGTAGCACTTTGTTCTGTCTTTGAAGAAATGAAATTCCCAGGACCTGATTCTACTGTTATTTGAGCACAGTTTTTTTTAATGACTGTCATGAGCAAAATGGTTACTGCTTTTCCTGCTGTTAGAAAGCCTTTCCAACTATTTCAGTCAGGTTCTATGAGTTTTTAATTGCACAAGGGACTGAGTTAACAGTGCATTATTTTTAATCAGCTGATTTTATCTGGCTTCAGAATTCTGAACCAAATTATACGTCTCTCACCAGCTAATTACTGGTTTATAATCATTTCACAGTGTGGAGTCTCCAGTACTCTGATATGCATTGCCCACGAATCAATAATGCACTTTGACACCTCAGGGATATTGGCTGCATGCTCATTGGCTGAGTTTCAGAGCACCAGATGAAGAAACTAAGGCTTATTTCCCATGAGTTTGGATTTGCATGATTAGTTTGCTGTATGTTACCCTGAAAGCAGACCACAAGTATCAAGAGAGAATTGCTTTCAAACAATTCTCCTTTGCTTCCCTTCTTCTGAGGCACCCTTCCCTGCAGACAGCATCTTGTTTCAACAAACTTGCTACTTGTGGTAACACAGTAGGCACAGATGTCCCCCTGCAGGTACTGTCAGCCATCATGGCCAGTCATTTTATATATTTATACAACAGGGCCTGGTGCAGCTCCGAATGCTCAAAAATACTGCTGATGAACAGACAATGTCCACCACCAGATGAAGTAGCCACAAAATTTTTCTGATTCCCCTTGTAGCTAACAGACCAGGGGCTTTCAAATTCCTGATGTTCAGCGCCTCCTGCTAATAACCCCTCAATATCAATGCGAAGAATATCTCCATCCACCACTGGAATGCAACATAATTCGTAGCAGCTGTTTGGTAACATTGCCCAACAGCTGAAAAGGAGCAAAATAACTATGTCTGCTATGACAGTGATCCCCACCTTGTTCACTCTTTTCTCTCTTCTGAAGCATCTCTCCAGCCGCTTGCATGCACCCTTTCTCAATGGATCCTTCTTCCTGGAAAGAAGGACTGCTGACTAGTTCTCTTTCAAACCTCCCTTCCAGAAAAGCCCTCCCTCTTAATCTGCACCATTGGAAATGCCAGCTTTCCCAGTTCTTACCCCTTATGAAACCAGGGAAATTACAGTGCAATTTCCAGTACATGATGCATCATTTTACTATCAGTCAGTTTAGTCAGTTTATAGTTGCATTCTTGCCTCGCTAAAAGCAGATGATGTAGAAGAATGGAGCTTGCATTCATGGCACCAACTTAAGCATTCACACAGCAACACAATCTTGCTGAGGGGAATGATTCAAACTAATCTGGACTATTCAAATTCTGGTAGCATAGAAGGCAAGCTTCAGAGCAAACTGGTCGCCAGCATCAGTATCCAGCATCCAAGGAGGGCTGGCAGTGCCTACATTCAGGTCAACATTGATTAAAACTAGCATGAACAGCTTTTCTGTGCTGCAGTCAGACCTCCCACCTTCAGCAGAGACATACTTCAAGGCTCCTGCATTCCAGATTGCGTCTCTCCTTCTTCAGAATTAGAAAACTCAGACATAGCAGCACCTATGTTGCTGTGGAAAGACGACTCCTTTCAGTCTCTGAGACCCCACGGGTTGTTTATGTTTGTTGCTCTGGAGTGTGTCAGTCTCACAAAAGGACAGAGCAGTACTACTGATTTAGGCTAATAACTCTAAAAATAACCAAAAAGCTGGGGAAAAAGATCAAGGGCGCGGCAAGGGAAAAGCACAATCTTCTTATCTGCTCTCCCAGCCTCACAGACATACCAGACTCACAAAAAATCTTATTTTGAATGAAACATCATGACATGACTTTGTAAGTGTCATGACATATGTCAGAATTTGCTACTCTGTAAGTCCTCTTACACAGGAGAAGTAAAACCTATTCTTGCACTTTGGAAAAAGAAGTGCTGAATTATGATTATGGTTATTATTTAAGTGTCTAGAACATCTGTTCCAGGAGTTGGAAATTGATGCACAATTAAATGTCAATGTTTTGGTGGATTTTATGTATTACATTAAAATAGATATTCCAGGTGGGGGAGATAGGGGAAGAAGCTCTTCCCAACAGGATGAACTGAGAATAGATAAACTCTATGAAAAGGKCCCTACTGAAAAATATTTTCCAAAAGGGGCTCTGCATCAAATCAAAACAGTCTAATTCTGATAAAATGATGGTAAAGAAAACCAAAGAAGGATGTCTGTGAAGGAAAAATGTGCTCCAGTTTGATCACAGGCTTTTTGGCTTTAGACAGAAGTTACTGGATGAGACTGTACACATTGCACTGGGAAGGAGGTCGTAATCATCTCTCTTATCCTTCAAACAAGTGAATTTACCAATCTGTCTCTGATAAAGTATGCAAATGTGAGAAAGTGATGTTCCCAACATGATTTCAGGCCACTGAAAGTAAAGAAATCCAGACACTGTAACACTGAGACAAAAATAACTATTTACATCAGCAATTATTTATTTAGCCTGCAGGCAGAACTCAGATCAGTTTAAAGTCGTTTATATATGGCTTATCACTGGAAAGTCTTGCATATGTCTGAATTCTTGTATATTTTTGTAATTTCTACATTTGCCTATCTCTAATCTTCTTCCCTTTGAGTATTGGCCACACTTGTTATGTTTAGCAGAAACAGTGACAGTAAATAACCAGCAAAAGTCTAACAGTACAGACCTTTCCACTGATAGCAATGGAATAATTGCTTCTTGTCACGGAGCAGTCTTGCAAGGCTTATTTGCAGGTGATATACTTGAGGAGAATTCTTACAATGCTGACAGTCGGACAATCCAGGAGAGTAGAGCTGGGTGGAGAGGGCCCTAAAAATATTTTGATTTTATCACTGAATTTAATATTGGAGTTCTTGGTCCTTTGTCTTCATGCGTGGTAGCCAGATCTCAGAAAGCTACGCTGGCTCTAATGGACTTTCCTTCAGCTGGAAGGATTCTTGGTCTCTCCTAACACTTGAATCATTGAACGTTTTAAGGAGTGCTGTCTTACAAATACTCCCCAGAAGAGTCCTTTTCAAATATGTTCTCCCTGTGACTTAAATCTAACATGGAAGTTTTGCATTTTATTATGTTATGCTAGACTCTGGCAGGGAAGTACTTTGTTTCTTATAAAAGTCTTTCATTCTTTCCTCTTTGTTTAAAGATACTATCATACTTCTGGTTTTCTTCAGCAAGAAAGACCTGACCAGTTTTCAGTCCTGTATCATTAAGATAACCTGTTCTCAACTGTTTATTTGGGACTTTTTAATATCTTTTCTTTGATGAGATTATCAGCAACGGCTCAACTGTAAATACACAGATAATAATTTGCGGTATTATCCTCCATAAAAACCACTCATACCTGTATCTTTTGCTTATTGTTTTTGATACAGCTACACTTAACTGTGCAATTGTTCCAAGTGCATCAAGCCCTCTCAGCATGCCTACGATTAACTCTGACTGTGTGCATTCATCAAACCTGTTAGAATTCAGCCCTGAATTGCCTGTGTCATCACCTTGTTCATGTCTCCAGATAAGACTTTAGTTCATGCTACAGAAAATAGATACTAATTTATTTAAAATCTGCAGCTGTAGGCTTCAACAGATGTCTCAATGGGTCAATTAGTGATCTCAAATTGGGGTTATACTGTTTCAGACCAGCATTCAATTTTGGAAGAAAAATCTATAGAATTTTATTAGTTTCTGTCTATTAGCTGCATTCTTTATGGGCAACAGTTTCAAAAATGGCTATAGGTATTTTGTGTGACCAGCATAAGACATCATGAGAGGGGCATGAACTTAAGAGTTCCATGTGGCTGTAAGGTGTCTCCAGGCAGGCACCAGAATTTCTAATCAATTTTAGAATTTTGACTTGAGTAATTTCCTTATAAGATAGCAATTTGTATCACTACTTGATAAAAAACTTGTTGTCTGTGAGCTATGTATCTAATGCATTTTGAAATCTTTCAACTTAGCAATGTATTTTAATTTGTCTGCAGCTACTTGAGTAACATAAGAGTGAACAGCTTGTTTCCTGTGGAATGGAGATACTATTTGTGAAATAGCCTTTCCAGGAGTGAGTCAGTGATAAAAGGAAGTTCATTTATCATGTTCCCATGAAAAGTACAAAGAGAAAACTGAATTTTCAGTTTGCTTGAAAGAAAACTGAGTCTTAACAAAATCTGGCAGCATTAAATATGGGATCTTCAGTTGCCATATGAAATAAATGCTTCATAACTTGCAATTATTATTTCCTTTTATAATTTTATGGAGCTCAAAGCAAAGGATGATATCTAGATTGTCTAGAGTTTAGCATCTGAAACTGCTGAGCCAAACTCAGTCCTTGCTAGAAACAAGTGCAGTGTGAAGCAGTTGATCCAGTCACATGTAATTAACTCTGAGGCAGAGCTGTCTCCATGGTGGTAGGGGTCTTGGCAGTGGAGCGTGCACATATTGCAAGTCCAGAGAGTGGGACATCAGGTGAACGCCCAAAGCAGTCCTTCCCCAAGCATGCCCAGGGTCTGGCTGATCTGTGAGTCTGAGGTGGAGCCAGACTCCACTTCTGCTCACGCATGTCAAATGTGCCTCTGAACTGCTTGCACTGGCACAGAAGGGCCTTCCCTGAGGCCGTTTGCTAATGCTCAGAGCATTAGTTCTGCACATAATGTGGCGCAGCTCAGAGAACACGTAAAACTTATGGGCCAAATTCAGCCCTGGAGTTCAACTCTGATGAATTCAGTTGGTGATTGAGCAACTGAAAGTCCTGTTGGACTGGCTTCAACTAATAATTGTCTTGGCAGGTTTCTTTTAATTATAGTCATGGTCAGAGACTTCATCTAGGACCCTTTTTTTCTACACATAAGGAGCTATAGCTCCCATTTTATAGAATATACAACTGGAGTCTTGCAGCTGCTCATTCAGAAACAACTTCACCTAGTTCTTACCTGTAGAGTCCTGAGGGACTCATGACAGCTTCCCTTAGGACTTTTCAGCAGGTTTTGCCAGATTCAGGCCTGCCCTCTAGTGGATTGTATTTTTCTGCCCTTTGATCTGACTTAAATGTTCTATGAGAAGAAGCAGCATTATTAAAACAAATAAACCCCAAATCACACAAAAACACTGGGAAAGATTAGCAGTTTTCAAGGACGTAATTAAGTCTTGTGGTGCCTTTACTTTGTTACTCTGAACAAAAGATTTTGTAGCAACTGAAATATTAAAAACAAATGCAGGAACTGGAAAGAAAAGACTTTTCAGCTATAAGCTAATTTTCGGGAACAAAGTGGGAAAGAGCTTGGACAGAGAGAATGGACAGGACTATTGTTGTGTTTGTAGTGTGAAATCCATCATGACTTTATTGGACATCATACTCAGAAAAGGAACGTTTTCTTGGTTCACAGTAAACAGAATCCTTGGGTTCTTCATCTCACTCAGTCATAAATGGTGCCCTCCATCTTCTCATGTTGTGAGGCTAAACGGGTAGCTGGTGAATGAGTAGGCCAGGCTTTTGTTACTATCATTAGCCTGCGGACTCCACACTGAGACTCTTCTGAGCCTGCCATTGTCCAAGAAGCGTCCCCAAATGGCACTTGATTTGAAGACAAGAACAGTCATAAGGGTTCAGGCCATGAGTTAGCCCAGTATCCATAAGCAACTACTTAGGAAAGAGTAAGGACAAAGCACTTATGATACTCCCCCAAAACTTTCCCAATCTCCACATGTTCTCCTCTCAGGGATTTCCTGAGCCTGATGTGCTAAGCCTCAACAGACCTGTTCTCTCAGTACCAGTCCAGTCTCTCCTTGAATCCACATGAACTTTTTCCTTGCCCAGTTTGCTTTGGTAAGGGGTTCCACAGTTCTATTACCCATTGCATAAAGAACTATCTGTCTCCTCATATTTTCCCCAAATGTCATGATTTTGATTTTGAGTGGGAGAGAATGATAGGAACTCTCCTGCCTTGGAGTTTTTCCAATGCTTCTCATTTTTATTGTTATTTTAAAACATTATACTCTTGCACATAGTCTTTGTTTACATTTCCCAGCAAACATAGTTCTGACTATTGATTGGCTACAAAGTAACGTATGTCCCAGTGACTTGTACATAAATTCAATAATAATGGCAACCTTGAGCCTGACATTCTAGTGACTGGTTTACATAGCGGGAAACAGAAGGTCTTTGTTATATCAGTAAGGAAAAGGCTAAAAGCAACCTTTTAATTAGAACCATGGCAGAGAAATAGGGTGGGAAAAGGCTGTGGCTTTTAAATTTGTTTTGTTTCTTTATAATATATGACACCTGAATTTTGTAGGAACTCTTTTGAGAGGAAGAGGAGACACTTCTTTTTTTTCCATAATAAAATTATGAAGCTTTCTCTCCTCTGTATCAACAGGCTTTTCCATAGGCAACCACTGGAATTAGGAGCCCGTGAAAAACTGGAACTGATGGGAAGGTAAGAAAAGAATTATGATATCTCTCAAAAAGAAGACTATCTTTGTCTTTTTGTAATGCTACAGTAATACATACTCTTCTAGCAACAAATAATTTATACTCCCTAGCACTGGGAGAGTAAGAAGAAAAAGAAGATAAACTGGAAAGCTGAGTTTACAATAACTCGTGGAGCACATCAGGAAAGCAGCCCTGTTTTTCTGATGTAGGCTCAGAAGACAAAATATGTTTTTTCTGATCTTTTTGACAAGATCTCTGAATTAAAGTCCTGACTAACCAGAGTGATATTTTCCATTTCTCTGAGAGCTCTCCTGTTTGCATCTTTACCACAAAACTGCTGTTCATGGAAGAGTCAGTGTGCACGCTCCCTTTATGATGTTCCTACATCATCGCATAAAGCTGAAGGGTGAACAAATGACAGCAATTCATGTCCAAAGCTTGACTTCAGTGGTTTTGATTTGCACCACTCAAGGATTTTTGCCAGAAACATTTCATGCCCTAAACAAGGAGCTATATTGGGACCAGAACTTCTAGTGAGAACTTTCTGCTGGCTTGTTAAAGATATAGGAATTGAGATATTATGGATACCTCTCCATCAGCTCTGTGGTTTTTGGTGTGTTGCATATCATCTTCTTATGTAAAATGCTAGGCCTGTAGACTCGACTTTCCATTCCTTGCCTTTACCAATAATGGCTTTCCCATTTCAGCCTCTTCCTAATTACATTGACCTCCTACATTTACTGTCCACCAGCAGTACAAGCCTCCACTGCTTGTTTGCCCACTTCTCTGAGCAGTGTCAGCATGAACCTTAGGGTATTTTGGCTCTTGTCTCCCACTTGCTCCCGTTGGGTACCCAGATGTGAAGCAAGTCTGTGCGTTTGTCTAGCTCAGTATTCAGTCAGAACCTGGTGTTCTGAAGCCAGGGCAAGTAGAGTTGCCAGGCTACTGTACACTGATCCTGACAGCTCTTTAGGCATTAAACTCTTTCCTAAGAATATTTTGTAATGGCATTTGCTTCTCTCCCTCCAACCTTTTTGCTCTCCCTCCAACATTTTTTTCCCAAGGCCCATTTTGCTGGGGTAACTGATGTTTATTCTATTTATGTCTTTTTAAATTAAAAATGAACTAACTAAAAACTATCTCGCATAGTTGAGGTCACTATCACATACTCTTTAATCCCTTTGATTTGTTTGTACACTTGTTGTAACTCCACTTGTTACATCTGTCTTTAAATTAGATCATGTTTTTCAGGGACTAGCCTGTAATGTGGGATAAGGTAAACACGGATTTGAAGGAAGGGCGCAATATGACCAGCAATCATTTACTTTTTAAGTAAATGCAATCTTGCTGCAGTCTGGAAGCAAGGCTACATCAAGTAGATCACAGCAATGATGAGCCAGACAGGACTAGCAGCAGCAAATGGATTGCACTGAAAACATCCTCTAAGTAAAACATGCTGACCACTTTGTTAATATAAGAAAGTTTAGCTCAGCTAGGTCTTTCTGCTATATGCAGAGATAGAAACAGTTCATGATAAAGGACAGCTGCCCTCAGCCAGATGAAAAAGTGAAATGTTAATCATAGTGCCAAAATGGGACTATAGTGAACAGTGGTAGCTCCAAGCCACAAAACCAATGAAGAACCATGAAGAACAAGGGACACAAAGTCCTTTCCCCATTGTTCCACTGTAACACAGTGTGCTGTAACACAGAGATACAAATTCTCATTTTCCAGACTGCAGGTGACTCATTTCTTTACTGATTTTTTCTCAAGCCCTTTCAGAGTCTATTAAAATGTAGGATTGCACTTTACAAAAAGTAAAAAGAAATATTATAGCCCTTCTACTAATAATGTTCCTTGTCTGGGTTGAAGAAAGTGTTTCAGCCTGTGACAGTTCCCCTTCTTCTTTCCCAGTTCCTGAGAAACTATGGATACTTGTGCCTGCTCTCTGCAGGGGAAGAATTTTATCTCTCATTGACAGACATTTCCTCAGAAAATAATGTTCTGTTCTTTAAATTTCCTCTGTGTTTTAAATTTGACCTGTCTAGTAATGGATGGTTATAGGTGAAGGTTATGAGCCTGAAACTTTTAGAAATAGAAGGGCAAAAGCTAGCAGTTGATGTGATATAATTTTCCAGACAAATAGTTTCTCTAGTGCAAGGGTACAGTAAAAAGAAGAATCTGGTGTCAAGAGCTCCAGGTGGTCATATTGAAACGCATCTCCCTAAACACACATTTGTTGAACATTTCATGTGCAACAATTCAGTTTACCCTAAAGATGTACAGTATTGGCCATCTGATATAGAACTCATAAAAGAATAAGGTTACAGCAGTAGCTAGCTTTTCCTAACGCACAAAGTATGATTTGCATTTGGGGGTTGCATGCTTTGGGGTTTTTTAATCTTAGAGGTTTCAGTGCCAGAGCAGGAAACAATGACTACATTTAGTGCAAGAGTATGAGCCCAGAAGCAGTGCTGGTTTCCCCAACTGAATAATGCTGGCTCTCCTGCCTTCCGAGTAAGACTGGGATCACAAATACATTGGCCTGGAAACCAGAGACCGGCTAGGATTCCTCATTGTATTACTGAGTCAGCTGTTTAACTTCTCTACCCAAGTTTCCACTCTTGGAAATAGGGTTTTAATAACATTAGTATTGTTAAACTGTGGGTCAGACAATCAGCTGCTGTATATTAATTTGGCTCCACTGAATTTAATGGAACAAAAATAGTTTGCAACAGCCCACAATCTGTTCCTAGTCATTTACTCCAGTATCTCTCAGTGCTAAGCATTTACTTAATTTTTATAAACATTTCTCTTTTTATGCATAATGGAGGACATCTACTCTTGAGCACAGGTCTCAATATATCACTTAGGCTCCTTATGAAAGATTTGGGTGATGAAAAAACTCATTGGGAAGAGCCTTCTTTAGGACAAAGCTCAGAGAGCCTACCATGCTGGCAAGAATACCTGCACTCACACGCTGAAGTGGAATAGCAAAGACCTGGACTATCTGAGCTATTTTGCAAGGCTCTTGCTATTGTATTGCTGTCAGTGACTGAACCGAGCAACATGCTCACCATGAGCTGGGTGCTCACAGATCATGCAGTGCTGTAGATGGTGTCTCTGGTATTGTCACTGATATAATAGCTGTGTAAATATTAGCTGAATTCAGGATTGCTGGCACTTAACTAGATGCCAGGATCTCAGTCTTGGCCAGCAGAGGCCACTAGGAGATTATAGGAAGAGCTGTTGTACAAGGCCCTGGAGGTGTTCAGCACTGCCGCTGCTGGAGAAGTAGCATCTGGGCTGTGGATTAAGAGTTTTACAAAAAAGAAGGAATCTTCTGGGGATTTTCAAACTTTCTGAGATTTTAAAAATGATCATGGGACGAATATTGCTTTTGCCGCTGCACTCTGAGTGGGCTGTTACTTGCCACCAATGAGCTCAAACAGATGCACAGGGGAACTTGTTTATAGAAAAAGAACCAGGATACTTTCTTGCTTGTGCAGAGTGCTAGGGAAGACTTTGTAACTACACCATGCAGTTGGGTACAGTTGATCCGAGACAGACTGTCAGCTTGCTTGTGTCAGCTTTTGTGAGACACTGCCATCCCTTCTGGATGGGCAGTAATAAAAACTCTGGTCTATCTGAGAGGGCCCAGCTGTCTGTGTCAAAATGGCTGGGATGGGCTTTACCAAATTTACTCTAATCTTGTGTTATTCTTCATGAGGATTTTGTGTTTATGAGCTGCAGTGTTGGCTTACCCCAAAGTTTTCTTTCCTCAAGTTCTCCCAGTCTCCTTGGGCTTTTTAAAACCCACTGAATACCATTGTCTTTCCTCAGTCCAAACAATTCATCACTCTGTGCCTAACCTCATTCAGTTCTAGGAGACACTTTGCAGCAAAGGGAGCAGCATTGGGTAAAGAAAGCAGATTACGGTTCTTAGCAAATTACTTCCATAGTAGTGTGCAATTCCTTTAAGTCTTGAGCTTTTTTGTGTACAACTGCTGCTCATGCCAGGCTAAGAAAATCTGTCTGGAAGTCCACCCAGCATGCATCTTTCAGTGCAGTGCTCAGGCACAGTACATACCCGTTTGCTCAAAAAGATTTCAGGAGACTGTCGTATTCAGCACTGATTCTGCTAGGAATGGGAGGATTTTGACATGTGTGTGACAAGACAAAAATAACATCTGCCTGGAGCTTAAACCCTAGGTCTGCTTTTCATTGCTGCTGAGCACTCACGCTTTTCACTGACCTTTCTGGAGCTTCGAAGCCAGCACTTTGCAGAATCCAGGTCTTTATTTCAAAGCATCATCTCTTTCCTGAAAGTGCACCCTAAAAACAGGTGGTAGGAGCTCTGCAGAGGGAGTCAGTCAGGCTGTACATATCTTCCTTTCTCAAAGAAAAGGCTAAGCAGAAACTCAGCAGAAGCTGGGAGGCGCTGCCTCACAGAGAGGCAAGACGCTGCTACTGGGCTTTGGCAATAACTTAACTCTAGGAAGGTGGCTTCTGACTTGCTGAATTCCCAGCCCTGTGCCAGCCTGGCTGTGCCGTCTTCGGCAGCCCACACTGACATCGCGACGGGGCTCCCCTGTACTCTCCAAGCAGGAGATGGCAGGCAGGTGTTCCTGTGTCAGGATCCATTACACAAAGGGATGCCTGGGGAGGCAAAAGTGCAAGCAGCATTGCCCAGAGTTTCACCTGTGTTGCTCCTGTTTGTTATTCAGTCGGCCTTAGTCTGATCTGTGTCCCAGCCCAGACCATGTCAAACACAAACCGAAGACATGAAGAATGCTCAGGCAAATCCACACTTTAAAGGGACTTAATTAATTGCGCAGTTATGTCTGAGCCCTGCAGCAGAAAGAAAGGAGGATAAAAGATCCAAGTGTCCAAGCTTTTGCTTCCCTCTGTCCTTCTGTGGAGAGAAAGCATAGCAGATGATGCATCAGTTACTTCTTCAAAGTCTGGGTGTGAAGAAGCTAACTTCATAGGGATGATGTTAGTAGGTAAAGGGGGTACAATTTACCAAGAAACCCTTTGTTTTGTGACACTTCAGATGAAAGGGGTCAGTTAAACAAGATTTAGTCATCCAAGAAACTTACCAAGAAAATTCCTCCTTTCTGGTTGCACCATTAATGGGGATGTACCAAGTTCTGTACCAAGCAGTTCTGTAGCCTGTACAGTCCTTACAGCTCAGTTTCTGAGCACTCTTAATTCCCTGAAGAAGAGGTTTCTATGAGCTCAGTCAAGGCCTTCAAGCAGTTAAAATACAGCAAGATGTAAGTTGTTAAGCCTACAGACTAAACTATAAATTATTAAGCTTGTCCTGTAACTACATGATGAGCTTGAAAGGTAATTTTTTACAAATTAATGTGTGTCAGTAGCATGTAACAGCATGTTCATTCACTCAGCAAAGTAGAAAAGCCACTAAAAAGGATGAGGAGAGAGATTTTTTCCTAGAGTTTTCTTGTTTGCCTTTCAGAAACTGACTCAACAAAATATATCAAATAATTTGTCCTCCAAAAGGTCATGCTTTTAGACTGAAGACATTGTATCTTGTCCTCACAGATCCTGTTGCAGATACAATTATTCAGACAGAAAAATGGAGTAAATCCATGCTATAGCAAGGAAGAAATTTAAAACAAACAGTAGGTTTGCTTCTGAGGCTGTGCTTCTGAGAGGAAAATGTACAATTGCAATAATAAAAGTGTTCAGTAAGGGTTTTTAAGAATGAGTTGAAGTTGTCTGGCTCATTTCCATTTTCCATGGATTCCATTATATGTGAAATACAGTCTAATTTCAGCAAGACTTTTTGGGTGAGAAACTATTTTTCTTCAATCCAGTTTATAAATTACCTACCAAATCTGGTCTGTACGCTAACAATAATGATGGCATGCCAAAAAACCTTATGACAGCATGCATGAATCTATCATAAGTGGACAGGTCACAGCTAATCTCAGACAACTCAGCTCTAGCTCATCTCTGTCACAGGTAATCCGTTTTAGGACACATTTTTTGAGCAGTACTTTCTGTAGCCTTCCTTCCTGACGTAAAACCTGTTGTGTTCAGCAGGTGGCACCAACTGCTTACGGGTCAGTGCAGGCCGCAAGAGGACCTAAAGGTGCGTTGATGTAGCTGAGAAAACCTGAGACATGCACAGAGCCAGGAAAGTGACAGCTCCAAATCCCAGGATGTCTCCAGAAGTCCTGGAAAATGCTCTCCTCACTTGAAGGAAAGTTTATTTCTTCTCTCCCTCTGCTGCTATCATAGATGGTGCTTTGTTTCCTTTCACATTCTTGCACCTCTGCAGTTATATGATCTGTGTATAAAAGACACAACTTTTCCCGGTGCTCTGCTCATCCAGATGTCTGCTGTGGCTTGTAGTGTCAGAGCACAGAGCAGTGTGGGATTTGCTGGTGGGAAGGGCTTAGGTTGGGCAAGGAGCACTGGACCACACCAGCCCTTTACCTCTTGTGCTGTATACTCCATGTCCCACTGCACTGTCCTCCCATGAACGGCCCTCTGTAGCAAGAGGACATGTGAAACAAATTGCTGTTACTGGTTTTGTTACAGTGCCGACAGTACCAACTGGTCAGTGCCTCTCTGCACTGCGCATTGTACAAACTTAGAGTGAGAAGCTATGAAGCAGGCAGACACCAGGCGCAGATATGGAGGAGCGAACACAGAAAGCAGAGCCTTTAAGAGCAGGGGTCATGTAATCCGAACACAGTTTGGCATATATTCCCAACTAAAGCCCTGATCTTGCAGTCTTCTGCATGTGCTTAATTTTGCACATGAGAAGTCTATTTAGCTTTACCAGTCCAGACCAGGCTTATGGATAACACTGGTTAATCCTGGATTAGTCGCAGTTTAGCTAGTCAGTATCTCACAGCTAGGCAGAGGCTGGTATTGTTTTCAGCCCATGGAAAGATTCCCAAAACAGAATATACATAATTTTTTTCGTGGCCAAATTACACATCTCCAGCCAAAACAATATACCTGGCTGAACAGTGTAACACAGGTTCATTTGATCTGCCCAGCTCATGTTTCATTCCTGGATGGGGCCAAACAGAACGGAGGAACCGTAGCTTTCCCTGGGGAAATGCACTCCAAACTAGGAAAGCGTGTTCTGCTTGAGAACAGGCAATAGGATTAGATACCAGGTTTTTGCATTACAGTAGGCAGAGTCTGCATGTGGCTTTGCTTGAAAGGGCGATGAACAGTGCATGCATGGAGAGTACAAACCCAGGGAACTGAGCAATAATTCCTTGTCAAGTGAAAGGGGGGCCCGAAGGAGGTGACTGCTTTTATCAGGTCTTGATACAGAAGCCAGTTTGTTAACACAAGGAGAATGTTTTTATCCTTATATATGTTTTTTCTATTTCACTGTGGATGCACAGAGAAAAGACATAGTGTACTTCTAATATTTGTTAGCATTAATGTGAGAATTTCCACATTGGTCACAAGCACTGAAGCCACAAGTAAAATAGAAAGTCATCTTCAGTGAACCCTTTGATATCTATCACACTGGTATGCACTTAAATGGGTATTTTAGATGAATTCCTTTGCATATGCTCTATAGTTAAATGAAAAGCGTTGGCAGTGGTTTTTCATAACTCCCTACCTTTAAAGCAGGTTGCCTTAGTTACCATGGCCAGCTTGAGAGACAGCAAATTTAGTACTAATACATTTTCAAAGCCGTGCAGTTTCTGTGAAATCTCTGTATCACAATAAGCTACAACATATGCTTTTAACATTGTGTTAACAAACAACAGCAGTGATGTCTAGTCAAGTTAAATTGGAGACGAAGATTGTCACAAACCAGAAAACAGTTTTGGGTCATTACCTTAGTGACTGTCCTGTATATATTGGGAGAAACATGTTGCGGTGTTCCCTTGTAACTGAAAATAAGACTGGCTTCAAGTGGCTCAGAAATTTGGTAGGTTGGAAGCAGTCTGCTCACAGTCAAGAGTATACTTGCCCCAACAGGAAACTGATTGGTCTTAAGTTGTCCTCTAGGTTGGTGATTCGTTATCTCCTTTGATACTTAAAAAAACCACAGGATGTAATTATTCTTTAAAGTGTGGAATCTACTACCCATCATAAACAGAGTTAACAGAGGTCTCAAAGAGTATTGATTTATTCTGTTCTTATGAGCACAGTATCTGCTTTAAGAACAACTCTCTGTGTAGCCTGTTTTGATAGAACTAATTTTTCACCTCCTCTTTTTCTTTCATTCAACTTGAAAATTTTAAGTAGTATGAGCTAAAGTTCTGTAAAAAGATATTTTTATATATCTTTTTACATCTTATTTATATAGCTTATTTTATAGCTTATCTTTTGTAAGATATAAAAAGAAATGTTATATTCTTAGTGTACCTTTCTAAAGTTTCTAAAACCTCTTCAGATATAGGAAAGATTTGTCTCTTCACAAGGTAAGAGCTGGCAGCAAAGGAATAAGCAGTGCCCAAGAAAAGGTGGCTATTTCTGAGCTCGGGGTCCTGGGGGACAGTCCCTGATGGGGTGCAGAGTTGCGCATTCATGGAAGCATCTCCTCCACTGAACAACAGCTACTGACTCTTGTGGGACTGAAAAGTTGTGTTCATTTATACAGAGAGAGCTCTCTTACTATGTTTTAACTTGAAAATGTTTTTTTGTGATCAGCTAAGTGAAGAATAAGTAAAAACAACAAATTGTAGTTTATTTATGAAATTAGCCAATATATATTTCACTCCAGCCCCACTGTTTTTGCCTACTCGAAAAGCCGCCACCTGTTGGTGCTTCTAAGCTGAATAGTTCTCTGCATTTGAGCTGAACGGCTCTAACACTGCAAAAGCAGCAGTTTGAAGGAGGTAAACATTGCATCTACCCTTTATCATAGCTCCTCCTGATAGCAAAAGCAACCGTTAAGTCCTCAAAGCACTAGAAGAGCCTCCTTTTTTCAGAGGCTTCTGAAAGATCAGACTTTGGGACATAGATTGCCTATGTCTGGTCTCACCCCATAGACGAGACGTTACACTAAAAATGTTTTACAAAGCTCTAAAAGGCAGTGGAAGAAAAAAAGAAATAAATAACAAGTCAGGCTCAGTCTTTGGCCCCCGTCAGAACAAAACCAGCTAGATTAAAAAAAAATGGATTTTTGCTTAAACATTACTCCTGATATATGTAATTATGCAAACTGACCATTGTATGTTTTTACATGTATCCTAGCAGAGAGGGCAGATACTCTGTCAGCTTTAGATCCATCAGTTTCTGGTCTCTCTTCCCAGCTTCAAGAACATTAATGCCCCCTGGGCCAAACCAGTGGTCCATCCAGCATTCTCTATAGGTGGCAACAGGACATGCCCTTCGAGGGAGAGTATATGAGCCTGGTCATTTTCGGAAGTCTTTTCCCCTCATACTTCCCCAGCATCCACAGCTGTTGTACATGGGATATTAGGGAGTACATTTACGGGCCTTGTTTTTTGAGGATTTGTCTAATTCCTTTTTGAACCTGCTGATACAGTCTGCCTTGCAGCTGCCTGCAAGTTCTAGAAATTCACTACCCACTGCATAAAGAAGTACTTTCTTAGATCTGCTTTAAACTGATTTATCTTTGCAACACCCCCAGGTAGAAGAGCACATTCATCTTCATCTTACAGAAGGGGAAAATTAGGGTTTTTGTTTCCAAAAGTACTTGTTAATACCTAGTGTCTCATGCATAAGTTTGCCTAATGCGAGACATTTGAGGCCTGATTTTTTCAGATGCCTGAACATCCACGGTGCCCACTGTGGGGGATCTTGGGAAACTGCGTAGACAAAGATATTTGCATGAGAAGCGGTAGAGTAGGCGCAGCGGAAGATCACGCGGTGTGACGCGCAGACGAGGGGTGGGAACGAAATGCACCTGTATGTAAGCTTGAGTGTAGCTCACAATAAACGCCATTTTAGCATCTCTCACATTGAGGTCTGTGCTTTGTGGCCCTGCAGCGGGAAGCTGCAGTGCTCCCCTGGTGGCACCATGAGACCAAGCTAGAGCGCGGCAACAAATGGTGACCCCGACGTGACTCGGCAGGACCGACACGTCTCGCCGTGAGACCCGGGGGGTGCGGGCCGTCTCCAGAGGGAGAGCGGCGGCTGCGACGGCGAGCAGCGGGCGATAGCCGAGAGTCCGGCCGGACGACATGGAGGCCTTAATAAAGGTAGTTGCGTTACTAGCTAAGGAATGGGGAGCTTCTGTGAAGCCGAAGGATATTACACTATGTGTAGAGCGGCTCCAGAAAGAAGGAGCCATAGATAGGCCGGGGGACTGCTTGCAGCCGGAATTCTGGTCGCAATGCACTACCGTGCTGGCGGAGCGAGCTATGTCCACAAACTCGGCCAAAGATCTCAAGACGTGGGGAATTATACTCCGTTTTCTGAAGTGGTCGCGGGAAGAAATGGAGACTTGGAAGGCCGCCCGCGACGCGTTGTTTCATCAGGAGGAGGCTGAGACGGAAACAGAGGAGAAGTCTAGCGATGGGGGGGCGAAAGAGCCGGGGGAGAGCGGGGGCGGGGAGGCCCCAGCGAAAGAACGGGAGAGCGGGGGCGGGGAGGTCCCAGTGATCYTACCGGTGGAATCCCAGGAACCGCCCCCCGGGTACCCCTGGCAAGATCTCGCACAAGCCGGAGAGGGCTGGGGGGTCCACGGGACCGACCCCGAGGATTGCGTGCCTGGCGCAGTTCTGAGGAAGGTGCTTAGTGAGGAAGATAGGACCCTGCTGCCGTGGGCCCCGGCAGAGGAGGGTGCTGTAGGCGGGGAGAGTCAGGCACTGCAGCGAAGGAGGAAGGGTAACGGCCAATCGGAGCGGAGAGACCAGAGTTCGACCTTGAAAGGAGGGAGGAAGGTTCGGGTGAGATCGCAGGTTAAGGAGGAGAGCGGAGAAGATAGTGACGAGGAAGGCGGGGGCTTGCGGGAGGTTACCTGCAGGCTGCAGGGATGTGTATTAGGAGAAACGCCTCCGAAAGGGAGGCCGAAGGGCGGAGAGGAAGCAACAACATCCTCGGTCGACACCCTATTGCGTGCATTAGAGGAAATAAGGCGGGAGGTCGAGAAACAGAAGGACCTGCTCAGCGGAGCTAAGAGGGAAGCGGCCCCTGCCAAGTCCATACCGCTCACTGACTGGCGGCTAATAGCCGATTCGTGTGCCCTTCAGGGGCTACGGTTCGAGCAAGCGCCGCAAGTCTGCCCCGTAAGGGCAGTGCCGGGGGAAGGGGTCCAGTGCGTGGCGCTCGAGCCCAAGATAGTACAGGGGCTGATAACCTCGGTGAAGGAGAATGGGCTGAAACACCAGCAAACTCAGATGTTGTTGGATAGTGTGCATGCCCGGGCGTGCACGCCTTACGACCTACGGCAGCTGGCGAGGGCGATACTGTCGCCCATGCATTGGATGCTGTGGAAGGAGGCATGGCAGGGCCGTTGTGCCGCCCTCGCTGCAGCTGCCGCCGGGGACCCGAACCACCCCCTAGCAGGTACCACGCTGGATCGCTTGGTGGGGCGGGGTGCAAAGCTTGCATCCCCGAACCAGCAAGCGGCAACTCTCAGAGGCCGGGAGGTCATGGCCACAACAGAGGCTTCGCGGGCCGCGTATGAGGATCTCGGGAAGCTAGTAAAGGTAGAGCCCCCCTGGACAAAGATAAAACAGACACACGCAGAGAGCTTCACTGAATTCTGTGACAGGCTCCAACGGGCCATTGCAGAGTCAGACTTGCCCCCTGAGGCCCAGGGYCCGGTCATGATGGAGTGCCTCTGGCAGCAGAGTAACGCCRTGACRCAGGACATCMTGAAAACGATCCCTAAAGGAACACCACTTTCGGTTGTCATCCGCACGGTACTGGAAAAACAGAACCAGGGAACAGCGGCAGCGCAGGCCCTTGTCGCGGCAGCGGACCAGATGAGAAAGGGACCACAGCGATGCTTCTCGTGTGGCAGATTAGGGCATATCAGCGCACACTGTCAGCGGCAGGGCCGGCCGATCCCGCGGCAAGGCCGGGGGCCATGCTGGGCTTGTGGGCAGTACGGGCATGTAGCCCGAGAGTGTCCCCAAAATCAACAGCGGAAACTGCCGGGAAACGGGGGGCGGGGGGGACTTCGCAAAGGGGCGTCCCTCCCGAAGATCTTGGCCCCGCGCAGGAGTGTGACCGGAGTTGGCCCGACAGTGGCAGCGGTCCAAGAGGAAGACGTCCCAACGTGGCCCTGGCAGTAAAATTAGGTGATCGCCCAGTGGTGCGGGCGACGCTGAGCTTGGGAGGACGCAGCGACGAGGGGAGGAGGATAGTAACCATGCTGGCGGACTCCGGAGCGGACGTGACATGCGTAGCGCACGCCCAGTGGCCCAAGAGCTGGCCCTTGATGAATGCTGGTTACATAACCGGAGTTGAAGGAATGGCTAGTACGTACAAGAGTGTGATGCCGGTGGAGATCCGCGTGCAGGACGACGATGGCGACGAGCTGATAGCTCGGGTCCAGCCGTACGTCACGCACATCCCTGACTCGCTGTTAGGCCGAGATGCCATGGCGCAAATGAGGCTCAAGCTCACAAATTTAGTATGAGGGCCACTGCTGGAGGCGGCGTGAGAATCACCTGGAGAACCGAAGAACCTGTGTGGATAGAGCAGTGGCCCCTTACGGAAGAAAAACTGAAAGCCGACAGAGAAATAGTAGACCGTGAGCTACAAGCGGGACACTTACAAGAGAGCTATAGCCCCTGGAACACTCCCATATTCGTGATTAAGAAGAAGGCGTCTGGGAAGTTTCGACTTCTTCACGATCTCAGAGCCGTTAATAGCCAAATGATGGGCATGGGGTCATTCCGGCCCGGATGGCCCGAGCGGCACAGAGCCACTGGAACCTAGCCATTGCATGGCTAGGGGTGCCTGCGAAGATAAAGATGGACAACAGGCCCTGCTTTGTCTCTCAGAGCACAGCCGAATGGGCACAGCTATGGGGAATTGCTCCACTCAGAGGCCTGCCCTATAACTCCACAGGCCAGGCAATCGTAGAACGGGCCAACCAAACATTGAAAAGGAAAATAAAATCCCTAGCTGAGGCGGARGGCTGTGGGGGAGGCATCCCTCCTGAGAAACAGGCGATGCTACTGCATTGGGCGCTCTACGTGCTGAACCACCACAGCAGAGGGGATTGCCCCACGGAGCCAGTGAGGAGACATTGGGGGCACCTACCGCCCTCGACCAGGGTCCAGGTGTGAAGGTCCGCTTCCCAGGGGAAGGGGAGTGGGAGACAGGATGGGAACTGATATCACAGGGAAGAGG